>NW_008824900.1:7782976-7818013 GCF_000699105.1 Pygoscelis adeliae | reverse complement strand
GTGAGGCAAAGCTGCCGAATGCTCTGGAGAGAGAGAGCGAGCCTCGGGGAGCCCGTCTCCCCATCGGTCTGGTGGGTGAGAGACTGAGATCGGCGGGCAGTAATACAAGCCTTGGGTTATGTTTGATAATCTGCCTTTTCAGCAAGCACCAAGCCCTCGTCACCCCGAATAACTCCAGCTTCTTCCGACTTGCCGCAGCAAGCTGTATGGCTTGTCAGTCCTTCATCCCCAAGCGGATTCCGAACAGTTTGATCAGATCTGAGTCTTGCGGGAACTTTGTTATATTCTTGGTGCTGATGGATATTTTAGCAGTGTAGCAATAATGAAATACTGTATTTTGCTGACGTTGCAACAGAATATAGAGAGCAGACAGCAACTTAGTAACAGGACCTTTGCTTTTTAAGCCTTGAAGATCTGTGATGAGAATCCACAGTTACAGAAAAATCTGATATTGTGAGAACTTCACTGTGTACAGCCCTGCCATGAAACTTACTGCTGCCTCATCTGCGAGGCATCATGGTGCAGCCAGGGTTCAAAATCTGTTTCTGAGAATCATCTGAAATCGTGATTAGCAGTCTCTCAAACATAGTGTACCTGTGATGATGATAAGTTGCTGCTCTGATGGTTTCTTACCTTTGGGTGAGGTAGGGCTCTTCTGACAAATTCTGAGACTGCACAATAGAGATCCTTACTTGGCAGAAACCTCTAGTGCATACCTGGCATTTGTCTTTCTAGTGCATTGGCCATTTTCCCAGGAGAGCATTTGGCCTTCAGAACAATTCATCTTGTATGCAGTTCACTCAGGTGCTTTTCTGAGGAGTTCCTGGGAAAGAGCCAGGGCAGGAGCAGGACGTATGAAATGTTCTAAGGCAGCCCAGCTGCTTATTGCTCTCTGATATGGGGATTCCTCTGGTAGGCACAGTGATTTGCCTACATACATACCTATTCAGTAAAAGGATGGTAAGTGGTGCTTCTGCGAAGCTTTGTGTCTATCTACTGCATGTGGTGGATCAACCGTACTGCACATGAATGGTGAATCTGACTCTTAAAGGAAATATTGCACCTGTGTTCCGTAAAGCTTTTTCTTGTGCAAGCAAAGACTTTATGATCTGATGGCCTGCTCTAATTCTGGCTTCTAAGTGTTAATCTATAAATTGTCTAAACCATAGGCATTTGTTTCCCTTTTCTTTTAGAAAGTAACATAACTTGAGGACTCGGGAGTTATTGAACCGGAAGGAGAGAGCAGGATTCTTTTCTGCATTTTTATCCTGAAACAGTCCCAATCCCAAGACCGAGACATTATCTCTATGGTTTTATCTGTAAAATAGATTATATGCTTTCAGTTGCTCTATGAATGGTTCTCACGATAGCTTGGATAAAACCTACTTTGTTCTGCAGATCAAGCTTACTGAAAAGAACACTAATAGTTTATGATTTTTTACCAGAATACAAACTGATTATAGCTGTACCTGTATTAAATCTAAATTAAATCTAAATTAAAGCTGTCTCTTCTGTTGTGTATGTGATTTTTTTTTTTTTCCTTTTTTTTTAAGGCAGCTGAGAATGGAGCAACGGGTGTTGAGCTGGATCTTGAATTTACTGCAGACGGTGTTCCCATTCTAATGCATGATGAAACAGTAGAAAGGACAACTGATGGGTCTGGAAGATTGTGTGACTTGACTTTTGATGAAATTAGGAGGCTTAATCCATCTGTAAAACATAGGCTATGGTAAATTAACTATTGCTATTCTGAAACTACTGTTTCAACAGTGAAAAAAAACATTCTTGATAAACAAAATTATTAATTTGATCTGTCACTGATGAAAAGTTTTGTAAATTTAAAACTTAGTCCCATATGTTACTTCTCATTTGATTTTAGAAGTGTATGAGACTGTATCTCCTTACCCATCCTTGCAATAGGAACAGTGGAGCAGGGTCAAGATGTCTGGCTTTCAAGGACAAAATCCATAGGCGTCTAATGTGAAACAGGTTAATCTCTACATAAGCTTCCCCTAAATTGACAGCAGGACACTAAAGATACTGGGAGTTTCACTGTACGTCAAAATTGGCTTGAGTAATTACTTCTAGAACTCATTTTAGTCACATATATTTCTTGACTGATTGCATCTTGGGGATTCCAAACATCAGGGTTATACTGTTGAAAAGGAGCTAGACAGATTTCCTGGGTAGTCTCAGGTAGGAGCTGTGACCCCAGTGGCTGATTAGATCCTTTCCAGTGGCATCCAATTTTGATGACAATGCAACTTCTACGGTATCATAAGTGAATCCATTTTAGAGGAGGAACTTTTAGTGTGTGCTCCTGAGACGAAAGGTGATCACCTGAACCACACAGCGAGAACTTCCACATAGGCAGTTACCGCTGGTCAGCTCTTGTTCACTGTCGCCTTATCGGGAACAATTTATTAAGCTGCTTCTCCTGCATCCTCAGCTTGTCTTGCTTATTCTGCCAGGATCTGCGTTTCTGGCTCAGCGTTAGGGAGTGCAGTCAAAGCAGGATGAAGTGGGTGGATAGGTGGTCAGCAGTTGGGGCTGGATGCATGCTTGTGGTAGTTGAGGAAGGAGGTGAAGAACTGAGGTTAGTGTTTCGGTGTGGGACACGGGGTCAGTGAGCGTTGGATTAGACCTTGAATTTGGAAGGATATAATTGTCTAGTGGGATTCTGGGAGAAAAGGAGATGTGCACATATCCCTCTACACGTGCAGCCTTTTACTGGGTGAGAGAGCCACCACTGCCGTTGCTAGTGGTGCTTGATCCCACCTCTAATACTAGTGTATCAGGAAACTATGTTTAGGAATGCCTAGGAAACAGCTCTGTGTAGTTGGGGATGTGTGTGCCCCTGTGCGTGCACGTGTGTATCTTGACTGCATTCCAGTGAGGAGTTCTCTGTTTCTACAGGAGCAAATTCCAAGGTGAAAAGGTACCAACTCTGAGAGAAGCTGTTGTGGAGTCTATGCATCACAATCTTATAATCTACTTCGATGTCAAAGGCCATGCAAATCTGTGTATGTGATTTGTACTGAGACACCTTCCTTCACCCTTTCTTTGGGTTTCTAACCTGCTTTTTTTGTTGGTCTCGAACTGATATGTGTGGTACAGTCCCCCCTCTAATATGAGTGAGACTGAGTCTGCTCTTTGTGTCATCCAAAGTCGGGCTGTCAAAGCAAAGACAAGATGTTCCCTCATCCTATTCCATTGTCCTGGGAAGCTGCAACTTAAAATTAGCATGAGAATTGTGTGAGTGTTGAGTTCAGCTCACAGCACCATCGTGTAACAAAGTAAAGTGAATTCCCTGCCTGTGCGGAGGGGAGCTAGTGTTTCACCTCCAGCCTCAAACTAAGGGTCCTGCTTGTCTATAATTTGCATTACTGAAGGGAGATACAGGTGATCAATCATTAACATACTATGCAAATTAGAATAGTTTTTTTCTTTAGCATAGCAAAATATGGAAACAAATTAATTTCTCCCCTTGAACTAAACCCTAGGTAGTACTTCAGAATTTTATCCACAATATATTTAAGGGTATTTCAAACACTGAGAATGCTACTTGTTGCTGTAAACAGAATCATGAAAAGGACTTTTGTTGCAAAAAACAAAATGTCATTTCTGTGTTAATGGTATAAACAAGATGCTGTTTTTCTTCTCCCCCCTCTCCATTTCAATCTTGTTACGCAAATCAGGAAAGTATTTTTGAAGGGCTTTATTCTAAAATGACTTTGCAGTATAAAGTAAATATGAGCATATGTATAAAGATAACATCTGTGTGTATCTCTGATTGGCAGGCAGTTGACGCCCTAAAACAACTCTACCTGGAATTTCCGCGTTTGTATAACAGCAGCGTAGTCTGTTCTTTCATGCCAGATGTTGTTTATAAGGTGATGTTTCCTAAAAGTTTACTTTGGATTTTTTTGGTTCTGCCTGGGAATTTAAATAAGATTTACAACTCCCAGTTCCAGATTACTTTTGGGTTGTTAAAATTGCCAAGGCCTTAAAAAAAAAAAAAAAAAAAGCATAAATCATAAGTCTCCTGCATAATCTTATTAGATCACTCTGCGCTCATTAGGCGCACATATGAATCTACAGCAATTCCCTCCATTCTGAAAGCTATGTAGAAAAAAGTGCGTCGCTCTTACAGTTGGCATATGGCCAGGTATCTGTGTGCAAGGTCCCTGTTAAATAAGCCTCATATTTTGGTGTAAATGTAAACTATTCTTAAAACTGTTTTCTAATTCTCATTACCAAGTCCATTTACTATGCATTTTATTCCATTGCCTGACTGTTATGCAATTTTTTTAACATAAGAACTGTTGCTTATTCATTATGTTTTAAAGAAAAAACAGTAAAATCTCATAAACAGCTTTCTAAAAAAGTTACAAAAGGATCTGGGCGGGAGGGGGAGAAGGATTCCAGTAGAGCTGCAAATGCAAGCTAGCACTTCGTATCTAACCTCTCCCAATTTATATTGCTTTTGTATGAATTACAGTCTTTTCTCCTTGATCTTCCAGATGAGACAAGCTGACGCAAATGTTGTAACAGCACTAACGCACAGGCCTTGGCATCTGAGTCATTTTGGAGATGGGACACCCCGTTTCAATTCCTCCTGGAAACTTTATTTGTATATGATGATGGATGTCATTCTAGATTGGAGCATACACAGTTTCTTGTGGCGATTGTGTGGGGTTTCAGCTTTCCTCATACAGAAAAATTTTGTTTCTCAGTAAGTGTTAAAGTATCGGGAGGCAATATCATTCTATTAGTATGTGAGGGTGGAGTTCACATAGTATATGTTAACCAATATGTTCCATTTAGTGTTGCGTAAGGTTGTTTAGATAGTTTCTTTACCGCATGCTATTTTATTATTTTAAGCCTCTCTTTTCAATCTGTATTTTTATGTTAGATCCTAAGTTTAATCTCAAAGGGGAAGAAAACTGTTGCTTTTGCCTGTTTACAGTAATAAAACACCAAAAGATGACGCACTGTCGTTCTTGATGCGATACTGATGTAAGCCTAAAACTCAGTTGTAGCCTCAGAACCGTCTGCCTTAAATATGGTAGTCAGCCTTCCTCTTACGGTGTCTTTGTTCCTTGCAGAGAGTATGTGAGGCACTGGTCTTCAAAAGGAATTCAAGTGGTTGCCTGGACCGTGAACACATTTGCAGAAAAAAGCTACTACGAAAGCGTCCTTGAATCCAGCTACATCACCGACAGCTTGGTGGAAGACTGTGATCCTCATTACTAGACCTGTGCTTTGCAGACACTCACCGACCTAAATAAACTGTCTTACTCGGGCAGGTCTGAATTCACCATCGAGGGGGTATCCACTGGTGCAGACAGGACCGCTAACGATAGTTCTGGGAAAAGGAAGAGCAGTAGTTCACTTCTGCCGTACGGTCGGATCTCAAATGCAGAAACACCCTCTGTTGCGACACTGGACGAAGCTGAGGTACAGCCATTTGTAGGCTGAGGCGATCGCACTGTACTGTAAAAGGATCGGTTTTGACAAGCTAACCGGGCAGTACGCTGTATGTGCAGACTGCTTTATAATTCCCTGCTTTGTTTAAATCTTGGTTATAAAGTCATATCTGCAATTTTTGGTGGCAAAATTTAAAATCGTACCTTGATTTTAGTAGTTTAAACAGTCTGTTCTATGACTGTATGATAATTTGATGTTGATTTAAGGCATCTTAAAAACATCTACATTACCGTTCCCGAAACCTGAAAATAATGGTGCCGAGATAGAGGGTGGGTATGTTTCCCTCCTACTGCGTGGGAAGATGGCTGTGCTGCACCTTGACAAGGAAAAGAGAGCCGACTTCCCATGTTCCATGTGAAGACTAGGAGAATTAATGAATAAAACTTGAGCATCTTCTTCTCTTCCAGACTTTTTAAAAGAACCAAGGGAGGAGAGAAGATTATGTCTTCTAATGACACAGCACACGAATGTATTTATTTTTAAAAGAAAGCTATACATTGAGTGCTGGTGGTGGTAGAACACGTAGAGCTGAAAAGTCTTTTTATTTTGCTTATTGTTTGCATGATTGAAGGGCACTCACAAGGATACGTGGGAAACTGTAATCCAGATTTAACTTGAAATGAAAAGGGTCTGCGGTTACAATAAACAACTATCTGATAGCTTATGGGTATAGTATTCTTTATCATCAGCTGTGCAGCAGTAGATTGATGTAAAATGTCAAAATTGGTGCGGGTTGCTTGCTATTTTTTCTAACCAGTAAAACCCCCAGGTGTTCTCATCACAGCTACCATCAATGCGCCGGGAACAATTTTGGCTCTGCTCTGGAAGGAGCTGGTTGTTAGAGAAGACTGTCGGTGACTAGCAAGAGCAGAAAACTCCTGTGGAGCCAGCCCTAACATAAATTAGACCACCTTTTCTTAATGGCCACCACATGGAATTGCTAAGTTTAATAATTTCGTTTCAGAAGAATGTGATACCAATTTCAACAGAGATGAGGAATTTGAACACTTAACTGATGGATTGGTTACCTGCTGCAGGTTATTCAGACGTAACCTCCCACGATACCTTAGACTGCACGTATAGCAATGTGTACGTTTGACTAAACTGCAGTGTTGTTGAATTCATTGTTTCCTTGTTTGGGCGTTGCTGTTCAGCTGACGTGCTGCACTCTGCGCTGGGTGATCCCTTACCACGTCCGAGGGGAAAGCTGCGCTTACCAGCAGTGGAACAGCAGAGCGCAAGGATTGGTGGCACAGTTTGGTACATTGCTTTGGATATAAACGTTCTTGATAGTTAGAGTTAGTTCTCATGCACAGAGCCAACTGAGATTTAAAAAAAAAAAATTCTATAAAAGAGGCAAAAAGTAATAAAAAAATCAGTCATCGGGGAAAAGAGCTACACAATTGTCCCAATTAAGGTACGTCTAAACTTCTGAACGTAGGAGCAAGGGGTGGTTTTTCCTGTCAGGATTACGAGAGCCCCTTCAGTCCATGTCACCCATCCACCTTGTACTGCAGAACCAACGACCTCTGTCTTCTGGTGCACACCCCTATAGCATGTGTACGTTACACCCTCAAGCAGCTTCTGCCCCGCCATTTCATGAGTGCCGTAGCCTCTACCCTTACTGCTGTGATCTACCGGCGCTCCCCCAGCGGCCAGCGGGAGAGCAGATCAACGTTGCTCCAAAGGTCCGTGTTTTGTTGCTGCTCGAGTTGGTGGCACTGTTGAGTCACCACCCTCCTGCGAGCACTAGGCCCACGTTCAATATCGGCAGCCAGACTCCGCAGCCATACATGCAGACAACCGTAACAAAACTGAACCTCTGATCTCGCATTGTGTGTAAACGTTGTCCTTTCTTCCGTACCTGTGGTGGCTGGTTTGGGGTTGTCTTTAACCTAAATTATGGGCATGAGGCAAAGATGTGCCTCTTTCCTAAGGCATTTTTATGTCCAAAGCTACAAGGGAAGAATAAACGAGGCAGTAGTAGAAAATGGGCTAAAAAAACCATTATCATCATGGCAAAGTTATGGCTCCGAATAAAAAGAAGCTGCATCAAGTGTCTCAGAGTCACATATGATTAAAAAAAAACCTCAACTGCATTACTTCCAATCTATCCTTTATGGGAAAAGATATGTCATAAATTTTTTGTTTACAAGCAGTGGTTTTACACAGATGAGAATTTTGATAAGTAGTCTTAAAAAAAGAGTTCTGATAACCTTTGGCATCAAAGCTGGTTTTGAGTGACTGTCAAACTGTAAAAATGGCTCAGAAAAGTGAAAATGGAATAGAAGCTTAACCTGGTTCACACAAGTTACTTTGCAGCCATTACAAGGTCTCGGTCATTAAGAACAACTGCACTTTAATTTCCTTCTATTTTTATTCGACTAATACTTCTGGTTTAGATCAGGTAAAAACAGTTTGAACAATATAACTGATATAAAAATATTTTTAGACCGAAGCTTTTATTTACAATTAGGCACAAGTTTCCTTACATTTAGTCAACAACTGACCAGCCGCGGAGGTTGAATGGTTCTTTCAGTCGTTAGTGCAAAGGAGTATTGCCTTCTGCAGAGCATCAGCCAACGACTTAACGTTCATTAGTGATTCTGCCTGCTCCTTGGTCGAAAATCTTCGTCGTCACCTTCCTCTTCCCACTGAGCTGCTTGTCGAGCACGCAGAGCGAGCGCCACTGCCTCAGACATGCCTGGCCTGCTGCTGGGCTGGGATGTCTCCGAATCTGTTTTTCACAGGGGAAGTAATGTTAACTGTGCTGGTGTCGGTATAATGACCGCGCCCGTTAAAAATGAGACCTGCTGAAGTGTCTCATCTGTCAAGTATTGGGAATTAAGTTGCATGTCTGTGTAAACCAGGATTAGTTCAAGCTACCACGCAAGTTTCCCTAGCTTTTTTGATTCCAGACATTCAATGTCCTAGGGGCTCTACATCACTGATAACCTCCTCTGAGGTTCACACCACAGATGCGAAGTGTATCTCTAATGGGATGTAATATTCTCACCCGTGGCTGCTTCCGTAAGACAAAATGGCTCATTTACCCACAGAAATTAAACTCTCTGGTATCCAGAAGCTTGTGGTCACTCTTCAGAAGTCACCGCCAACATCGCAACAAGCTACCGATAAGCACGTCCTATAGAAAATGTTTACCCCAAAACCCAGTCTTTTTGTTTTCTCCTTATACAAGATGCTAAAATTCTGCGTGTCTCTTACATCAAGCTGTTACACGCCGCGCCTGTACTACAGCAAACGCTTTTACTGAGCTGAGCTTCTAAGAGCTGCTTTCTGCGTTTAGCATTTGTTGCTTACCTAGTGGGAAGCCAGTCCCCCTCAAGACCCCGGCAGAATAGGGATACTGAAAACAAAATTCACAAGTAGATTTAGGTGGATGTTTCCCTCATGTGCCTGTATTCCGTATTTAAAAAGATACCAGTTACCTGTAACAAAACCCCACTCTCCAGATCTTGAGCAGGTCCCTGAGTATGACTATTCCAACAGCTATTCTGATTACATTTTTGTACCCGCTCAAGTCAATCTTTGAAGTGATCTCTATACATACAGGATGTCCTCTTTGTTCAACGTACGCCCATTGTTTCTATCACGCCCCAGGTTCTATATAGGGAAATCTAGCGGAGACTTCCTCCTTTTGACCACCTCACCTCCTCGTGGGATGCGTTTTGGTTTCTGTCAGGGTAGCCTGGCACTTGCTGGGCAGGTTGCCTGGACGGGTGGTATGAGGAAGAGCTTCTCTGAAAGACACAATATTTGGCATTAGCAGTACTATATTCTGGCTTCCAATCATGACTTTATGGTCAGGGCTACTCACGCCCAAGGCCATTACCCTTGTTTTAGGGAGATGGCTCTTCTTACTAGATCCACAATGAGAATATTCTGGTGTCTCCTTTTGAAATCTGACCTTAACAACTCCAGGAATATCCACGTTTTGCAGACTATCAAACCCTCCCCCCAGGAGTCCCGGCTGTGACCCTGGACCCCCACAGGGTTCTCTAGTGTTTGAAAATCCCCAGCACACAGAAGATGCCCATTCACTTTAAGCTCCCCTCTTTACAGTCAATATTGTTTTATATTAACACATATGTAATTATATTTATCAATATATCAATTATGATCAGTATTTATTTATATTTATTTATATTACCACATTAAGGACGGCCAGTCATACAGGGGGATTTGTTTTGGGGGGGGGAGGGAGGGGAACCTAACAAACCCTTTTTCTTCACCAGTATGTAGGTCAAAAGAGTTTTCACTCAACCCAAACAGAACCACTGCACAGCACCTATATGTGCACATTTTGATACTAATTTGATGGCTCAGCAGGCAGGACTGACTTGAAAAATAAATTCAAGTTTAAGATATTAGATGTCTATCTTGATGTCGTATGGGATTTAAAATGGGGTTAAGTCAAAGCACTCAGTTTTACCTCAGCTGAAAAGACTGCGCAGGGGGGCACAAACCATAAACCCCTAAGGAAATCCTGAGCCAGGGGAGGGAGGCAGCCTCCTTCTTAGTCTAGGCAAGGTTCAAGTGTGGCCGAACCCCTCAGTGACCATCACTGCACACCTAGATTAGGAATGTTTTCTTGCAGTTTCATAATCATAAATAATGTCTAGTGAGGGTGAGGACTTTTCTGTACCCTTCCCAGGCTAAATTCCAGTCCGGAACAAATAGCTAGGGAACTTCCACGGTATCCTTTTGCTGTCTGGAGTTAACTAGTGATCAATCAATTTACGCAACGTTTTAAACACAGACATATCCCGAAATGGCAGCCTATCTGCAAGGCTGGAGGAACCCCACGGAACCGTACCAAGCACTAATTGAAACAGTAGTATCTGAACTATCAAACTGACCTGCAGGCCTTGTCCTCTTGGCGCAGGTGGGTTTTGTTTTGCCCTTTGCAGTGCCCGTAGTTTTTCAAGTAAAAACATTTTATCTTTTCCTTCCTATGGTCAAGACATATTTGATCATTAGCTGGAATGGACTAATCATTCTTGAGAGGCTCAAAGCCTATGAGTAACCATTGACCAGAATAATCGTTAAAATTCCTTTTATTCTAAAATAATCTGTCCACAGAGGGAGCTGCAGCAGCACAGCTTGAAGACAGAATTATTTTGCAGCAACTCTATTTGTGAGTTAAGTTTCCCTGCAATTCCCATGGGGAGGGCTCCCACCCTCCCTTGCATTGTCGTAGGAAAGTCAGATTACAGCTCCACAATAGCAGGATGAGAAAACCAACAAGGAAGCCAAATTTTAGAAAAAGATAAAGCTGGAAGTCAAACTCACATTAATAATTTGCTTATGTAAGAGTTTGGTCATGGTCTTTCTTCCTTCTATTATTTGCCAGTAAAGATAAGTAATAATTCTGTAAAAAAAAAAAAACCACAAACATATGAGCACTCATACCCACGAGTATTTCCTCCTAGTCATTGCCTAACCAGGAAAGTTATCTTGTTTATTTTACCCATTAAAAGATCTATATACACATATCTATACATGCATATATACACACACACACACAAAAAAAAATGTATGTATACAATTACTCAAGGAGTGGCAAACACATGAAATTGCTTAAGACATTCTCTTGGGAAAGACCCAAAGACTTACGGACTTGTATTCAAGAGGAGAGGTACAATTACAGTAAGCCAACATAGACGGTGCATTTCAGATAACAGCTAGGAACGTAACGCTCTTCTCCAGCTTTGTGTCATTTGCTTAGACACACGCCTGGACCCTGAATCACAACACTGAACACTTCGTGCTTCCAGGCCAATCCTGGTTCCAGCAGCACGAGTGGGATCTTGTTTTATGAGAACGGGTTTGGGCTTTTAGGTGTGCATGGCCCGTGATAGAAATATCAAGCAGCACAGCTCCAACACCAAACCCTGCCAGTGGGCACAGAGCTTAATATGCACATACTGGTTTTGCCAAAATAATTTACTTCAGCCGAGGGGACAGTGTGTGAATTTACCTGAGATTAGCTGGAAGCAGAGCGCAACCTGCTTATCAGCGTTTCCCCATATGGCGTGCTCACCTTAACATGCTGCTTGTGCACTACCGTGCCCTTCCACCACAGTGTCCCTATGGTAGTTCAGCTATCTTTACATGGTATCCTCTCCTCTAATGACGCCACTGATGAGAAATGGTCAGAAAAGACAAAGCAACCATCTCCCAAACTTCTGCTTTTCATGTCGCTCAGGGTCCTAGTATACATTCGGCCCGTATTCCCTGTGCTTGTGAAAGCTTGCTCTTGCCCTACTATTTATTCGTCTCGGGAGGGGAGCGGAGCAATTTATCCTGCCAACTGTATGCAGCATGATCCCTTTTGCTGATGTTCCTAAAGCTAAGTGTGCCAGCGGTAATAAGATCTGGAGCCTAGGCAGCAGTCAACTAGAAATATTCAATTAAAAGCAGTGTATCCTCGGGTTAGCGTGAAGCTGGTTTGTAAAGAGCTTTGGCATCCTAACATAAAAGGAATAGGTTTTATAACTTCTTTATGTACTTCAAATACATGAATTTCCAATATAATAACCCTTTGTCATGCTTTAAAATGCACTTCACTTTTTTTTTTTTTTTAAATGAAGAATGGCTATGTCATAGCCAGTTTTTGACACTTTAGGTCCTTTTCCAGTGCTTTTCATTAGCAGGTACTTACAGGACAAGAACGGAGAGGATGAAGAAGAAAAGTTCACTTGTAATTAAGTTATGGTAGATCCACACTACCCATTTTGAGGCAGTGTAATTTTCCAGTATTTTTATCCACTCAGAGACTGCAGCATACATAGAAGACAAACCTCTGAAAGGACCACATTCTGCTGAAGGTTTTAACCTGAAAGTGTGAGAAAACAGCTACTTAAAGCTTCATATATTACCCAGTGATTTAATTAATATCGTGATTTTGTACATCAAGATGCTTGTTAGTTTGCTATAGCCCTCTGCTCTCTTTGGACCCTCAGGGAACTTCCACGATCTGTGTTTGATTTTTAACTTGGGTCACTCCCCAGCCATTAAAATGCCCACCCCAGACTACGCAGTGAGAGACAAGAGACCTCGCTGCAATGGATCGGTACCAAGCCCTGTAAACCCAATCTTGACCTAAATGTAACAAGTCAATCGCTGTTGAAAATCTGGATTTTCAACATTTCACCACAGGTGCTTAAGGGAACCATCATTTCACCTTGCCTTCGAGGACATGAGTCACTACAGATTTTCAGTAACAACAGGATGTGGTGAACTAAGGCAGCCCGTAGCAAGAATTAACATTTTCAGGTAGACTGAAATAGGAAAATGTTGCTTGCTTTGAAATTGAACCACTCCAGACAGTCTGAATTTCCCACTTGCCATCTGGAAATGTTTGCTCCAAAATATTTCATCCCACCTGGTTCCACGTGTAGCCACCTGTCTTACTAAATATTGAAATCATGTGGCTGAGAATGGCCAAGAAAAAGAAAAGGGGTATCCGTGCGGCCCTCATTACTGTGACCAGAGTACATGCACATAAACAAAGCAGCTTTAAAATACTGGTAACAACCGAGATGCATTATTGCAGGGGTCAGCACTCCCTGCAAAAAGAGCCTTTGAAGTTTGTAAATAATCCAGAAGTTGACCTCAGCCGAGTTTTTCCAGGTGTTTCCCCACTGCAGACCCAGTATGGCCTAAAACATAAATAAGTCCAGGAACTAGGACTAGGTGGCAGAAACTTTTAAGGAGGAGGAAAAGCCAAAACTTTGTTTCTCCTCCCACTTTCGTATGGGACAAGTTACTGCATTAACCACATTCTTCCAAACTCACTGAGCATGTCTTGTTTTCAGAATACAGAACATCTCATGAACATCTGAAACCTTCCATCGGCAATTAATACAGCTTTTTCCCTAGAAAAATGCAGATTCCTCCGCCTGGTATCAGGTCACACAGCATAACATAGTAGGCTTGAATGCCAGTGATCTTCCATACCTCCAGACAGTGACTCCAATGACAGACAGGACTCCAAGGAAGGAAGGGAAAAACAGCAGGAACATGAAGGATGTTGTCATTTGAGCAGTTCTCCAGACTTTGCGAGGGGGTTGGCAATTCATCATCAGACTGACCTTTAAAGAGATGAAGGTACACTGTCTCTTGGAATGGTGTCACCTGCCACTTCAACCTGCTTTAAGTCAATCCCACTGAAATTGCTGGTGGCAATTGCTGGAATAGCATCTATCAAAAGTTTCCAAGAACTTCTTTTATATGAATTTGATAGATATACTGTAGTTTTCTAAAACCTCAAGAATATAGTCTTTAAATAGTAAGAGGCAAAATGAGGTTATGATGGGTTCTTCAGGACTCTGTTGGGTAGAGTTTGCTTTTGTAGCATACGCGCTTTTGTAGCGTACGCAAACTCACTCTTCAGGGAAGTCTGAACCAATCTTTCTAGCTATAGTTTCATTCTTCTACATTCAACATTACAAACTGTTCAATGACCCAACAAACAACTATCATCTAGTCATACTACTGAGACAAAGAATTGTGAAAAGAAGAAATTCCCACCATGATCTTTAGCTGAATCACCCTGCTTACACTTGGATAACTTGGGCAGGGTGGTTGCTGGCGTGTAAGCAGGAAGTCAAAGTCACAGCCGCAGGCTGAGTGTCTACATTGACGTACGCACTTGTATACCGTTAATTCCCCAGCCTTTAATTTTGCTACTTTATTCTCTCTTCTCTCTAACTGTGCTCTTAACCCCTCCTATAATCCTTCCACACTGTTCCCTCCTCTCAAGTTTCACAGGTTTGTAATTCAAGGGCGCGCATCTAAATTGTGTTCCTTTAAAGCACCACCCCCCCAGCAAAACCCAATCAACCAAACTGCTCCCCTAAATGCAAAACCCCACAGCCTCCAGACAAAACCAGCACTTTAACGCAATAAATTCTGCCCAGATTTCAAACGGTGTAAGTTTATGATGAATACATGTAAAGCTTGTTACCTTTTTCACATAAAATACTATAGAAAATGATATCATCTGGATACCAGGCAGCAGAGGTGAGAAGAGGATACCGATCCTACCGAAAGGATTTAAAAGAGAAAAGTTAAATCTTCACTGTTCACCACACAGCTCTCAGTGCACTGAAGGCAGAAAATATCACACTAACTTCATATACAGTTAGTGTTTGGTTATTTGGAAATGTAATTATATTAACATTGATCCTGTAACAGCAAGTCACCCTCTAAAAATATGCAACTTCAAACACACATATCTATGTACACATCTGCAAAACACTCTTGTAATCGGAGTAACGTACTCATTTTTAGAAATAAGGCATCTTTTCCAGGGTTTAATACCGAGACTATTTCAACAGGAACACCATTCCAGGGGGGGAAGTAAACAAAATTCTAGGATGTTCCTTTTATGGGTTTCTCCCAGAACAGGTGGCCACAAGGTAAACTACTGACTAAAGTTATTGTTATTACCTGGCATTGTTACAAAGAGAACTGGCACGTCACAATCCTTACAAAGGTACTTAATATATCATCTCTCTCAGGCATTTATCCTGTTCTTTCACCCATGATGTGAAGCACCCAGAAATGGCTGAATAAGAATGTTCCATGGTATTTCTAAGTGCAAATGAAGTTTGGCCGTAAATGCAGCACTTACCAGGTCAAAGTCTGTGCATAGATCAAATCTAAAACATTTCGTCCAATATCAAATTCTGGCAGCCCCAGGCTCACACAGACTGTAGTTCCAATAATTCTGAGGGAAATAAACAACACAGCACAGTAGCATTTGCTAAACGATAAAACCCTTTGTAGAAATCTCTGCAAATGATCTCCTGAATACAAGCATCAGTGACAAATTATTCAGTGGCTGCATTAACCACATCATGCAAAGCAGCCACAGCTCATTCATTAGACAGCACATCAAAAATGAAACAGAATTTGGCAAAAGCAAATTCCCATCACACAGTAGGGGTGAAATAAGACATAGGATATTTTTCATGCAACTCAAAGAAAAGAGAGAAAAAAAAGAAGGATTTGTAACTGTATCAGAAAAGTATGCTTATGATTAAACAGTTGAAATGGCCTCAGGACAAAACTGTAACAGCTTTTCACTTCCTAAGTCTTGAAAAATTTCAGGCTCAATCAAAAAAACTGAATCCTGTAGACTGATACTCTTAATATATCCTAAAGTATATTCTACTTTAAACTAACCGAGGTTGCAAGTAGCTGAGACACACACACAGGTAAGCAAGTACCCAGAGGATTCCTACGGAGGGCCAACAACCCCTTTTCATCACCTCTTTTTTCCTGAGCTGGGAAGATTAAGCTTCTGGTTGTTGTAGCAAGAACAATAAAGATTTTTGGTAACTATCCCCTCTCTCCCTGAATACAGATCTTGGTACCACCTGATCAGCTGCATCATCAATAAAGTTTCAGGGCTGGGCTTGCAGGGGGTTACTCTGAATACATACAAATAAATATGAGTAATTGTACTTTTAATCTTTCACAGCTGTAAGTCTGGTGCTTTTGCACAGCGTGGGGGAGGACATTGACCACAGCTGACACTGCAGTTTTGGTACTGTCACCTTTTGCTGGGAGGTGGTTTCCTATCTGAACAGGATGAGAACAGAAGGAGGATTAGAGTACACTGGGAATAGCTGCAGAGGGAAAGTCTTCAAGGGCTTCTCAATGTTGTTTTGTGTTGATTTAGCATAAAGTTAACAAAGTCCTACGGTGTAAACCAGTCTTGTTCACATCATGTGCAAAGGGCAAACAATGGATCTCCCACACAAGTATGGCCAGGAACCCTAAATGCTCTGTAGAGCTGGCAAGCACTTCAATACTCTACTACCTTAAGTCATAAATAATGTCTTCCTAATAAACACGAAGGTACACACAGCAGATGTCAGAATTAAATGACTTCTTGCTTACGTGCTCAGCTGTATTCATGTTCAGTTAAAAATACTTTCTCACTTACCATGCTACAGAACTCTACACCTGAGAGTCATATTACATCCTTAGTAAGACTGATTAAAATAAGACTTTAAACTTGTGTGCACTCTGTAGAGTGACATAACCAAGAGGAAAAAATTACAAGGGGACATACCAAGGAAAGCCAGCAGTGTGCCTGTGCATATGCAGAAAAGCAAGGTTTTCTGCTTGAGACACTTGGTCCTCTGTCACCCCGATCAGGAGATCTATGGGAGTACAATGTGGCTTCCTCCCTGCCTGCGTTTCCATCTCCAAAGGAAAAAACACACATTGTGAGAGTAGAACACTCTGACCTCCTCCTAAGAAGGAGCTGCAATATACGCAAGGCATGTACGCAGAGACTATGCCTGGTAGAGACAACCGAGGAAGCTTCAGTAGTGCCACAGCCAAGCTTCTGTTGGACTTCTTTTCTCACATTGGAAAAAAAATACCATGTCTTTGGGGTCTTTGGTTAATGAATAAAAACAAGATTAGAAAAGTAGTACTCACCTTCGTAAAAACTCTCCAAAGAGCGAGCCAAGCAAACAAAATATGAAGTCAACTAGAACAAGACGATAGATATCTTGGCCAACCAGAGTTTCCCAGCACTTTAAGGAGTTGAAGAAAAAAAAAAAAAATGCATATCTAGAAGTCAAAAATCATATGATTCTAACATTGTTCACAAATGCCTGGGCATCTGAAACCTGGGCTACAGATCAAAGTTTTGCTAGCACCCTGACTAATCATAGTTGACCTCTCATTGAACAATGCTGCAAACCAGCTGAGACCTGAGTTGGGTGATTCATTTTTTCCTTCAGTTCATTTCTCTAGAGATGTAACAAAAAAAACGTTGGGGTGGCAAATTCAGCTTTCCAAGATACTACATGTACTTCTCTTTGCTGGAGCAAGCCACTTATCAAAGTGGTTCCTAACGTGGCATTGTAAGTCAAAGATTTTTATTTTTGAAACTTTACCTGTGACTCTGATGCAGCCACAATGTTCAGCCAGTAGTAGCACAGTATTCCAACAATCGATATCTTCAGGACAATATTTCTAAAAAGAAAAAAGTAACAGTAACTGCACCGACAGCTGGTCCATAAGCTCACTGGAGGGAATGATGGCAGGATGACTGGTGGTTACACGTTATTACCTCCTTTTATAACAACAATAGCACTGCAGAGTGCCAGGACTAACAGGAGCTCTCCTTGGAGCTCAGGTGCAGCATTATTCTATTGCCCTGGCAGAAGGGGAGCTGGGCATGACAACCTTGGCACAAGCCTCTGCTAAACAGGCTGATGGTTGAGTGTGTGGGCTCCACAGAGGAGGAAGGTCTGAGGGACACCAGGGGTTACATGCAGTTAATTCCATGCATCTGTAGCGAAGTCAGATCTCCTCACTCCTCTCTCCCCTTCCTTTCCCTGGGGGGCCAACAGCCCAAGGGCCGTCTAGGGAAGCTACAAACAAAACCAAGCCCAGTATCACAGTGAGAGGGAAACCATACCCCGTCCTCATGCAGAGATGTAACACTCCAGAAGGCTCACAGAAGACAAACAAAACATGGAGGGAAGAGTGTACCTTTGGAGAAGATGAATTCTCCTCCATAGCTCCCTACTGCCCACCACACCACCTAGATACAGCTTGCTGTCAAAAAAGAAGAGTCAGACAACTTCAGGCAAAAAGCACTAAGAGGTTGTAGCAACAAATACCTTGTAATAGTGACATATATCTGGTGTCCAGGAGTCTGAAAACTCTCCAGGTGTCCAAGCCACGAGTAGAAGAACGGGATGAATGTGTTGAGGAGAGATGTGACAATAGGTAGCACCAACATGGCAGCTTGGCTCTCCAGGTCATTTTTATGCCCTTTTACAAACAGCTTAGAGAGGAAAAACAAAAAAACAACCAAACAACCCCAACTTAGAGCTTTAACCAGAATGCTGCCTCAAGTTGTGTCCACAGAGAAGACACTCAGCACACCTCCCTGTATGTTCTCAGGTTAGAGACTATCATGTTTTGTGGGCCTGTGTCCAGCACCACAGCGACCCTCTCCCCTTCCCCTGTGTTACATGGGACCAAGGGTGGGAGCCCCAGCTTAAAAGCAGCTCCTAGGCAAAGGAGAGGCAGGCCATGCTGAGGTTTCTTCTTGCTGTTTCTTCCAAGGTCACCAGCTGCACTATCCCTAAGCTAGCCATGAGCCCAGGCGAGCGGCCGCTGGGGTGAGGAGGGAGATTTGCTCAGATCCCTCAGGTCCTACGCTCTTGCCATAGTCCTCATTGGTGTGAGTCTTTGCAAACCAGCTTTTTAGGTACAGCAGAATTTGTGTTTGCATTGGTAGAAACAACAGCTATGCTTCCTTACAGTCCTAGTAGTGAACAGATCCCTGCTCGCACTCAGTGTAAGATACCCACGTGGCAAAATGCATTTCCAAAAACAGACTGCAAAATCTGACCTTACCTTTAGGTTATTAATGGAGAGGAAGTAAACACCAGCACAAGCAGCTATTGCTGTTCCCAGGGAAGTAAGCCAAGAAACAAGATGAATAACAATACGAACAACTGTCTCTCTTACAGTCAAATTTAGAACTTCTCGGTTTACTTCAGTGAGGTCTTCCTGCAAGGAAATAATTCCTAATGAAGAATTCCTTAGTCAAGAGCATAAAGCAAAACTTGTTTCAAGTAACTACTTGAGAGACCAAATGAAAGATTGTTTCTCTAGAAGATGGGCAGAGTAATATCCTGGGAACATTTACTGGACAACTTTGTGTTCCTATCCTAAAAGTCTTATCTCTTGACAGTTACACTGTATTTCACAGATAATATTACAAGCCTGGCTTTTGTTTACAAAATGGTTAAATAGCAGGAAAGAAAAACAGAAGAAAAAATCTGTTTGGCAAATATTTAATAGTCATAGAGATTCATTCAGTGGAACAGAAGCATACAAATATTTATATGTAGCTGAAAGAGAAAAGAAGAACAAGTAGCTAAGCCAACTCCAGGAGTTCAAAGCAAATAAAACTTAACAGCCAGGAAGACTTAAGTCTGTTAAGAACAGGACCAGCATGCTTGAGTCACTCTGCCAGAGACTTGTACGTGCATACACAAATTTGCACGCACAAACAAGTCTCTGGCAGTGACTCACGCATGCTAGTTTTGTACCTTTCTACCTTTTTGTACCTCCTGTGTTTTGTACCTTTATTTGTGTGCTGAGATTCTTTTGTTTCAGCATCACAGCTTTTTCATTAGTTACATTGAAGTCCCAAGTGCAGAGAAGTTTGCTAGCATTTCCAGAGTATGTCTGAGGGTTAATGAAGTTCCTGCGGAAGGATTTTGCCATGCTGCAATGAAAATGAAATTTGTGAGATGCGTAATGGGGAAATATATCAAGTCTGTACAGCAGGGCAAGAAGGGAGATTTGTCAGTTTTTCTATCCCGTCCCAAAGCTACTGGACCTATGTCAAAGCACGTCACATAAGAGGACATGGAAAATAAACTTTTATGCAAGAAACAGTTCTCACATTTCCTTCTCCCAGTTGTTGCTGCCAATCTTTACCTCTGGAAGGCCACATCAATACCAGAAAATATTAGGAGCCACAGCTTACAAAAGGGGGATCATGATATTCATTGGTTTGAACTGGGATTCTCTGCATGTCCCTTACTATTTTGCAGTTATTCTTCATTTGTCTAATAAAGGTTTGATTTCTGGAGACTGTCTGTTGACAGTCTATTTCTAGACATGGAAATAAGGACTTACAGAAATATACTCAGGTAATTATTACTGCCAACCATTTACAGGGTGCATTTTTTTGGCGGGATTTCTTTTTCCCCTTAATATAAGTGAAATAAGAATATGTAGTTAGTTTACCTGAACAACAAGATAAGAAAACAAATGACAAAATATATTCCAATGGTGAAAATATAGGCCAGCTGCATGTTGTAAGACGGACCATTCTCTATTTTACTGATCGTAGCATTGGTGTAAAAGCCGTAGTAGAGTACTGTTTGTTGAAAATAACCCTGAAAAGATATGGACATCATTCAGAATGTTTGCTATCACCTGCATATGGTGGGAAGTATCATCATCTGAAGCCCAGTTAGTGGAAGTGGGAGCTGTCCCTTTCTTTACGGTGAAATCACAGGTGTGATTAAATGTCTTAAGTATCAGGCCCTTTGTTTTCCTTCTATCAGCTAAAATCTTCCATAGTTTTGAGAGCTTCCAGGGATACATAAATGACTTGTATCCTTCTTAAGATTCACGTGGGATGATCGTGAGCATTCAACACCTTTGCAGGATTTGGTCCTTCCTGAAAATTCCTGAAGAGGGAAAGGCTTAATTGCTTCTTTCTTAGAAGCGAGGTTCTGTACTGACAAATTATATCAACTATAAAGGAACCAGGAAGGAAGCAGGTGACATTCAACACTAGAGTTACTATGTTACAGCTGAACTCTTGCAATGGTGACGGTTGCTTTGCAAAGTTAAACAGCACTACTGCAAAACACAGCACTTCCAAAGCAATTTTAGAAGGAAAAGGCTTTCCTTTTTAGAAATATCTCTTCTCAACTAAGCATTAGTAAGAGCAGAGTCTTGTTTATTAACTAGAGAAATCCTTTAACAACAATACGATTGACACATTTTTAACTACAAAGGGGGGGGTTGGGGTGGGGGAAGAGTAGGTCATCTTCCCAGATCACTTAGTTGATTAATACTAGTCCAGTTAGAGCAGTGCAAAATCTACCTTTAAAAACAGCCCGGGACTTTATTCCCTGAATGTAAAGATCATCACACAATGAAAAGATCCTCCTGTTTCCAGGCCCCAGTGAGTTCAGCGGGTTGCCACAGAAAGATCTGTGTGCTCCTTAGAAGAATAAAGCTTTGGAAATAAGCAAAATTCACAGGATCACATATGGAAATCTGCACTGTATTTTCAGAGAAAAATTAACATGGGAAAAAATGTTTTGCTGAAGACTATTGTAGCTATCTCTGGAAGGCCTGGGTTCCTTTGTGTCTCTTTCTGAAAGTGATGAAAGTCTTGAAATACTGCTGAACACAGCAATCATTTGCAGTGAGGCATGCACCAGAATGAGTTCCATTCGTCTCACGCTGAGTCAATGTTTGTTGCAGCTTCTTTTTCAGTATGTACTAAATATTATTCCTAGTCATGTAAAAGTCTAACTCCACCTCTTAATAAGAAATACTAACTTTTTTACTCTGTTGTGAGTTTTTGAAGTAGATCTGCTGCACACAGTACTAATACAAATACTTACAGCTCCAGTGAACAGCTCCAGACCCGTGAAAGAAAGGTTATTTGGTTCTGCTGCAACAAACTGAGGGACTGTGATGAAACTGAAGTTTATGAGGAATGAGAAGATGTTGAAAGTTAGCAGCCACTTCAAGAAAATAAAATAAGAAAGAACACTTGTTCCAAACTCGGCACCAATGATCTTCAGAGTCTTGTGCCATAACTGCAGTAGGTGAAAATATTCTGACAAGCTATTTCCAAATCGCCGAAATGACTGAAGTGCAAAAGAGGGGAGAGAGAGAGAGAGAGAGAGAGAGAGAGAGATGAATCTCAGCAAGCAGTCTTAAACAGGACTCAAATCCACATAATAAAGCCTCACATTTTTTACAGTTCCATTTTGACGATAAGAACAGATTTCGCCCACTACATGCACCGTAAGATGCTTAACTGGTGTTCCTAAATGCTACCATAATGCAAGTCATTATTAATGAACACTGCAGCAATTAATTGGTTCTTTGGTACGTAACATAAAGCAAGATACCAGATATCTCTGGAGACAGTGATAACATTGCAGCTAAAGTGGTTTATCCTGTTGTGACTGACAGAAGTTTATGACACTTACCACTACCGTTCCCTGCAGACACTGTGTACAGCAGGGAAGTTGAGTACTGTGATGCCTTGATTTTTTGGTTATTTCTTTAAGAACTTTATTCCTGTGGAAGAGCAGGGCAGGGAGTGACAAGCATTATAGCATTGGTTGTAATTAAAACAAGAAGCCAAAGAAGCTACTGCAAATACGGTTTCACACATGTGCACATGAACAGAGTTAATAAAACATGGAGATGTTCTGCTGATTCTTTTTCTATTAGCTGCTACCACGGCTCTTGTCCATGCTATGACAGCATGTTCCAACCCCTCCACTAACTCACTCTGGGAACAAAATTTAAATATATTCTGTGAGGAGACAAAAGGATGGTTGAGACCATGTGGTCTCTTCTCCATTTTCAATGGCCAACACCCAAGTCTCCTTTGAAAAGAAATCACAAGTCATCATTTGTAATCAAATCTCAAGGCCTTGATATTCTATTACCATGAGAGATCCTTCTCATCCAGAGAAGGGACAATGAACCATCTTTAAATTATTTTCCGTGGCAAGATGTTAACTTTTAAAAAGTGCATTAAAAAGTACTTTCAGTTCTTTCAAAGTGACAAACCAAAGCTGAGCAGATGGCAAGCACCCATACTTGATAGCTGGGTATAGAAAGTATAGTGTTTGTAAAACTAAACAGATAAACTTTTATTTTTACCTGATCTCTCTCTTTTTTTTCATGGTCTCTGGCATCTTCTGGATTGCTTTAATCCTTTCACTGGTGGACATACTTGTAAGATTTCCAACTAACTTTTCCTCTGCATAAAACCCATGAAAAATCCAAATTTTGGGATATTAATACAGTAATTCTTATACAAAGTCTGAAATGGATATAACAACATTCCCCATTTTCACTGCTACCAAGATGTGGCAAGTTCTGGGACTTAATAATACTCCCCAGAATATCCTCAGCTCTGTCAGTACTCTAATACAGATGCAATAAGTAGTACAATACTGAATGTTAAAAAATAAATATCACTTGTCTGATGCTTGTTTAATGTTAATAGAGAGAGCTGCAATATAAAGGAAAACAAAATACTGATGAACTCCAAGATTCTGGTCTATTGCTGTTTGATAGTTACATTTCCATGATGACTTTAAAGCTAAACTTTTGTTTTATTTATTCTGTAATTTTAGTTGAAGTTAGTGCCCAAACTTAGCACTACCTATGAAATAGACAGAACTGTATTACTTGACAATCAGGCTGTTCTCACATAGTTGGAATTCGATGCTAATTCCAGGCACAGTGGCTGAAAACAGCCCGTTAGCTGGTCAAACAAATTCTAATAAAGAGTTTAGCTTTTCTTTCTACAAGTTAACACATATCACACTGCACTGAGCTTCATTTATACTCTACTAGCACACTAAAATCCCATGATAAAAGATTAATTGCTGGCATTAACACAAAACCAAGTTGTTCCCATAACCACAGAAAGACTGTACATGCAATTCTGCTGATAAACCAAGAATAGTATCAACCACACGATACTTGTGCAAGATGCTATTTAATATTGAATGACTTATCTAAACTCCTACCTTCTTTGCACACTGGATCTGTTTCAAACAGGCTAGAAGAAGGCATGGAGATCTCATCAGGTGGTCTTCTGTTGTGTCTCCAAATAAAGCTATCTAAATAACATGCACTGTTTAGTAAGCCCAGATACTCCTGACAAATTGACTTAAGAAATTCAAATTTCACTTTCACAGAAACAGCTTAAGAGTATACCCTTCAATCTCACTACCTACATGCAAACATACTCCCCCACTCACTTCTTTCCTGGTCATGCTTGATGACCATATGCAATTTTTCAGATACATGCTGGAAAAGAGGTGCTGTGCTCAGTCTTCAACTGTCATGGAAAACTTTGTCATCTAACCCATTCATAAATGCGCACATTGATTATTCAAGACTTTCTTCCTAGAAGACAGGTCCTTTCTTTAAAAATACTTCCACTGATTTCAGGGGGATTGTTTTAGAATCACATTCAATCATGCTGAATAAGTTATATGTACTGGACTCCCATTTCCCTGGGGCCAAAATGCAACTGTTCTCTCAACCTTCTTGCACCCAATTACTCAAATACGAGTGACTATATTCCTTAAATCCTTCGCCTTCCAGCTATGAAGCAGATGAGTTTAGCCACAGCTTTCCTTGCCTCACCTTCCCAGTAAGCTAATGGCCAGTCTGTGCAATGTTACATCCCCCTTTTGAGCTCGACCCGCTAGTGTGGAAGGCCCCAACTGAGTGATGTGCCTGCTAGTTAATGCACATGTTGCAGGCTCCTTCACCATATTTACTATTTAGATCTAAAGGTCCCCTGATGTTAGTGTCATTTCCACTTTGAGCCAACTTCCTTTGTAGCAATTAAAAAGAACCAGAAAAAGAAAAGCATCTGTGCCTCCTTGTGGAGGTACTTCTTGAACTTTCAGCACTCAGACATTTATCCTCTACTTGATTGTGTTGGAAATGCACTCTCTCCTTCCTATCAAGTATTAAAAGCCATGCATGATAATTAACGTTTGGAACTGTCCTATTTCTGTGGTCACTCATGGGGTGAGGCATTTCCAGTTACCAATAAAATCGTTGCTTTTTAATATGAATACAGGATTTTGCCAAATCAGATCTTAACTTAAAGACTATGTTCTTAAAGATGAAAAAGAGAAAAAAACCAAGAATCTCTCACTTTGAGGGCACAGAGAGATGGTTCTTTCAATGCATCTAGGTAACCATTCCAGAAAAGAACTCTTAGTTACATTCCAGAAGCAGCAGACAGGAACCAAACTGATTGTAACAGAAGAAATTACACCACATGGGAAGAACAGTTCCTACCCAGAACATGAACAATAAACTACTATGCTAGCCTAAAACAGAATTCAGATTATACTATTCCAGACCCCCTGTATTTTAATGAATATAAATCTCTAATTACTACTATAGTCTAGAATTTACAGAGAGACAACATACTGAAAATTTTACTAAAGACAGTCTCAAAAATGCATCCTATCCTCCCCTTATTTCCTCCTACAATGAGTATCTTCAGATAACTGTGTAAGTTTGTTTTATGTTGACCCACTTATAGGGAGTTTGGATTAAAACAGGTAGGCATTATATCTTTGATTGCTCAAGAAACAAAGATCATCACCTTCAGAAAGATATTGGAAAATTCAGCTGCAACGGTGTAGGATAGTAAAAGAGAATTTACGTTTTATGATTCCTTTTATTACGTGAAGATCTTCATACCTGAACCAGAAGGCTTTTAACTATTTATTATTTTACGGAGGGCGAGACTGACATTCAACCCAAACCATTCTATGATTCAATATTCTGATGCACCACAATCCTTATGTCTTACCTTCCAATACATTGGAAATTCTGTGGGTATAGGGGCGATCCAGCAGATGGAAGGTAGAAGGTGGGCTGTATGCCAGTTCTGGCTCAGGCTCAAAGGAAAGATTATCTGTTGAAGGCAATCAGGATTATACAGAAACTTGTATACTGCTATGGATTATTTACACACACAGAATATCAGCCCTGTTGACCAAATACAGCTCTGCTGCAAACACAGCAGTATATCCTATTAACAAAACTCCTATATCTCACTCCAATGTACATCCTAGTATTCAATGACTTATACGGTCCATACAAGTCAGTATTTACCAATCTGTTAATACAGCAGAGAGTCCATGGATCTGTTAATATAACATCTGAACTACTTGTAGGAAAAAAGCTAAAAAAACCCCACTGCCACCACGTACAAATACATAGAGAGTTGAGCTTTCCAGCACTGCATGACTCCGTCAGGACAGAGTAAGCTATTACTTGTTCCAGTGTTTCTGTAAGCTGTTCATATGAGAAATTACATACCAGTGGAATTTCCATATGGACTTCTGCTTAGGACATAAGCTCTTGGTGAACCTTCGCTGTATTCAGAGCTATGTCTCATGGAGGCCATTGGTATGGCCAGAGGGTAATTCTGTTCTCTTCCACTGTGTTCTCCATAGGAACCATACGGTGAAGAATCATAAGGGCTTTGCTGAAAGAACAGATTCTTTTGAGAATTCCTCCTGTGTGAGCAACAAAAAAGAAAACCTTGAGTGCCACAAAAACTCTCAATAGACATCCTTAATGAATTGTTACCTATCATCATCGAATTTGAGTACATTATAAAACAAACTCTGATACTGAGAGGTATTTTGTATTTAGAACTCCAACATCATAATTTTCATTTGGTCATCAACTGAATTAGAAAGATTGAAATGCATCTCCACCTGAAGTTACCTTGGACTCTACCTAAACAGGAGTAACTGCTTGGAAAATGAGGACATCGAAGGTTATAGCACATTGTGAAAATTACTGGAACTAAAAAACGTCCATGACATTATGCCATAAATCCTAAAATATATTTAACTGATAAATTCATCTAACGTGTAAAAACCAAACATGCCATTTCTCTTGAATGCCACCTTCCTGATAACAGCTTTAAAAATTTGTGTCTGAGAATGCAAGCATAAAGGAGGGATTAAAAGAATTCCGCAAATTAAAACTCTGGGAAAAAAGTTTCTCCTGCATATAAATAGAGAATTTAATTTCTTATGGCACAGTCATAACAGCAAAATTAAATAAACTCACCTTCTATCAATTTCCAGTGTCTCTGAGAAGTGGTAGTCTGGATTTTCAAAGGCTTCATTGTAATGATAAGACATGACAAGTCCTTGGTTTGAGGGATTAAATCTTCTTATTTTTGTCTCTACTGCTTCATTAATAAGTTCATGGGAAGACTGATTACAGACCTAATTACAAAATAGAGGCACGTACATACAAAATGAAAAGAAAGGAACTTCATTTCAGCATCTTAGAAGATTTTGCCATCCTGCTAACAATTAACATGAAACAATATAAATAGGAAATGGTTCTAACTTAGTGCTATTTACCATCAGGAAATTAGGGTCCACCAGAAGCTGCAGGTAAAATGGGAACTAATACTTCTCTATAGTAAGCTCTCTACAGAACTGAGGAACTGGAGTGCCACATGAAGTCTTCCCCAGCACTGACAACGAAGCCAGGTTTTAGAAGCATGTTGAAACATTAAGAAGAAAATAAGTTCTCTCTTTCCTCCTCATACAGGAAAAGCCAAATACACAAATTTTCTGAGTACTACATTTCCAAAACCAAAGAGGAGATGAAGTCTGCCCACTTCCTTACTAGCAGCGGCATCTTTAAGCCCTAGTTGTGAAGAAGGGACACACTGGACCACTGCTATGTACAGAGCTGACATTATTTAGAGACCCACTCTTAATGAGGCCTCTTCTAATGACTTAATGTCTCAATCCTGTAAATAGTTTTGGGTTTAGCTTTATTTCTGACAGAGTGCTCCATTTTAGTCTTAAGCAAGCCAGACTTGGTCAGAGTTTAATGAACGGAAGTCCAGGTAAGTCAGTGAAAAGGGACCCTTATATTAGAAAACCAGAATCCAAATTAAAAAGGCAGTTCTTGCAATTAATCAAAAGTCATCCCCAAAATTAAAAAGGAATTAATTTTTAGCATTTGTTCTTAAATGCACCATGACAAGTTTGACCAGCTGGCAAGCTATTCAACAACAGGGAAGGAAAAAAGCAAACGATAAAGGACACATCTGGCAAAACCCATCAGACCCTGCTTTTATCTCAGCTCCGCTCCTAGAAAAGCAGAGCTGGATCTCATTTAATGGTACGGTCTCAACCAACTTTTCTGTCTGCAGTGGTTTTTATTTGCAATTTCTACTGCAGCAAAGGAAGTACCACATGAAGAAAAGTATCTTCAAAACAGATACTTGTACAGCGTCTAGTTTCTGAAGGCTTTTCAAAATCTTCTCGTTTTGCCAAAAGAAGCTCTTAAATTACTATTGTGTCATTTACACACCTAAAGATCTTGGAAGACAGTCTAAAATCTTGCAGTGTGACATACAGTTGTAAAACACTGCCCAGGTTTTGCACAGACTTGCAGTGAGATTTGCATATAAACGCAGGTGCTTGATTGAATTTGAAGTCCTACATTTTAATCAGAACATTGTCTACACTTTCATTATAGCATGATGAAGCATGCTATGAGGCCCATGTCTTCAGCAAACATTCAGTAAAAAAGCATACCAGGCAATTTGAATATATCGTGTGTCACCCATCCCTTCTGTAAATAGTGGAATGTGATTACTGTCAACAAGAAACTGTAAACATAGTCTCCCCTAGGTGAAACTTGGGTCTTTTCAGGCAACAATTTCACACCTACAGAGACAGTGAGATTCTCATGTATTCAGAAAAGTAATTAGCAGAGCCTCCTCCCCTTACCTCCAAAGAAAATCAATAAACATCCCAGGAATCTTACATAAAAATCATAGGAAGTTTAAATCTCCTGAGAGGTAGGTTTTCTTTGACGGGAAGCACTTAGCTCCTGATGATCTTTTGAGAACTAGCTTAGAATATATCTGAAATTTTATACAAGCTCTTCAGGAATTAGTACATTCTGTCCTTATACTCCATTAAAAAGCACGGAAACAATTCTTGAAAAAGATAATAACAGTCTTCTGCAAAGAGTTGCTTGGAAAACTAAATTTCCCCCTATAAAAGTGTTTTACATTTCAAACTGTAATGAAAAGCTAAAGAGGAAAAGATTACCTTCTCAGGGGAAGAAAAGTCTCAGATAGTTCCCTTTGAAGAGTGTGCAAAATTACATTTTTCTATTTTTTAACCGGTTTCCCAGGAACCCAACTCACTCAGACTCAGCCATCCAGAAAGCTGGGAAGCCTGCCAGCAAGGCAGCTGGAAAACTGATCACTGAGCTAAACAGCTCATCACCTTGCCTGGTCTTCATTCAAACTGTAGAGAGAACAGGTATTTTGATGGAAATGTATGGGTTGTGTAGAATCAGCATTACCCAGAAGCGAGATGGTAGGAAGTAACCACCAGGTCTATCAACCAACTTGCTGAAGTGCAACCAAGCAGAAGAAACAGAACAGACTGACTAAAAAATAAATCCACTTCTTTCTCTTACTCATTTTAAAGACCTGTAGGCATATCCATAAAGGCTTGCTAAGACACTCAAATAAGCCCAAGACAGACTGTCTGTTGGTTCCATCATTATCCACTTTATTTCCTTTGAGTCTTAAGATGCGCTTTATGCCAGGATATCTATGAAAATCCACAGGGACATTAACAGTCTACCACTGAACCCAGCATCTGAAGCCACTCTGTTTTTTCTCCACTCCCAAAGTTTTAAGGATTTTAAATAAATTCCCCAGGTACACTGAGGCAAATTCAAATCTTTGCATTTCATTCCTGAAAAAAACTAGAGATTTCCCTCTTGCTACCTGAGAGCATTAGATCCCAAACCTTGAGGCATTTGGAGTGAGCAAGAACATGAACATGGATAACCCATATGTTTCCTGACTGAGGCTGTAAGTCACTCAAAGATTACTATGCTACCTGGTCCATAAATGCTCTCAGGTGGGATGGAGGTGTGTATGAGCATACATGCTCAGGGTGTACGGGTGGCACGCCAATGGTGTACAGGTAGCATGCCAAGGGTGTACAGGCAGCACACCAATCCACCCACTTCCTCCATCTCAAGCCCAAAGATCGTGAGAAACTCTTCTTATCAAATCAGATGCCTATATTATAGGTTTGGTTTGGGGTTTGATGGACTGGCAGTTTGTAAGTTTCTGACCAGTCACAGTTCCTTGGAAAGAACCTGAAGCAGGTAATGCTCAAGCTAAACCACCTCTTTCTTCTTTTTGACCTATGATGGGATGCAGTAAACCATTGCTCCAGGAAAAGTTATGAAATTTAGACTTAGCTTTCTCTTTAAAAAGTTATTTTCCAGCAGGAAAAAAAAAAAAATAGCTGGAGAACAGAGGTCATTTGTGAAAGAAAGATAAAAAGCAGAAGCTTGACAAATCTTCTCTTTGCAGAGTGGTGTCCATTTGTTGGACAACACTTTGGATTTCGGCAAGCAATTAGACAAATCTTAAGTTCCTCCTCTTAAGAATAGAAGGGTTTAAGATCAGTCGATTTAATAATCATCGATATGTAAATAAGTTACAGGATAAGTGGAGAGTGGGTGTTTTCCGCTTAAATCATTCGACACACAGTGTAATGATATAGAACAGGAAACTCCAAGCAGTGCAGGCTCATTCTTCTGGATCATTTCCCAGAAAAATAACTGCCTTCACATCACAGACCAACAGCCTCGACAAAATATTCCAGGTTAGTTTCATCCATTCCTGTACAGGTAATTCACTGCTATAGACACTAATCCTCATTTAGAATATAAATCAAACAAACATGAATGTCTTGCTAAAACAGCACTTCGTCCTGGCATCAAGTTTCAGGAAAACCACTTAGACCTTAAAGTCCTTTACCTGTAATCCCTCAGTAAAAAGGATTACAAGGAGTAAATTATACTTACACAAATCTTGAAGAGGAATGGAAACAGTAAGTCCCAGAACTACATCATAGTTGACTTAATAGTGTTGAATGAAGGGAATAGAACTCATGGAAGAACTGATTCAGAAGGTTGAATGTGCTCTATTTCCTTAAAGATCTTTTAGTTTTGTAGGGTATGACTGGACAGGGCTTCACTGTTACCTGAGTTATTTTTATTCATTAATCCCTGTCCTGTTTAACATGTCCCACACAGCTTCATGCTAAAAAAAATCAGATTGATTTCTGGAAGCCAAAAGTGAGTTTGAGAGATAGACCAGAGTTAAAACTAGATTACATGCTGCATCAGCAACTAGGTTCCAGTACTGACCACTACTCTTCCACTATCTCAATCCCAACAGTTTCAACACTGCTGCAACAAACCAGGAAAGCCTCTCAGAAAATCTAAAGAGCCTGGGAATTGACGCTAATCAAACAGTACACTCAAGAAAATCTGATCTTTAATTGACATATTAGTAATGAGACAAGCGTGAATCATACACGGAAGTGAAAGTCACTTACCTTTTACGCATATTGCCAAAGTACCCAGTTTGAACTGACAAATGCCACCTCTTACTGGCCTTCCATTGTGTTTTTACTGATGTCAGCAGGGTCAATTACAGGAGCCAACGTCAATTTTGTTATTTTAGACCTTCAACCAATTTCAGCAATGTAAATTGTACCTCTGCTGCAAAAGATGACATGTGGTAGCACTAAAGACTCATCTGCTTACTACTGTATAGGCAAAGGACAGACAACCAAATTGGAAAGGGAAAGGAGAGAGTGACAGCATCCCCATTACAGTCGCAATGCTGCTGTCTGTCCCAACAGCTTCTTGGATCTCAAGCTCGCAAAGGAAGGTACTTCCTAGTCCTATAGTGCAATGCTACCTACCAGAATTCAGATCCCATCCTCCCTGTCCCCCCAGCCCTTCTTGGAGAGAGTGAGGTGCAGAGTAGCGAGGCAGGCTGGCAGAAGCAGGCAGAATAGTGTCTGTCTGACACAGGGGAACATCCTACTGTCGGACTATCTTTGCCCTCAGCTGGCTGCTCCCATTGCCTCCAGCTACTGCTTCAGCATCATGAACTCTACTCCTTACTTGCTCTTTATCCATTTTTTTGCACCTATTCACTTGTTTGCCTTGCCCTTTCCATTTAACATTCCTCTTGTAATCTCCTCCCCCCCGCAATATAATAAGATTACAATATTTTCATCCTGTTCACTTCATTTGCAAGTTAAATCCCTCCTATCACCTGTGACTGCTTAAAGGCTTCTGGAGAAGGACTGCCAACTACTTCCTGTTTGCAGTGTCTCAAGCAGGATTCTACTTCTTCACCTGAGTTTAGATGCCTTTATTATAAACACAGTCCTGAAACATTCAAAACATCGTTACAACATATAGTTAAATTTTAGTGTCCAGTAAAGTGTCGTAAAGATGTGGCACACACTTCAGAGTTTTTGCTTAATGGCAGCGGATGAAAGTTCAGATACTTCATTAATTTTGTGAAATTCATAGTACTCACCCTGATCTACCACATAAATCCCTACTCTTCCACCCAAAAGGCCCCATGGGATCACAATTCTTATGGACTGAAGTACGTATCACAGTGATTTTGCATTATCTAATCCTTTCCCCAGAGTCTCCCTTCAGAGCAAGTCTCTTTTTGTTTGCTGCTTTGTTGCTTTTATTTTCTTAACTCTGACCACAAATTGCAAACTTAATCCATTGGGAAAACTATGAGCACTGGGTAAAGAGGAACAATCAAGGATATATAACTACTAAAATTAGAAATAGGGAACTGAAGAGTAAGAACGGTATACCTGGCAGAGAGAGGAAAGATTATCAAGAATAAGAAACCGCGAACAGAACTCTGCATTATTTCTTTAACACTTGAAAGGCATTACCTAGCTCATAGTCTGACCATTATAGGGAAAAAAAGGCTAAGGTAAGAATCAGTTCATGTGAGTGCAAGTCAGTCTTGTGACTAATTTCCAAACTGCAGACTATCACATTCTTTGCATATAGCAGGACTAAATCTTGCTTTGCAAAACAAGTTTCTTAAGTCTGTCTATTCACCAACATTACCAGCTACTTGTTTTTGAAGGAAATGTCTGATTACAAAAACAAGGAAGCAGTTTTTGAGTACCTGTTTGGATTAGTTTTCTACTTTCAGGGGAAAGGCAGCCTACCACACCAGGTCTATTAGAGGCATGAGATACTGTCTACTAGAACAGTTCTAACGTTTTGCCTTAAAAGCAAGCTTTGCTTATTCTCTACTTGTAATGGATGCCTATCCAGTTTAAATGCAAATTTCAAATTATACTTTAATGAGTAGTATCAGTTACAGGAGTCTCATTCACACGTTCCATTGGAAAAGCTTATGAAAACTACACATATGGTCATTTCAGATAATAAACAGGCTTTTAAAGATACACGATGTTGTTGAACTAAAAAAGGGGCATTGTTCTGTTTGTAATTTCTAGCTTAACTTCCTGTTAGGATATTGTCATCTCATTACTATTTGCACAAGCAGCATTTAAGATGACCCTGAGGGAAAACAAAAGCTATTCACAATATTCTAGCAAATCAACTAAGAAGCTAGGAAATGGCTGGGGGGAACCAGTCAGAAGAAAAGAGACACAGTTTTGTCACAGGTTTCTCCTAACTCTTCAAAATTCTTATATGCAGTTTTCAAATTGTTGGACAAATAATTTCAAATTGTTGGACAAATAATTTCACATGAACTAAATACTTCTTTTTCAGACAAAATACAGCTACATTAAAATGCAGTGTAACATGTTAGTACGTCAGGGTTCTATTCTACAATCAACATACAGAATCTATGGAGTATACAAGTCACAATTAGAGGCTTTTTCACAAAAACGTGAAAGAGGACACCGCTGTATAGTGCTAGTTCTTGTTATGTCAGCCCATACAGCCATACCACACCACCTCACCACTTTACCACTTTCATGGTAAGAATAAAAGTCCTCCCAACAAGCTTACCGGAGGGGGGGCGAAATTGAAATTGATTGCTTTGGGTGGAGTACTGACATATCAGCCTGGAACAGATGCCATTTCAACTACATTGCTTTGCACCAGCAGCCTGCTGCTATCCTTATCCCGTGCCAGGGCTGTGTCGCACGGGCAGGGACTGACACGGCACCCACACTTGGACTATCACACCTTGAACGTGGCTCTAGAGCTACCAACATGGAGCAGGATCAGGCTGCTGTCGGTCCCAGGACTTGCAGAGGAGACCGCAGTGACAGTAGGTCAGTGGAAGCAGAAGTTAGCACAGCTCCCATGCAGTACCACGGACTGCTTGCAGGTTTGCTTAACTAACAGAGTGTTACTAAGGGACAGAGACTTAGCAATAAAATCTTGGATGTATAGATTTGGCTTTTAGATATATATTTAATCTTCTGCATCAAAACATTTCAACCTTTGTAGGTTAGGGCATAAAGGATGAGAATGAAGAAAAAGAAAGTAGTATTTAAATAGTATACCTGTGTGTTTTGAGGGAGTGACAGAATGATTGACCACAAAGAACATGAATACTTAAACCTGAGATTTTCCCCACCTATTTAATACAAAAGTACTTCTGGCTTCCCGTTACCTATTGTAACACACAAAACTCACAACCTGGCTTCCCGTTACCTATTGTAACACACAAAACTCACAACCTGCTATTTGGAAAATGCAGTACCACATTCATTGACTAGCTAGCAGACCCCAACACGCAGCCTACACCAAAGCGAAAGCAGATGTCACGCTGCAAGCTGGTGATCCCAACAAGGCTGGTGCAACACCTTGCAGAGTGAAGTGTGGCACACTGGCTAAATACATCAGGGAAGGATGTGGCTGTTAATCCCCCATGGGACCAACCCTTCCAGCTGAAGACAGCAGAAGCTCGCATGTGACTAGCGGAGCGATAAAGCTGTGAGGTGCCATGCTGCAGGGCTGATACCAAGGTCAGGGCACCGCTCTCAGGGGCTATTTACCTCCCAGATAGCAGAAGCCGAGTACATCCCTGAGCACGCATGCAGTCCAGCCCTAACAGTTCTATCACTCTAAATTAACAGCGAGCATTAGTAGACTGCAGTCGCCCGTCAGGCAGTTCGGGTGACTCCTCCAGGCCAGGCGCACGGAGAAACCACCTTCCAGCCCCACCGTCGGAGAGCTGGCGCAGACCCTGCTCGGAGCCCAGCAAGCTCCAGCCCCCGGCGACTGCGCCGC
>NW_008824900.1:7778620-7782756 GCF_000699105.1 Pygoscelis adeliae | reverse complement strand
CCCGGTGCCCCCGGTCCCGCCTCCGGCCCTGATGCCGGGGTGCCGCCGTGGCCGCCCGCTTCGCTTCCCTTTCCCTCCCCCCGAACGGGCTGTGCGCGGAACTGCACCCCCGCGGAAAGCGGGAGCTGGAGTCCTGCTCTGACTGCCCAAAGCGAGAAAGGAAAACAATAAAAAAAAGTCCTTTTCGTGTTACCTGCTATAGAACACGTTACTTTATTTCTATTGGATCCCCAAGACATTAATTCAGTCTCCTTCCCTCCACGAATTAAAACATGCTTTGCTTTTGGCCTGGGTCACAGTAACACCACAATAAAAGGAGAGAGAGAAATGGTTTTCAGACACATGATGTGTTACCTTTATCCCTGGATTAATCATTTGTAGAGCAGAGATAAAGAACAATCTTAACCTCTCATATTTTCATTCGTATTACAGGAAGGCTCATCTAGGGGTGAAAAAAAATAGTTCACGCTAATACAGGCAGTAATTAGCAGCTCCTGGATGGGGAATTTAACACCAGCCCTGTCTTCCTGTACTCTGTAGGGACCAGAAGGAACAACTTCTCCTTTAGTGTGACACAGAGATACTGATTTTTCTTGTCTTCCTCCTCTCCCTATGTGTCTTCCTTTCAAGCAGACATGGGCAAAACTATGGACTGGACAAAGCTACAGCTGAGCATCAGGCAGGGGGCAATACCGAGAAGCCAATGAAGTGCTGGGGTGGTGCCTCTTGCAGGAATTTCAGTCCCAAAGCAGCTCAGCAGGGATGCCTCTATTACTTCAACTACTCTGTAGCAGCTGGATGTTGCCAGATGGACTCAGGGTTACCCCAGCACACCCACCACACAACAGCCACTGCCAGGCTGGTGCCCAGTGCCCTTCCCGAAGGCTAATGCCATCCTCTGAACAGAGAAGCATCCTCAAACTGAATGTGGGGCCCAACAGCCACCACTGGGACAGGCACAGGTGAAAAGGGAAACAGGGTAAGGACAAGACTGGCTCTGCTGTCCCAGACCTGTGCTCTGCCCATTACTTTTTTCCTTTTTGCTAATACTGTACAGAATTATAGAACCTCAGCCACCTTTGTGTTAATACTGCTTGTTACACCATTTTGGCATATTTTATCTCCCCAGAAAAACACACAGCCACTTCCAGCAACTATTCCTAAGTAACTTCTCTGGTCAGCAAGATTAAAAAACAAACAAACAAACAAACCAAAAATACCCCTGTCAGTCTTTGGATTAAAGGTACCCTTGCTAGCCAGTGGGGAATTGGTAACAAATCAATTTGCTCTGTGTTTAGAAGCAGTGCTGTTGTAATGGTTGAGGATCCCTTCTGCCAAATGGCTAGTGCTTTTCCAGCTCCTAAACTGGGTAAAACATGTCTGTCCTGTACCAGACACACTCAACATGGATTTAAGTGAAGTTTTCTAATACTACTTTAAGATTATGTTTTGCCCAAAGCAACATTCCTGGCATGACTGCAGAGGACTTGTCTGCAGATCTCTTGTACTGATCCAGGAGCTGCCTGAGTGCTGCACAGGCCACAGGGCAAAGCACAGGGGTAGTCGAACACAAGATCGCCCTGAAATTAAAATGGTCACTCAGAACTTCCCTGAATGTTTAGAAGCGTTTTTGAACTGTGGCATTATGAAGAGGAACCATAGGAAATAAAAAATGTCCTGGAAACACATGGTGTTACTAAATGTGACAGACGGATCTCCAGCATCACGGGAAACAGTATATGGCACTGGCTTCCATGCTCAGCACAGACTGAAAACTGCTGCTTTTGTGAATAAGGTACATTGGACAAACAATGCAGGAGAGGAACCTACCACACTCCCTGCGTGTGACTGTTGGGCTCTGGCAGAATCATCTGTTCTCTCCTTCTCAGCATGCTTGTCTTCCTGTTTTCCCATCTGGGATTGCTGTGATCCATAAAATTCATTGGAACATTTCCAAGTGCCTAAAAAGTTTTCTTGACCGAAAAAAAGAGAGAATAGAGAATGTTCTCACAGAATTCCTGGGGAAGTCAATCTTGTTTCAATTCCTCCTATCTTTATTTAAATTTGTTCTCATTCGGTCATTAACCCAATACTTTTCTAGCACATGGAGTTTTGGAAAGAGTCTAATCAGCAAGTGTATTACCTTTCTTCTTTGTACTCTTAGTGGTAAGAAAAGGAACATAAATAAAAAGTAAAACTGACACCCCAGATGACACCCCTAGGGAAGTCTCACACCATAAGTATTCCTATTTAAGGCAGAACTGGCCCTGCTCTATGTTCACAGACAAATACAAAGATGGCCCACGCTTGGTTGGCTTCAAGGGACCAATAAAAGCGGGTACGTAGGCTCTGGTGATGCAATACACGCTCGTATCTGGCATATGAAACACACACTTAGCATGAACGCTGAACAACACTAAATGATTTTTCAGGAATGCTACTGAGGCATTTCAATTTCCATCTCCTGAATTTTCAGGAATGATCAACTGGAAGCTGTTCAAACGAAGCCCACGAAACGTGACGTTCAACCAAGGAACCAAAACCACCCGTGTAACAGGCTTCACTGAGGTATCCAGCTCTGTTACAAACAAGCCGATCCCGCATGCTCTCAAGCTGAAGCACAGCCCAGCTGCTCGGGAGAGCAGCAGACAGTCATGCAGCATCAGCCTTTGCTATACAAAAAATCCCACCTGGGAAAAATCATCCTGGAGATCTGTGAAAAGAAGAAGGGGAAAAAGTAATAGGATTGAATTCCTACCCTCTTGTACTAGCCTCCAGAGTGACCCATTGAAGGACAAGGGCAAATTATAGCTTATTCTCATGGAAAAATAGCTAAAAAACATACTAGTTATTTTCTAGACAATCTACCAGCACAAAGGCAAGAACACCTACAAAGTGGTTGGTTGTTTTTTTAAAAGTAGTTCAGTGCAATAAGGAAGTCCCTGTGCTTTAACTCCATGTCTCTGTATTTCACAATTCCCCTTAAGATACATCCTTCTCTTCTGCCAGTAATGCATCAACTTACTGATCATAAAGATGTACATCTAAATTACTTAGAGAACTTACACTTTTATCAATAACATTTTATGACTTTGAAAACTGATTACCCACATAGATTCTGATTGCTAATAAAGCAATTTGAAAATCACATACCTGAGTTGATGACACACACATGAAATAAGTTACTAAGTGTGCTCATTTATGTCTGATTCAGCATTCTGAAACCTAATGATGATCTACTTTTAAAAGTACTGCAGAAAGTGGATGAGGAATGTTCAGAAAAATCTGGTTATCAATTTAACTACTGGTAGAATACAGTCAGAAACTCTGTAAATGTTTTTTTTTTTTCCCGCACATGTAATACTGTTGAAACTACTGGAAGTTTCATTTTCTTTTTCATCATACATGCTGTTATTCTCACACTAAAGGCAAGAATTATTCCAAGAAATAAGTTTCTCAGGGATGTTTACTACAACTTAACACAAAAAATACTGTTTCCTCACTGTCAGATGGAAAAAAGAGATCCAAGCATCTACTGACTTTCTTTGCTCCAGTTCATGCTCAGTTTTCACATTCAAGGGTAAAGTTGTGTTGTTTCCACTGCAGCCCGTGTCACTGGATCCGCTCACTCAGAACAAGCTAGGGAGTTTGGGCCCGCAACCTAATGGGAGTTGACCAAACATCAGTTTGCAAGAAATTTTTACAGCACCATGGACATTTAACAGTAACAGAAGACATCGAAACAAAACCTATTTCTAAGCCAAACGTCTGTGAGAGACACCTGGCAGTCAGAACACCCCACCGCCCTGCACGTGGGGTCCTTGGGCCTTGTCTCATTCTAAGGGAGGGTGGTCTAAGGTGGTCTGCTGGTAGCGTTTACATCCTGCTGTGTTTCTTCACGGTATTTTTAAAGAAAGCCCTGGGCAACAGCAATAAAAAGACTCTCACGTCCCCAAACCTGAAACCCTTATTTTAAACCTAGTAGTTTAAGCATACAAAGCGATGCCATGGAGGGAGGGGGGCCAGGACTAAAGACGGGGAGCTCGGTGTAGGAGGGAGCGGGCCCTGCGCGCCTCAGCCGCTCCCCTCGCAACGGGGCGACACACGCCGCGCCCCCGGGAAGCCCCGCGCTGAGC
>NW_008824900.1:7774536-7777836 GCF_000699105.1 Pygoscelis adeliae | reverse complement strand
CCGGGGGCCGGAGCAAGAGGGAGGCGAGCTGGCTGCTCGCCCTGCGAGAGAATACCCCTTGACTATCGCGGAGAAGAGGAGATTAAGGTTAATCTTTACACGTTTTTTTCCTTTAAAAAAAAAAACCACCTTTTCCTGAATACAAGACGGGTGCAATGGAAGGCTGAAGCAGAATTGGGTACATTTGTATCTGTTTCACCCAGTGGCATGTGGTTTTGACAAGAGGTTGCCCACGTTCTCATGCCAAAATGTGGCAGGCTCCCTGCGGCACCTCCAGTTGCAGGAGCGTGGCCGGGGGGCTCTTGGGTGGCGTGAGGGAGTAGCTGACTGGGGAAGAGGAATAGGTTGAACTGGAAGAAATGAGTCAAAACTGGGAATTACCTGCAGCAGCCAAATGCGTTTCTCACTGACTTCCTTTTTTTTTTGTGTGCCTTAGGGTTTTGTGCTTTTAAGGGTCACTGTGAGTTATCTGTCATCAGCAATCCCTTTCTGCTGTGTGAGTGCTGCTGTTCTTGAGTCTTCTTCAGCAGCTCTTCCAAAATACATTGCACTGTTTCTGGTGTGGCTCAATACAGGTGGAAGAAAGCTTTCCAGGACCATTTCTTTTTTTTTTTTTTTTTTCTTTCCATATCCCTTTGTAAACTGTTCTTTGCTGTGAGCTGTAAGCAGTTCCTGCCCTTCTGGTGGTAACCCCCAGCAGGGAAGGGATTGCAAAGAGCATGCTTTGCCCCACCTGTGTTTCTCTGCTTGTTGTCTCATGTCTTACTGCTAGGCTGACAGCTCTTTTGAGGAGAGAGGATACAGTATGTGTTTTTACATTGTCAAGGAACAGCTGCACCTTTAAGTCAGGTACTTTGTAGTTGTGGTTATGAACCAGGAGAGGTGAAAGTACAATTAATGTCTGGTGCTCCAAAGAGAAGAAGAGTTACTCACTTGCAAGAGCAGCGGGAAATGAGTTACAGCCTGACCCTGGAGCTAAGTTTAACCCTACTGCCTGTATACAAGGAACAGCAGAAGATCTGGTCATGGTAAAGGAGAGTGCTTGATGCATTGAATTTTTATTTGAAGTTGGGTATCTAAAGCTCAGTTCTTCAAGAAAAAGGAACTGCAGTCCTGTGGCCATGGTGCATGTTAGGAACAGAGTTAGGATGTCCCAAGCTTGTTTACACGTTTTAGTGCTGAGAGATTTTGGTGGGGCTTCTTGGCACTTCTACGGATCAGTAATCTGCGTGTATTGTGCAGCAGCTGCCAACACAAAATGCATGATATAAACGTCCTGAAACCTGAACACTCAACTTCTGTAACACAGATGAATACGCAGCCCACGCCTCTATTTAAAATGCAGACCAAACACGGGCCAGATTGTTCTCCAAAGTGTCTGTTTAAAATGCTACATGCTGCAGCCTGTAGTTTCCATAAAATGAAATCTTTTGAGAGTAGCTGTATTTGCACTTAAAGATGAGGTCATCTGCTGCCTGTTTGATTGTTGCATGTAGGGTTTAATTCGGCTTGCTACCAAAATGCTGATTTTACTTTCAGCTGAGAAGGATATGGAAACTTTGTCAACATCCAGTGCACATGGCAGTGGCATGGCGTGGCAGTGAGTCACTTATGTGCTGAAGTAGGGTTGCGTACAGAGTATTTTAAAATTGAAACCTTTGTCTTCTGCTCTAGCACGGTGTCCTCATGGGTGCTTAACTGCTGCCCTTCTTCAGTGGCATCAGAGGCTGGAACAGCATTTGTTGACTTGTTGATACAAGTCAGTCTTCAAGCTATGTTTCCGGGAAGTTTTGTCTGGTTTTAAGGTTTCTTAAAAGAAAAAATGAAATGCAAACTCTGAGCCACTGAGAATTCTCCTTGATGCTGTTGCTGACCATGCAGCAATTTTTAAAATGCAAATGTATGCATATAGCATGAAAATCTATAAGTGAGAAGTGATTAAAAATTATACACAGTTTGTGGCACACCCTCGGCGTTTGTTTGCAGTTTATTATTAGAACAGTACACCCCCACACATTGGCAAAGACGTATGTTCTCAGATTCATTGAGTTGGCACTTTCCAGCGAATTTTTCAAAATGCTATAAAAACTGAATAATGAAAAATGAATAATTTTAATAACATTTGTTTTTCTATTATGTACTGGAATGTGATATAAAAGTTAAAATTATAAAATCCAAACGAAGCCTCTTTATAGTGCACTCTTTTTTTTTTAATATTTTTTTCCCCCCAACATATTTTGACATTTCATTCTGATGTTGAGATCTGTGAATTTTCTACAAAAAAAGAATAATTTTCTGTTTTGAACAGCTGCATTTATAACATTAAAAGAGGAAAGCTAAATATTTTACAGAAATTTTTTAAGAGCCTCTTGGTAAAGATGCTCCGGTCAGAAGTTTTGAGGAAAGAATCTTCTCTTGCAGCCATTTGTAAATATGAAATCATTAATGGCAACCTCCCTGAGATCCCACCGGGAAGTTCAGCTACATATTTTTTCTGTGTTGTGCTATTGTCAATTGGATTTTTTTTTTCTCTGAGGGAGACAAGAGTTTTCTGTGAGAGGACTTGCTATATTTGAATCAGCTTGATGTCGCAATTACCAGGAGGAGCAGATGGGGACAGCTAGCGTACATTACTCCAACTTTTAGCACTGTGCTGCCCCTCTGAAGGCTGCAGGCAGGCTCCATTGTGCTAGGCCCTGTTACATATAGTGAAAAAGTATTTCTTGTGCTCAGTAACTGTATTTCTTGATTCTTAGGGACTGTCAGCAGGCTGATATAAAATATATATCTGGATGGAAACAGTGGAAAAGAACTAGCAGTAAATCCTTGAAAAAAGTCCTCAATGAAGTCAAGGAGTTGTTATCTTACCTGAAGCTTTGGCGGCATGATATTCACAGCATAGAAGGTATTTACTGTCTTACCTCAATTTCTCCTCTTTCAAGTTGCTTCTGTTATTGTTAGTTTTACATGTGTGAGTGTAGTTTCAGATATGACTGTATGTGTTTAAGAAGTTAACCGCTTCCTTTATTATTGCTGATGTAAAATCCATGATGGGGTTGAAGGAAATATATTGGAGAAAATTATTAAAAAGTCACATTTCCATTTCAGTTATATTGCTGAAAGCCGGCAGTAGTTAAAACTAGCTTTAGTAATGTTTTGTCAGTTAACTCAATGTAACTGAAATGATAATCTGCTCATTCTGTATTTTCAATGATTTTATTGTCTTAATTATTGGCACATGTTTCTTTTATTCCCAGCGAAATTTGGTACTGGCATCCAGTCCTACTTCTCCTTCCTGCG
>NW_008824900.1:7762043-7774505 GCF_000699105.1 Pygoscelis adeliae | reverse complement strand
TATCCTGATGTTCAGTTTTGTTACCCTTCCCAGCATCATTTCTAAATATGGAATATTCAACAGTAGCGTTGCTAAAAGTCCTCCAAAGAACATAGGTAAACACCTCCTCTATGTACTACTGTTGTTTGTAAGATCCCCCCTTTCCCTCAGCTTCTCCTCCACCTCCCAGGACAAAGAAATGTTTTTTTAATAAGAACTTGCCATGTTTGAATTAATTTGATCTTGCAGTTTAATGGGCATTATCATTTGAGTGACTTTTCCTGCCTTTCTTTTGACAGAGGCTCACTGCACAGTTTATAAACCTAGTGGTAATATGGGACTTGTTTATTTCTATACTTATCTCAAAGATTTGCTCAGCGGCACTGTAAGTCATTACATTTTTTTTTTTTAATTAAGTTTCTGTGTCTCGTGTAACATGTAAAATGTGAAAACATTTTACTCGGGGAATGAATGAAGCTTTGATAATTTTGAAACATGATAAGGCATATGCATCACTGGGGTGAAATTAGCCTCTATCCTTTATCTGTGAGAAGGGGAGTTTTCAAACTGACTTTTACTGAGCGTCCACAAGGCCTGATTGGCCACGTGCTGCAGCCTGCGCCTCTCCTCCCCAGCTGCTAAACATTACATATTCTGGAGGATGCTGCCTATTGTGCTCTCTGTGTAGGGTCTCAGTGTCCTTGTCATAGAGCTCTTTGATTGGAGAGAGGAGGGGTTTTAAGCATGTAGTGTCTGCATTACAGTTTGGTGGAGACAATGGCAGTATTTAGAAGCTGCAGACTGTTGTAGCTTGCTGGGGGCCCCAACAGTAATTTTAAATTTACAGAATGATTGCTTAATACCAGGTTGGATTTAACTGGGCAGCTGCTGCTACTGTTACAAATTCTATTTAAACTTCATGTTTTCACAGGGGTTCCTTGAAGTGACAAGTTTGTTTTATGGCTATTACACAATAGATGCTGCGCGGCTCAGTATCCTGAGGTACAACTTGCCACTAGCATATCTGCTGGCTACATTTGCCTACCTTGCGTTAAGTCTCCTCTGGATAATAAAAAGGTAAAGATGGTATAGTTTATTTACTGCTACCTATTGCACAGTTTACATCGCATTCTTGCTTGTAGGGTACGTGCTGCATTCTAGAACTGTTTTGTATGGATATGGAGAATCTTTTGCTTGAGGAGGCAGTGCCACAGTAGCCTTTGTCTGTCTTTGGGAAACTGAGCCAGCAAAATAAATAAATAAATTCGAAGTATTAGTTTTTCATATGTACGCATACATATAAATAAAAGACCCTCAACTATACAGTAGTTGTTGTTGGAGGATTTTATTTTGGGGACTTTTTTTTTTTTCTTCCCATCTCAGTTTCCTGAGCCAGCTCTTTCCAGTGTCAGAGAAGCACTGGGTAAGGCGAGAAGGTATGACTGTGGCTAAGCGCAGAGGGAAGTAACCTGTGTCAGTTGTGGCTTCAGCTGACTTCGATTGCTGCAGAACCTCACACTGCAAGCTTCCCAGAGACTTGCTGATGTAAAGCAAATGTGGCTACTTGCTCATGGGGGTGGGTGGTTTTTTGTTTCGTTTTCTGTGGATGAAATACGTCTTTTCATGAATGAAGTAAAGTTGCGTTTTTCTCTAGGTCTGTGGAAGGATTTAAGCAGAACTTGGTGCATGATGAAGATCAATTTCAGAGTTACTGTAACAAAGTCTTTGCGGGCTGGGACTTCTGCATTACAGATCCAAATGCAGCACGGCTAAAACATCGCAGCTTGCAATATGAGCTCCAGGTGAGTAACTTCCATTTTTCTATAATTACAGTTTCATATAGCTTAGGTGGCTAAAAAAGAGGGGTGTATAATTCTGCAGATAATGGAGTAAGGATAAGAAGGATTAAAGTAGTTTATATTGGGGGCAGGGCAACCCACATCCTCTTGCGTGCTTTCTAGGTAGCTAGAATTGTGATGCAACGTGCGAAGGATTGGCACTGAGGTTGACAGCCCTTCCCCCATCCACTGGGAACTGAAGCCAACCTGTTAGCTGCTTGTCTCTCTGCCTCTTCCTCACACTCCAGTCCTGCTTCCTGTCTCAGTTTCTACATAATCCAACAGGAAAAGCTGTCCCAGCTGTGGGCAAAACCCTTGTACTGTTGGGAATCAGTTTGAGTATACTGGGTTGTAAGTCTGCAGTGTGGTAGGCAGTAGTTTGGGGAGGAATAAAATTCAGATGGTACTCTTCATACAAGTTGGGAGCGTTGTTGCAGTAAGAAGGTACTGAAAGTTTTTCACTAGGTGTCTTTGACACACATGCACATACAAAATGCTGATGCAGCTAATAGATTTCCCAAATCATAAAACTCTCTGAAAAGAGAGTCTGAAAGGCTTTTCTGGTGAAACCAGTACCTTCTTTTTGCTCTCTGTACACTGGAAGCAGAGATTTGTGTAGTGAAACAATTACCTTTGAAAAGATACTTCCACTTCAAACCACAAAGCAGTAATTACAGATTTCATAAATTACACTGAGTTGCTTTCTGCTCTAGTAAGGTTCACAGTTATCTTTTTTCATCATATAACCAGAGCCTCCTTCACTTACCACACTTCTGCCTCTAGAACTCACACTTTAGAAAAACTTGCCCCTTAATATTACTGTTTGATGGAAATAAATCCTCAGAAAATACCTGGGTAACCTGGTTAAATTGCCCAGGTTAAATTGCCTTCACAGGCGATACTGTATTTTCGTGTCAGCTAAGGTGAAACGTATCAAGCTTACGTGACAAGCTGCTCAAGACTGTACTTCTTTCTCTCTGTGCCATCCCCCAATTTTCCTTCAGAAAGAGGAGAAGGAAGTTTGAGCCATAGTGGTGAGGACTGATTACTTGCAGAAGTAAGGAGATGAGTGGGCTGGTTTACCCATTTCAGAGTTTAGTACCAAGCTGTCCGAGATCAGTCTCTCACAATAAACAGACAAGTTGTCTTTCTGTCCTCAAGGAGATATGTTACTGATACAGTAGAGATAAGAGGATTACGAGACACTTGTCTTTGGCTACAGGGTGAGGAGGCTGGGCACACTGGGGTTTCCACTCCTGCATGGACCTGTTTATGTCGATGAAAAGGCACTCCCAGTTCAGTGTGCTTGGGCAGGCGGTGGAGTGACCCTCCTAGAACAGGCTATGGATTCACACATCCCAGAGGTAGAAGACATGGTGTCAAGTGTTGTATGCTGCACCAGAAAACTACACATCCTTTTTCTTTTGTTTGTAGACAGACTTGGAGGAAGAAAGACTGAAGCGAAAAATAGCTGACAGGACAATGAAAGAAAAGCTACGCATCTACTCTCTGAGAATATTTATAAATATAATTGTCATTGCAGTTTTATCAGGATGTTTCTACTCTATTTATAGAGCAACTGTCTTCTCTCAAGAAAACTCCAATGTGAGTATCGAACACGACATTAGGACAGATTCAATCGGGGCTGGTGATTACAGCAGGAGGAACTATTGTGAAAGTCAAGTATCTTAATATAGCACCTTTCATGCAAGGGATCTGAAAATGCTTTCTACAGACCTAGAATTTTTTTAGTAGAGGAGAGTGAGAAGGATCAAGGAGCATGTGCAAGAAAACCCCGATGATGTCTCCTTTTGATACAGAGGCTCCAGTGTCACCTGCCTTGGAGCTAATGCAGCTGACAAGAAAAGCAGCCCTCAGTTCCCTTCCCATGTAACGGTTCTCACCTCACTGTGATCTACTAGTACAAGCGTTTGTGTGTCTGGGCAGTGAACTGGCTCAGGGAACTGATCTGGTTAAAACAAACTTCATTGTGATCAGTTTCTTGATATGGGACACTGCTCAACTGCAAAAATAAACAGCAAGGGAAGGGGATGATTATGATCTGTATTGTGGCTTGAGTTACAGCTGCGTGGGGAAACAGGAAGACTTTGAATATGGAGCACTTTGCAGAAGAAAAGGTTCTTGCATCAGTAGTGGAAAGAATCAGATTGGGTGGGGTTGTTCACCCCTGGCAGGACAAGCAGATGGGAAGAGCAGTTCAGAAGCAGAACAACAAGAGCAGACAACAGTTTCAACAGTTTCGCAACAGTAATTGACTTCTCTGTAGGACCCCGGGGTTGAATTAGCTTGACATGAATGGAGACCGTGCTTTTTCTCTCCCTCTGTTCATTGCTGATGTGATGGGGCACTGGCTGTGTATGGGGAAAGTTGTGCTCGTGGTGGACCTAACTTCTGTAAGGTGCCAGGATTGCAGAGAGAGAAGCAGGAAACGGGGACTAAAGAAGTGTTTGTGTCGGAGGTACTGTTTGGGGGCAGAGAAAGAGGATAACACAACACTGAACAACTTGAAAAATAGCCTCACTTGCTGTTGGCTTTATGTATAAGGGTCGATATCTTGGCCTTGCCTAAATGAGTAGGTAGAGGAGCTTGTTAAGATGGTGGGAAAATCAGGGGAGCTGCTTGGTACTGGTGCAAATAACTTGAAAAGTGTCTGCACTTTGACATAAGTGTAAAAGCTGGTAGCTGTAGTGCTGGGTTAGGTAACATAGACACAAGCCTTGGTGACATGAGCCTCTTCAAACAGAAGCTTTGGGGAAGCACCAAAACATTGATACCTGGAGGTGGGGGGAGTTACTGATGAAGGGGGCAGGAGAAAGCGAGGGTGTAGCAGCAAACTGCAGAGATAGATAGCAGTGGTCTGGCTTGTAGTTCCAAACGTACATGGAGGATGAAGGCAGAGTAAAAGATGCTACCTGAACCCTGGACAAGAGAGGCTGGTGGGTAGCTGGAGTCAGCGCGATATCAGGAAGGTGTGTTTCTCTGAGTATTATCTTTCTCTCATCTCTTCTTGAACAGGACGTCAGCAATACGAACTTCCAAGCTAATCTCTTAGTGCAGTATTTGCCTTCCATTGTGATCACACTGGCCAACTTCATTGCTCCTCAGATCTTCTCATTTCTGATCAGATTTGAAGATTATTCACCAGCCTTTGAAATCAGGCTGACACTCATGAGGTAAAGATGTTTTTATTGTGGCCTTGGATGTTTCAACAACTTGTTCTTGGTGGGTTATAAGTATTATAAACATTGAAATATCAAGAAGCAGAGAGGTTGGACTCTCTGCACTGGAGGGCCTGGGCACTGGAAGCCAAGCAGGCATTGTTTGACTTTAATTTTAAATTTGGAAACAGTCTCCCGTTTTGATGACAGTACAGTGTAGTCATTTCAGCGTCCAAGTTTTTCTCTCAGTCCCATTTAGCTATGTGATCTGGACTTCTTCAACAACCTGAATAAATAGTCAGCAGAGAAGTTGTGGCTGCAGAGCTGTGGATTCACACCGCTTTGCATGCAGCAGTTCCTTGAATGAGCAAATGCGTGTGTACAGCAGTGACTGAAGCACGGCTTTGCTCAGGGCAGAAGTTAAAAGTTTTGGGCTAAAAGATACTTCAGTGTGAGAGCATGAAGAACCGACGCTTGGTACCTTAAGGCAGTAAGATCTGGGTTGAAGCATCTGAACTCTGCAAGCCCCTGTGCTTTTTATTTCCAATTTGGCTAAGTGCCTCTGAAGGCGTGAAGCCATGTGAGAGGGAAATGCTGCACACAGAGTTGTCACCTGGGCTCTCAAACTGCGCTTGGGAGAATCACAGCCCATTGCAGGGTCAAGATCTGCAAATGAAATGACTGATCTAGGAGCAATACTGAGAAAAGAAAGAAGGGAGTGTAGCCTAAAGCAGGGAAGGTGAAAAGCAAGTTAACTTACTACTAATGAAAGAAGTGTGTTTATTAAATAGCTGGTCGTTCCATTAAAGCTCTGTATGACCCTTTTGTGTTTCGAGCCTTCCTTAGACTCCTGTGCAAGTTGAGCCAGGTGTTAGAATGGCTCTTTTTTGGCAGGTTTGGAATTGGGTTTTGCCTTTCTTCCAGGTGTGTCTTCGTGCGGTTGGCCAATATTGGTGTTCTCTTGTTCTCCCTGTGGAGTCAGATCTCCTACTGTGCCACCGATCAGTGTAAGGCCTGTGGATACAATTACGAACTCTATCCTGTAAGCAGATTTATCGTGGTCTTTAATCATCTGAACTTGTGAATAGAGATTTGTTTTCTATGAAACTTGCTTGTCTAGAGGTATTCAGAATCAGACCTAGAGTTGCCGTTCATGTTATACCTGGTGCTGATTCTTACTGCTCAGTGCAAACCAGTACGGTTCTCGCATACATCTTTTCTTCTTCTAAAACTCCGATTAGAATTAGTCCAGTGGCAGACTTATCATTTAGCACAGACTTCCTGACTACCATGAGGATTGTCTGAGGTAGCTCTGTTTTGGAGACAATTGTGTTACTGCCTTTTGCTCCAATAAGACAAATGGTCTTTCCTCAAAAAAAAAAACCCAAAACACCAACAAAACCCAACAAAACAAACAAACAAAATGCTTGGCGTGGAAGCTCTGAAACACTTTAATATTTTAGAAATGGGAGTTAATACAATTTGAATTTTATGGTGTTAACTGACTGAGAGGTTTGTTGCTTGACATGTTATTTAGACTTGTTATTTAGATTCCTAATCTTGTTTTTTCCTGACTTGTTTTTATAGTGCTGGGAATCTGAAGTTGGGCAAGAAATGTATAAACTGATGATATTTGATTTTATTATAATTCTTGCTGGGACCCTTTTTGTAGATTTTCCTAGAAAGTAAGTGTCTCTGCCTTTTGAGCATACTTTTGTAAATGACTTACGAAACCTGTTTCTTTTTTCTGTTATTAATTCCCCATATTTCTAACCAGATTACCAGTTTTAAAATAAAACATAAACATATTTCTGGTAGTTTTTTATACTTGAGTCTTTTTTTTTTTCTTCAGACATTTTTCTGCTATGTTGTCTAATGGTTAAATGCTAACTATGTGTGTTCCAAATGTGTTAGAATTCAGCTAAGCTTTGTAACTTCAATTTAGAACTAATGATGTTCTTTGGTTTTAGGTTGTTAGTCACTCATTGCTCTTGCAAGCCAGTTCAGTGGTGTGGCTTGCAGGAATTTGGAATTTCTGACAATGTCCTGGAAATCATTTACGGGCAGACCATCTGCTGGATTGGAACCTTCTTTTCACCACTTCTCCCTGCAATAGCAACTATAAAATACTTCTTCATCTTTTACATTAAAAAGGTAATGAAGGTTTGTGGTAAACAAGTAAAATTGAGCACTTCTTTGTAGTTTTTGTAATGTAGATATGCAGTTGATTTAAAACAACCAACCAACCCTAAAAAAAAAAACCATCCAAGGATGTGGTGTACTGGAAATGAGGTAATGGTATTCCATTTTCTGTAGGTTTTTTGCTTTTAAGAGAAGGTAGGATTTTGCTTTGAAATCAAGCAAAACAACATTTTAATAACTACCTCATCAATTATTTGATTTTTTTTTAAATAAAATTTTTTATGTGATAAAGCTTGTTTATAACACTTTTCTGCAATAATCTGTTTACTAGCAACAGAGCTTAGAACTTGGACAAGGTTTTGCCAAGCTGCTAAAAATTTGGAAGCAAAATGGATAATCCAAGCTGGATTGGATGTTCAGGACGTGGTTTCTGCATATCAGAAGCCTTGCTCTGTGACCAGACAGCTCCTTCTGTGCAACAAATTCATACCGATATTTTAGTTCTTACAAGGGGGGATGTATCCGGTGAAGATTTGGCAGATCAAAGCTAAAGGCTGTGCCATGGATCATACACCAAATGACTATGTCAGTTGACTCTCTGGAAGCGTATGAGGCCCTCTGGATCAAATTCTTACCCAAAACAGGAGACATTGACTTAATACCAGAATGTAAAGCCACCTTGTTTTAGCCCTTTTCCGTCAATGTACATCAAAGGAAGGATGATTATGTGGTAGCTGGTAGTATATTTGAGGATAGAAAATTCGGTTGGTGGGGAAAGTATACTTGGACGTATTGTATAGATGTACTGGTAACAGTCTTGCTCATTTTCCCTCTTCAGATCAGTTTGATACACACACGTAAACCTACAGCTAGGCCTATCAGAGCATCAAGTTCCAATTTTTTCTTCTTGGTGGTTTTGTTGATTGGGCTCGTCTTGGCTTTTATTCCTTTGGGAATCAGCATAGCACAGTAAGTGACAATTTAACTTCTATGAAGTTGACATTTGCTCTAAGGTTGTCAGTTCCCTAAAAACAGACACACAACTTTGGAATGATAAATTGGAATAAAATATGTTGTGTATAATAAATTGAATTATTATTTAGTTCATATAAATAAAAATTACAGTTTTAAAGACAAAGGACATTTTTACCCCTTCAGCAAAATGGTGGTAGGCTTGTGTTGCGTTATTTTATCTTTACATTTTGATAGAGCATCTCCTTTCTGTTCCGCTTCTTTGACAGTATCCCCTCCTCCAAGGCATGTGGGCCGTTCAGGAATTTTAACACTTCATGGGCAGTCGTTCCAGATACAATACTTGGGTTTCCAACAGGTCTGCAGAAGGTCCTTCACGGCATAGCATCAGAAGCCTTTGCAGTGCCTTTTTTTATGGTCATCTGGTGAGTACTGTGGAGACCTGATTCAGTCATGCAGCTGCATGGTTCATTTCCTTGCCTTTCTGAACCGATAGCAAACAACTATTAGACCAGATTTTTCATCTGCAGTCAAAAGCATCAAAGCCCAAACCTTGGTTTAAAAAAAACAACAAAACAAACAAAACAAATAAAAGCCCCCAAACAGTCATTATGGAAGATAAAATTCAATATAGAATTTTTAAGGTTGGAGGTCACCTCTAGAGATCGTCTAATCCAACCCTCCTGTTAAAAGCAGGGTCAAATAGAGCAGGTGCTCAGGAACCGTGTCCAGTTGGGTTTTGAGTATCTCCGAAGATGGAGACTCCACAAACTCTCTGGGCAACCTGTTCAGTGCTTGGTCACTCTCGCAGTAAAAAGTTTTTCGGGTTTTTTTTTTTTTCCCCTGTGTTTAAATGGAATGTTTTTGCATTTCATTTTAACCCAACTGTTTTCAGATCTTGGAGCCTTGTTACCTGATACCTTCTACAACTTCTATGTTTGAGAAACCATGCAGTTTATTTCAGATTGCACCCAGCCCTGTCTTCCATAACACATGTTTATGTATTCTCCTGAACTGAACCTGTTACTGCGTACACAGGAAATATCAAGTCCTCTTTTTTGGTTTGGGCTTTTTTTCTTTTTTTACTTTATCATAAAGCCTCTGTAAGAGGTGGAGGATGACTTGCACTGCTACCCTACTACTTACTATTTGGAAAAGAAAATACATTATTCATATAGGCATTTGTGCCGTTCTAGTTCTTGCTACTGCTCTTCATCATTTAATGCACTGTGGATAATCTGGGTCACAATACATCTGGAATATGTGCTATAAGGAATGGCTGCAATGCTGATCTGTGGCTGCTTACCATAGTTACAAAGCCCAATGGGAGCAAAGAGTTACTCCAGTGAAGCCTCATTAAACTTGATTTTTGAGGAGCAAAGCCCCCATACATACACTTAGAGCAGGGCAGGAACTGACAGTCTAGAGAGAGCTGTCAGAACACAACCTGTAACATCTGAACATCGCTGTGCCTCTACATCCTCTAGCACTCTGTCCCTGCCTGCCGGCAGCACAAATATCTCAGCAGATGCTTTTGGGCAGAGCTATGCCCAACCTACCCCAGCTGTATATTGATTTTTAAAATTTTTTTCTCCAGCAGCTTCTCATCTGAAGCAAATGCACAAACTGACAATTTCTTTAGCCCATAACAGCCTTTTTCTCACTAATTCTGTTTTGCGTGATGCTAATATATAATGTTGGTTTGTGGTTTGCAGCCTCATTATGTTCTATTTTATTGCCTTGGCTGGAGCACACAAACGAGTGGTTGAGCAGCTGAGGGAACAACTGATTATGGTAAGATTTGACCCACTTTTCTGTACCCCTAAAGTTTTCTTTGTTGTGTCAGTAATCAGGCATGCAGAGGAACAACATAGTCTTCTGGGTACTTGGTGTTTGCACAGGCCATGAAGAACGTTTTACAAATTACACAGGAAGAATAACCGAAGTACTGTAGTATTTCTCAGTCTAGCTGGTTTTCTTAGGTATCAGCTGCAGCTGCAGCAGGGTCTGGTTATATCGGGCAACACACATGCATGAGATACGCCTCTAAGAAGCGGTGTCCCTGTTCTTCATCTGTTGTCTTGCTTAAATCCACCCATCTGGATGTTTTTTTTTCCTGCCAAACAAGAACCTGAATCTTGGGTTTCCTGTCCCCTCCACCATCTTACACAACCCCCACTTCTATTTCCTTCACTCTCACAAACAAGCACCCAACTCCCTACCGTTCCCTCCAGGTCTATCTTTCTTCTTCGTCGTGTCTGGTTTTATTCCTGAGTGCAGGTCCCAGCACCGCTTGCAACAGGCACTCAGAGTGGAGCAAGTCACCACTAAGTAGTCCTTTGGAGAACGGTGCCAGTGCAGACATGCTCTTTGTGGCCATCAAAAGCTGCTGCCATGTTCAACAGCGTTCATACACTGTGATCTGTCAAACTCTGCTCAAGTCAGAACCTAGCCTCACTAGTAAGACTTCTCACTTTCTTAGGAAATAGCCCATTTCTTGGGATGTGCTTCTTTTAGATATGGCATTTAACAGCCTGTCCTTAGAAAAACACTGTGCTGGGGAGACGTTTTTGAAGAGTAAGGAATTTAGGAGCAAAAGCCTTACTGCTTTTTAAGGGGTTCCCAAATCAGTTAGGAATTCTGAAAATCCTTGCGTGCTTTTTATTTTTGTTTGTTTGCTGTTGTTAGGCTGCTTGGAAGTATGGTTTTAAGTTTTTAGGTGTGTGAGGTGTATTTACTTAGATTCAATGCAGAACTGTTAATATGTGACCTAACATGAGATAAATGAAGTCAAGACTACTGTAAATTTAAAATTGTTCAGGTAGTTGAGAGTGTGCTGGGAGCCACTAATTAGAGTACAATGTGGTGAGTGCACCTATTTATTTCTAATAAAGAAATGAGCTGTTCATAGATAACTTGTACTACTTCTGTTCATCTAGAGCATACTTTTTATTCTGTCTTTCCAGGAGAGTCGTGACAAGCTGTTCCTAATCAGAAAGATAACAGAAGCTCAGAGGCATCCTTGAAAACCACAAAAAAACAGAAGAACCTGACTTCCTGAAACTCCCAGAACCACTAGATAAGGGTAGAAGCATCTGCAGCACCTAAAAACTGAGCAGCTGACTGGCACCCTGGCACTGCAGTCTATGTAGTGGACGCTTGTCCACTTAGTCTTGATTATGCTATTGGGCCTTAAAGTTTCCAAGACTGGAAATTTAGCGAATTTATGCTGTTAGACCTGTCCAAAAATTGTATGGTAGGACACTTTATTGCTGCTACAATTTCAGGGTTGTTGGGGTTTGTTAAGTCCCTATTTTTCCAGGTGTTTTGGGTAAAATGTGATCAGAACTGAAACTCTGTTTGAGAACTTTGTACTGTTTTTACAAATTATGCTTTAAGAATCAGGAGGGAGGGGAAAGGTGTGGTTTTACATGTTTCCAACTCCCTTCTCTTTTAAAACCAAAGCAAGAGAGAGACGTACGTCAGTATTTTGAAATAGTGCTTAGGAGAAGAAAATACGGTATGGGTTTGAAATCAGTTTTCCAAATATTTTGAGAGAAGAGACTTTGATACTTATTTTGCTCTGAAATAGCAAGTGCAGTTGAACACTGGATAACGTCACAAAATGGTTTGGAGAAAACAAGCTGATAAAAGAGCTCTGAATAAACACTGGGAGTAGGAAGAGACCACCAGTCAGGTCACTGGGCGGTGCACGTCTGTCACAGGGAGAGCCGTTGCTCGGGTGCCAGCCTCACTGCTGTGGAGCAGCCTTTTTTTTTTTTGTTTTTTAATGTGTTAAGGCATTATTACTTGTGTTTTATTCTTGTACAAACATCTAGACTACTGTTCTCTTTGTTCTAAAATGTGAATATTTGAGAGTTAAGTTGTAGGTTGGAAATACAGCATTCAGAAACTTACGTGTCAGTACCCTTTAAATTAATGTTCCTTCTCACTTAAATGAAACGATGGAGCTGTGTGACTCGGAGGGAACAGCACTTCTAAGCAGACTACTAACTGTTTCCTTTGTTTAAAGACTGTGCTTAAGGCTTTTCTGTAGAGAGTCGTGTTTATTACTTGAAATTTGCCGGTAGCACACTTAGTTAATATGTGAGAGACTATTCTTTTTATATAGTGTTTTGGAATGTGTTCCGTCTTCATTTTAAAGAAATTAACGTTCAATAAATGATTTTTTTTTTTTTAAATACAACGTCTGATGTTTTTAAAATTACTTTTCTCTGACAAGCCTCCGCCGGGTTGTGCGAACGCCTTTCGGGGCCGGGGCCGGCGCCTAACGCCCCTCAGCTCTCCCGCCCTCAGCTCGCGCCTCCGGGCGCTAACGTCACCTCAGCCGG
>NW_008824900.1:7736515-7761436 GCF_000699105.1 Pygoscelis adeliae | reverse complement strand
TTTCCGGGGGAGATGGCCTCTGCCCGCCGGAGGGGTTTCCCTCAGGCTTTGCAGCACGCGCGTCGCTCTGGAGGGCATCAACAAGCCCGTCATAGACCGCATCATCCGGGTGGACCACGCCGGGGAGTACGGGGCGAATCGCATTTATGCGGGGCAAATGGCCGTCTTGGGTAGATCAAGCGTGGGACCGATTATCCGGGTTGGTGGAGCTAAAAGCGATCGCTGCGTTTCTGGTTAATTTGCACTTGATTAGCAATGGTCGAATGAAGTTGTAAGATCATAGCTTTCATAGTATGATAGCTGTCCATCTTTTTCGAAACATGTTTAAACATGTGGGTTTATAAAGAGTGGTGGGATTACTTGGTCAGGGAGTTACCAACACTGCAGTTGCTGCAGTACTGTCACAAAGACTCTTACCTTGCCAATGTTTTTATGTTGCCTTTTTATAACTATCCTTCCTGAATATTTCCTCTTTGTGATGTGAATAGCGTTACCTCTGCAGTCAAAGTGTGAGTGGCCTAAGCTGGTTTGTTTTCCTTTGTGTTTATTAGTTTTATTGGAAATGTTTAATTTTTCTGGGTTTATACTTTACTGTGATCTGGTTCTTTTGCAGCAAATGTGGAATCAAGAAAAAGACCACCTGAAAAAGTTCGATGAACTAATGGTTGCATACAGAGTTCGACCTACTGTCTTACTGCCTTTTTGGAATGTAGCAGGTTTTGTTTTAGGTGAGTCTGTATTATTATTGTTGTTGTTGTTGTTGTTTTGTGAAGTCTTCAAATGTGTAAATTATTTGTATTGCTTCAGATTTTGTTGTTTGTATATGTTTGGTACCACAATCACAGGGGCTGGAAGTGCTTTACTTGGAAAGAAAGGTGCAATGGCTTGCACAGTGGCAGTGGAAGAGAGTATATCGGATCACTACAATAGCCAGATCCGAACCCTTATGGAAGAAGATCCAGAAAAGTACAAAGAACTATTGCAGGTATTTAACTATGACTTAAAGAGTAGTTTAACATATTCATTGAATTATCTAGTGTGACTTTAGTCTTTTAAAATAATATGGTCATAGAATTTACAGTAGATCTCTCTTTGTTCTATCATTTAGAATGCTGAAGTCAACATAAACTTTAAGTTTCTTTTAAGTAAAAGGATGTTTTTTCCTTCAGCAGCACTAGATTGATCAAGCACTGAAATCAAAACGTACGTTGGATTAGCTTCAGCATGCTTTCAGTAATTCAGCATTTCCTTTTTGATTGGGAGAACTATGCTTTAATTTTGATTACCTTTAATTGAAAGGAAGGGTTTAGAGGGGAAACAAAAGCAGAAAACATGATTGCTTAGTAACTTTTTGCTTGTACTGGATATGATTATATAGTTAGAATAGTTCAGTTGGAAGGGACCTACAACGATCATCTGGTCCAACTGCCTGACCAATTCAGGGCTGACCAAAAGTTAGAGCATGTTATTAAGGGCATTGTCCAAAGGCCTCTTAAACACTGACAGGCTTGAGGCATTGACCACCTCTCTAGGAAGCCTGTTCCAGTGTTTGACCACCCTCTCGGTAAAGAAATGCTTCCTAATGTCAAGTCAAAACCTTCCCTGGCGCAGCTTTGAACCATTCCCACGTGTCCTGTCACTGGATACCGGGGAGAAGAGATCAGCACCTCCCTCTCCACATCCTCTCCTCAGGAAGCTGTAGAGAGCAATGAGGTCGCCCCCCAGCCTCCTTTTCTCCAAACTAGACAAGCCCAGAGTCCTCAGCTGCTCCTCACAGGACATGCCTTCCAGCCCTTTCACCAGCTTTGTTGCCCTCTTCTGGACGCATTCAAGGACCTGCACATCCTTCTTAAATTGTGGGGCCCAGAACTGCACACAGTGCTCGAGGTGAGGCCGCACCAGCGCTAAATGCAGCGGGATAATCGCCTCTTTTGACCAGCTGGTCATGCTGTGTTTGATGCACCCCAGGATGCGGTTTGCCCTCTTGGCTGCCAGCGCACACTGCTGACTCACATTGAGCCTACTGTCAACCAGCACCCCGTTCAAGTTCTAGTCCTGAATACTGTTCAGAGCATGTAAGGAGCTAATGTTTGTTAGCTCGGCAAGAAAATTATTTCCCAAGTGTTTTAGGCATCAAATTGGGACACATTCCTGTAGGGTGCTTGTGAGAGACTGACCTGTTTCCACACGCAGCGTATCGAGCTCGTTTGTGCTGTTTGGTGGGAGCCTGCTTTAGGGTCCGCATGTTCATTTCCAATTTTGCTCACTATCAGTATGTTCAGCTGTGCTTAGTTTAACATGTAGCCAAGCCTGGTTACTCCAAATGTGTTGTCTCGTTACAGAAATAGTATCTGAAGTAACCCAGGTTTTGCTGACATGTGCACAAGGGAAATACTACCCCTGAAAATAAGGACTATAAACTGAGAGGGCACAAAATAAGGAGAAAAAGCTAAGCAGCAGGGTTATTCACAGTGTCAATATGAGGAGGACTAGTGATGAAACCAAAAGTGATGCAAACCTGTTGGGTAGGGACGGTGCTTGGGTGTCTGTAAACTCTGAGCACTCTATTAAGCAATCCTAGTTATCGGCAGGCATCTCAAGAGAAAATTCTTTAAACCTTTTTGTTTTGGTTGAAAAATTAGAAGAGAAAAATAGTGTCCTTCAGAGTATGCTAGAATGGACAAAAGCTCCGTTGGCTTACAGGGAAACACCCTTACTGATCATCTGGCAAGGTAGGGACCTTAATTTCATTATTTAAATTGTCAGAATAATTTGTATGTGTGAAACTAATTAGTGTTATGAGTGACTCTGAGTGTAGGTTATAGGTTTTCTTGAAACAGTGAAAATGATAGTGATACATTAAACAGCAGCTTAATTTTTAAAGACTTTTTTTGAGAATATTAAAAGAACTTTAGGTTTGGGGAATGCTGTAAATAATTCCCTTCTTGCTGAATTGGAGATTCAGGTGTTTGAGAAGCTTCTGAGAGACCTGGACCTCAGATGGTGCGTGCAATGGTCAACAGCATATGGTTTTGTATACTAGCTGCCTTGATTTCTCTGCAAAGTAGACTTACTAATTAACTGCTACTTTTAAAGATAATAAAGCAATTTCGGGATGATGAACGGGAGCACCATGACATTGGACTTGAGCATGATGCAGAAGCGGTAAGCACAATGTTAACTAATTGGCACCATTAGTGAGGATGTAGATGTGATTATTCTTACCTTCCTTATCCCATCACTGTAATGTAGTTCTTTATCTGAGAATAGAAAATAAGGCGCTTGATAGTCTTTCCCAAAGATAAATATAAGAATACACTGCATATTATAGCTTACACTTTTCTGGAACAGAACTTAATCTGCTGGAACTCATGTCAAGTGTTAAAGTGATTGTGTTTTCCTGAGAGGTGTCCTCTGCACAGTTTTAAATTTTATTTTAAGTTTAGATTAAATATTTTTGAAGATAAGGCTAATAAGTGCTATCCATACAGTTGGGAACTTGAGGCATCATCTTGGTAGACAAACACAACCATGTTAGGAAGTGTGAAATACAAATTCTGTGCTCCCTTGAATGCTGTATGAGGAATGTGTGACTTCTTTCCTCTTTTTCTCTTGATTTACATTTGTGGAGAAATGGAAACATTCTGCAAAGTTGATAATTTTTGATTTCGTTTTCTCTAGCGTAGATTAGACTACAAATACAGGCGGTTTTTGGTGGTGGTTTTTTTGTTTGTGTTTTTGCTTTATTTTGTTCTTGGTGGTTTTTTTAGATAATGCTTACTATTCCTTACCACAATCTGGTTCAAACAAAACACTTCATTAGATGTATTTAATGTCTTATTCTTTGTTCTACAGGCACCAGCTTATTCAGTTTTGAAGACAGCTATACAACTTGGATGCAAAGCTGCAATATTTTTATCAGAAAGAATTTAGTGATATTTTCCATAATGTTTGTGGCAATAAACTGTGACACAAGTGTATGGAAATTGCAAAAGAATATAGTTGTTTTATTCTGCCTTTTGAAATTTTCTTCACTAGGTATCTGATTCAGCCATCTGTTGTCATATTGAGTACCCATTCAAAAAAGTATATTAAAGTCAGTTGAGCTAAGTGTGGATAAAGATGGCAGAATTGGGTCCATATGAACTAAACCTCCTTATTCAGAGACTGTTCACAAGGTGGCAGCAAAATATGTATGTATATACATAATTTATATATATAAAGTGTGTGTGTACACACGCACACACAAAAATGATAAATACATTCTCTGTTGCCTTCAAATTTATATGTACTTGAAAGAAGCTGGAGCTCATCAGCTCATTTTAAAATGGTTATTACTGACTAAGTAGGATATTTAAGTTCTGTTTTCAGGGTAAATGAAGTAGGAGTAAGTATTTCTTTTCAGTCTGTCTTGAATAAAGATTGGTATTATAAGACTTTCATTTGAAGACTTGTTTGTGTGGTTTGGGTTTTTTTTCAGGCTCAATTCTGAATTATTTGTTTTAAGTAGAATTTTTCTTCCTTTGGGGTTGTTGTTGTTGTGGGGGTTTTTTGTGTGTGATTGTAAGGAATGGATCCCTGATACAAAGCAGGTGGAGAGAGCAACTTGGAGCACCTGTGGAATTGCACTTAATATTCTGTTAGAGCTTTCAGGTTTATCTTACTTAGCTTCTAGTCTTCAGTGGCTCTTGAATTTCTCAATGTTCACTGTTGCTTTCTCAATGTTCCAACAATTTCCCCATACTTTCCGTTGACAGCCTGGCATGGAGCAATAAAAATAAAAAAGACAAAGTTGTGCATGTCTGTTCTGTTAAACACTAATTGAAGATGATAAAAGTACAGCAATGGAATTAGTGTGTCTTGAACTGGTAGGGATGAAAGGGACTTCTTGCAAGATTGCATCTTTTGTTCTTTATGTCTTAAGAACTTCCTGACTATTCCATTCTTTTCCTATTGCATCATTATGGAAATGGGATAGCTTTCCAAATGCATATGGATTATATAGAAGATGCTGATATCTTGATATAAACATTTAAAGTACCTGTGAGAGACTTCCATTTTTATAGCTGAGAAGCACAATCTCTTGATTGTATGTGGCAAGGCAGGGACACCCTGTAAATAAAATTGCGGGTCACATGGAAAGCACATATCCATGCTTTTGCCTTATATCCATGCTTCTAAAACTTTGGGGCGACACAGCTTGTTTAACTGCCATAAGCTAACTTTTGTTTCCCAATTTTGCAGGTTTTCCAGTTTCTACAGGTTTGTGGGTTTTGTTTTGTTTGGTTTGTTTTTCTTAAGAATAGCTCAGCTTGACAGATCAGGGAGCAGAATTTGTTGCATCTCATTTTCTGGTTAAAAGCTGTCATGTATTAGAAGTCAGTATGTCTTAGCCCAAGCAATGGGGTATAACGAATTGAACAGGTCAGCTATGGATGTGGGATGTAATGGATGTAAACCTAGTTGAAAAGGAAAGAATTGGAAAATGAGAAATAAAACGGTACCAAGTGTTGCCCATTACTGTCACGAGGAATGGGGCCACCGCTGCCAGTCTTGACTCTTACCTTACATGGCAAAGCTACACAGATATATTGAGGCCAGTTGAGTTTTATTGAGTTTTGCTGTGTGCTGTTTCCAGTTCTGTTGTGCTGGCCAAATGCTATGTACTGACTTTGTAGCTGCTTTGAGACCAGAGGAGGATAAGAAGTGCGGAGTTGCCGGCAGGAATCCAAGACCTGTGGGAGCGTCTCAAATCCAAGCATCTGGGACCTTGGTGAGGCTTCAGACAGCATTTAATCCAGGTACATCTGAGTCTACCTTTTTGAGTAGCTCTGTTAGTGTTTGTAGGTACTGATTGGTGTGTAATTTGACATGAAAGACTTCTTAACGAGGATTGGTTTTGCTTTTTTTGTGAAAAGCTTAGACTGAATGCTAAATCTTAATATAGAAACTCCTGTTCTGTATGATTTATTATGACTGACACTTTGTACATTCTTTAAGAATAATTTCGATCACTTACACTATTGCAAGTGTGGCCTGGTTATACTCAAACTACTGATGTTATTTATATTGTCCAAACAAAGTAGCATTTGGTTCTCTGTCTACGACTGGTTTGCACATCCACTGGAATAACTTGACTCAAGGAACTCAAAGCTAAATCACAGATTTCTTGGGGACTGTGTAGTAAGAAGACAGTGCTAAGGGATTCTCATTTTATGTGCCTCAGCCCCAGACAATTGTGAGCAGCGTGCATGTAAACTTGAGTTTACTAAAGGTACGTCATATTAGACTTAACACAGTATCTTCCCTAACTTCACCAATTCTCTGAACAAAAGTTACATCTAGCAGATTTCTTGCCTTAATTTCTCTAAAGCATTCGATATGCTGTCGTGGAAAATTCCTAGGTAATCTGAAGAAGAGAGGAACTGGCACAAAAGAATGGTTAATTAAGGTGGCTAAAGGCATAACAAGTGGTGTTGAAAGAACATGCAGTGCAGTGGTGTAAGTCATGGACTTTAATAATTGAGTAAAAAGAGGAAGAAAGATTGCTTGATGAATAGTCCATTGTAAAGTCTTTAATAACAGGGGCAGCATGGGACAGCACCTTTTATAAGTCCATTATTAGAACTGGGGAGGGAGGGGCACAGTATGTTTTGACTCAAAACTGGAAGTTGCACACCCATGCATACAATGGTCTTGTGATATGAACTGGAAACCAAGCCCGACGGTTTCCTGGTCTCTTGGCCATTACATCAGGATTGAATACTGGACAGGTCGTCCGTGGGGCTTTCCTAGGTAGATGGTACTCAGCTGAAGCCTGACATTCTCCAAGGCAGTGGTTACAGAGATTCTCTGGAGATGTCTGCGGTGGTGTTCAACCGTTGTGGGATTTGCTGCTGACATAGAGAAGCGTTAATCTGATCCTTCGTCCAAGATGTGGGTGGCTTCTGAGACCATCATATACTGCTCACTTGGAGCAACAATGTTTAAGAGACAAATCTCATTTTTAATGTGTTTAGTTTGGCCAAAGGGTGGGAACATCAAATACCAGGAAATCACCATGTGAGGTCAGTGTGTTTGGCCGTATCTGCAGTAACTGTGAAAGCGCTCACAGCGAGTTCTTTGTCCTCAGCAGCTGAAAACGTCCCGCACACTTGAGTAGGCCATCAGACAGTAATACTGTCTCTAGCTGTGAGCATAAAATATGAACCAGCAGAACAACTCTGGTTTATGCTGCTGAGCAGGATTTGTTCCTTCTTTTTACTGGAGCAGCATATTTGCACCCGTCCATTAAAGCGTGGGTGAGCTGCTGTTCTGCCACTTCCAATGGCTGTGCATTTCCCTGCTCACTGGCAGTTACTCTTTTTTTGTTGTTTTACATAGAAAATGGAGTTGCTTTTATTTTCCTCATGCAAAAGGGACATTTTTTTTGTTTAAAAACCTGTTTCAGATTTTGAAAGACTACAAAAGGTGGTAGAAGGTCATAGAAGGACTAGAGATACTCAAGTGCTGTTCTGAACTTCTATTGTACAGCTGCTGCAAAGCTGTAGTTTCTTTTTTATGTTATTCTGAGGCAGAACTAAAGCTGACATTAGTCAGCCATCTCAGCAGGGGTTAATGGCAGGCAGAGGCCAAAGTATATGGCTTATACAAGTCTGTTATCATAGTGATTGTCGATGAACTCTGGTTGTGTTGACAGAGGAAAAGGAACTTGGATCAGACAAGGGAGGCTGTGAAATGCTGCATTTTCAAAACAGGGAGTGGGGAAGATGACAGGGTCTTCACCCTGTCTGAACCATAAGATAAGCACGTAATTTGCGTCTTGTAATATGCAGTGGGATGAAATTCTTCCCCTCAAAGTAATGAGGGCTGCTTCTAGCTCCTGTGATAACCACAGGTCTTGATCCTGATTTTTCTCCTCCGGAAGCAGAGTGTGTTTTATTTTTTTGGTGAGGAGGAGCAGAGGGTATCCACCTGTGTGTGTAGGTGGCATAGGGCTGTTATCTGCTCCTTGATCAGCATCTCACTTCTTACTGTTTTCTCCTGCAATCAGGGCTGGGGACGATGTGGCCCCTATTTTCCAAAGCTGCTCTGAGTCCAAGATTAAGGTAATGGCAGTGCTTGGAGGCGAGTGACGCGGCCAGATGGTGTGGTCCTTCTGCTGAGCATTGGGGCTTTTTCTGATGCTCTGACAGCTCTGAAGCAGGATCTCCACACCATCTGTAGGCACTGTGCTGGCTCAGGAGGAGGAAAACCCAGCAAAGGAAAGCAAACAGGCAACAGCAGCTCTGTCTCTTGAAGCAAGAAGGATGGTTATGAAAATTCAAAGCAGCTCTGAACATCTGTGGGCCATCAGTAACAGCTCTAGAAAGCTACCAGGGTGGCAAGGTGCACATGATGCCACGGCGGCGTAGGTCTGGCTGTGCCAGTACGTGTTTCAGTCTCTTGCTGGGGCAGCTAGGCTAGGCAAAAATTAAATCCCCACGGCTGTGATTAATGTGGTCATGCTGACATAAGCTGAATGGACTTATGCCACAAGTTATGTAAAATGCGACTCATAAAATTGTTTGGCAGAGAGCTAAATCATTGTCTGAGATGATAAATATTACAGATAGAAGAAATATCAGATCTAATGGGCTTGATCTTTGGAGTAAACCTGTGTGGCTCACTTGAGCATAATAGTGCTAGGCTTGCTACAGATTGACTGAGGATATGCCATGCAATTCCTATGCTGGGGATGATGTGGATTGTACATCCCTGTTTTTTCTTACATTTAAGGAGTTATTTAATCTATACAGTCCCTTGTGTCTGCCTCATTTCTTGACTTTAGGGAAGATATAATTTCAAATGGGTGCCAGTCATTTTTCGTCACTAGCTTCAAAGTTGTTGCATGTCACTTGCATTGAATTCTGCACGTATTTTCAGCCTGGGGAGCTTAAAGGGATAAGGCAAAAATATCGGCCAGTTTAAAGGAGGAATGTGTGTGATAAAGGAGGAGATTGTTTAAAGGTACCATTTTTCTATTTATTAATTCATTTTCCCCAGAGTGGCTGAGATGAAAAATCTGGATAGATTTAGGAGAGTGACAGCAGCTTTGCAGTTGTCCTCCCAGAGTGACAGAACTTAATTTGCATCGAAGAAAGCTTGCTGACACTCCTCTTTAGAGTTGGGGGGCTGACCTAATGTTGAGTAAGTGAATTAACAGTTAATTGGAACAGGTTCAGTGGGTAACAGATCTCTAAAACAACTTGACTGTGTTAGAAGGAAAATTCCATTTGTTCTCGTTATGTGATTTCAATAAATGTAGCCTCCTGTTCACTTCAGGTGTTTTTGAGAAGTACCACCTTATACTACAGTTTTACAGAGCAGAACCCAAACCTAAGCAGACCAGGGGATGGTATCTCTGTGTCCAGTAATACAGCTTATGGCAGCAGCATCATTTCATCGTGTTAAGATGCAGATTAATACACCTATGCTGATATTAAAAAAGATTACTTTTTTGGTGCTAAGTATCTTTGTTTCACAAATTAAGGCCACGGCCCTGCCTTTACTTGTGCTTGTTCCTAACTGGAAGTAGGTGATGTTCTGATGGAAGCCCAGGAATCATGCAGTGTTGCTCGGAAGGGAGCTCTGGAGGTCACTTCGTCCATTCTCCTGCTGGAGGCAGGACTGGGGCCAGCACTAAAGCAGATCATCCATGATCTTGTCTGGCTAGGTGATGAAAACTTCCAAGGACAGAAATTCCACAGTCTCTATGGGCAGCCCATGCTGCATTACCCTACCAGTGATGCTTTTTTTTTTCTGATAACCATTCTGAACCTTCCAAGGCTGTGGCTGCTGCTGCTTGTTATGTCATGTGGCACCATGGAGAAGAGTTTGGCTCCATTATCTTGGTAAATACTCTTTGAGTATTTTCAGGCAACTATTAGATCACGCAGTTCTTACCTTCCCAGTGTACACGCCCTCCACCGAGCTCTGTGCTAAAGAGCAGCCTGGGAGGTGGTGAGCGAGGCAGTGGGAAGCCAGGCACGGATTGGGGTGCACATCTCTCCTCCTCTCTATGGCTGCATCGTTCCTGCTGCGTTTCCACTGCAGTCACGGCTTTTACAGCAAAAGGTTCCTGCTGGTGGGACTGTGTCCCCAGGAAGGAGGGTGCAGAGCTGTAGCTCTCCTTGCAGTGCCTGGTTCCTGAACTGGCACAGAGGAAAGTAAGAGATGCATCTAGTGACCACTTTGACAGTCTCATTCATTCATATGAATGCCTGAAGCCGTCTTCTTTCCTTGCAGGTATTTTCTACCCAACCGTTTGCATGTCATGCAAATCATGTCAGTGATTTGTATTTTAGTGTTACCTGTGCCTAGGACAGATGGATTTACTGATTTGATGGTACAGATGGACATGTGTAGACCAAGGTATTAATGAAAGCAAGACATACACACACAGTGGGTGTTTTTCCTCTTTAAAATACCTTTTCTGGACTGCAGAATAGAAAGATTATTTCTGGCACTAGAAGTGCTTTTCTGTTTGTTTTGCGGCCACTGGCCAGCCACCTGCCAGGGACTGCTCGGGTCAGAGCAGAGGCAGCAGCGGGTGAGGGGGATTTGAATTTTTTTTGTGGTGCATTTTGAAGGCAAGCTCTGCCAGCTGCATTTTAGCAAGTTGTCATGAATTTCTCCCAAGTTTGTGGTTTGAGGGCAGCTGTATAGTCAGAGGCTGCTAACTGTGTATGCAAATGGATAAAACATTTAGTGGAGTGAAAAGCATTTGCTTCTAGGAAAAGACAGTCATGCGATGCCAAGGCAGATAACTCAATACTGTTGATCTTTGTTGCTATCTCTGGATTAAAGTAAATTTCCTCTTTAAACAGCAGCCTATGTCTAATTTAAAGCCGTCTCTCATCTGGCTGATAGATTGTTTCCTCCCTCCCGTGGGTACAGAGATGTGCTCTGGAGTTGGCACCCAGCTTCTGAGGCAGGAAAACACACACGACTTGCATTCAGGCACTGGTCCTGGGAAAGCCAAAACACAGTGGGGCCTCTGCTCTCCAGGTGTATTGTCCCAAGTCTCCCTGTGCCGATGGCTGCGGGTCCCGAGGCAGTGTCGTGGTTTAATCTCAGCTGGCAACTGAGCACTACACAGCCACTTGCTCACTCTGCCCTCCTCCGCCATGGGATGGGGGAGAGAATTGGAAGAGCAAAAGTGAGAAAACTCGTGGGTTGAGATAAGAACAGTTTAATAATTGAAACAAAATAGTAATAATAAAACAATATACAAAGCAAGTGATGCATGATACAATTGCTTACCACCTGCCAACTGATGCCCAGCCAGCGGTCCCCCCCGGCCACCTTTCCCCCAGTTTATGTACTGAGCATGACATCACATGGTATGGAACAGCCCTCTGGCCAGTTGGGGTCAGCTGTCCCGGCTGTGCCCCCTCCCAGCTTCTCGCTGGCAGGGCATGGGAAGCTGAAAAGTCCTTGACCAGTGTAAGCACTGCTTAGCAACAACTAAAACATCGGTGTGTTATCAACATTATTCTCATGTTAAACCAAAACACAGCACTGTACCAGCTACTGGGAAGAAAATTAACTCTATCCCAGCCAAAACCAGGACAGGCAGGCACAGCAGAGTCCTGCTCTCCTCTCTGGAGTGACCCTATTGTGTTTAACAAATGTCTCATCTCTACTAGCCTGTGGCATTTGCATGAGAAAGGGGCTTTGCTTTAGGGCTGGATTAAGAGAAGGCTACCGGGTGCAAGTCTACTAGAGATGTTAAGTTTACGCTTAGCACCAAGCCCAAAAGCAACAGGGATAATTGGATGCTCTAGGCTAAACTTGTTCTGAGGCTTTAGCGACTTGCCTGTTGCCACCTAGCAAGTCTGCGGCAAAAATACACTAGAAATACAATTTGAGAGGACTTGAACCTCCCAGGTGTCTGCACTAACTGTACAGCACTCCTGGTATGTGGTGAAAATGTGCAGACTTCACTGCTTTTAAATGTTTTTATCCAGCAAAAGAACAGCAGCAGGACTTAAAATCACTGGTGAGATTGTTCTGCAAGTATAGCTTAATGGCTCAATTTCATCCCTGACCTGGAAAGCTAATGGTAGTGATGGATGAGGAGCTGTCTTCCACATCTCATCTTGTCAGCCCTCATTGTTCTGACTTCGGCAGGAAAAATGCAGTTTACTTGAAGACTTCGAAGGTGGCTGAAATGTTGTATTTTTCTAAAAAATATATAACAACTGTCCATTTTTCAATTCCTCCCACCCAAATATCACAGCAATACTTGCTAATGAGAAATAATTATATCTCAATTTTAAGTGACACAAGTGCTATTGTTTACACAAAATGTGAGAATCTAGTAAGACATCAGGCATATGTTTATAGGGTTAATGCGTGAGAAATCAGTTCTCTCTTCTCGGGGAGCTGAGCCTTGCAAAGGAAGATGACAGATACGTGTGCTTAGAGACAGACTCTAGAGCTGGTTGTATTTGCTTATCATTTGTCATAAATGCAGAGACTTGCAGCACAAAGTACTAGTGCAGCATAAGCTGGAACATATGCTCCTCTCCAACAGATGTGGCACCAATCCTAATGCTCACTGGATGTTTCAGGTCGGTGACCAGCAAGAGGATCTATCCTGGTAGGCAGGTATGAGTAACCTTGAGCCTTCCTGTGGATTGTTGCCTAATCCATGGAAAAATCCCAAACGGAGCAGGCCGAGTATGGCCTGGTTTTCAGCTTGCATTGCTGGCAATTCATAACTGCTGAAACAGCTATCTGGGCCTACCTGATACATTGCTTGGATATGATGTTGCAAAAGCGTTGGGATAAAAACGCTTACTTGAAGCTATTGCTTTGAAGTGACCTGTAGAGTGACCTACTACTTCAATATTTCTTTCCAATTGACTCATCATTCTCCATGGACTTGGTATTCAAACAGAAATAACTCTTTCACCACTCACAGTGGTGAAAGCCCTGTGTCTTGTTTTCAGTGACTTTCCTATTAACAAGAAAATCCATGGCTATATTTTTCCCTCTTTTTATCTTCCCTGCACTTACCGAAATGCATGTGATACTGATACAGCCTTTGTTTTTAGAAGGTGTGTTATAATACACCCTCCATATGTCATCTTGTACTGAGTACTTATTCCATGCTGAGTTGTAGTGAGTTAAGAATAATCAGCAGAACTCTCTAATACACTCGTCTTTCTGATTTATTGGAAAAAAAAAAACCTGCAAACATTTCACTTACAAAGTCTTATTGTCACAACCAAGACAAAATAATAGAACAAGTTACATACATGAGCTGCACGTGTTAGGTATGAAAACATAGCAAGAGGAGAAGTTTACAGAGGAGATTTCCTAGAGAATATTCATCCACGTTGTAAAACCAATGGTAAATCTTGCTGCATCTGGCATTTATTATGCCACACTCTGTTCTTACTCAGTGTTCGCCCTGTTCATCTTAGGCAACATGTACTCATTCCTCAGTTCTCCCACATACCAAGATATTAATTTGCTTCTCATGTAAGCAGCCAACAATCTGAAATTGCCACAGCACACCATCATGGACTTGATTCAGTAGCTATCTTGCTTTCTTTTGGTTATTGTTAAAGATAAAGAATCCAAAGTGGATCAAAGTCCATTCAGTCTCTGGAGCTGGACCCGTGCCCCTGCTTCTTGCCCCTTTGTTTAGACTTGCATGCTATGAAGTTTCAGAAGTAGCTACGACCTATCTGTATTTGCCTTAAATCAAGCAACTTCTTAAATGGATTTTATGTGTTTCATTTTTCTTTGCTTTACTGGGCATAAGTAGGGTCTGATTTTTCTGTGGGCTTTGCTTTCCTTGGCTTCTAAAATAATTTTCTAAGATGTTGCTGTTTTGACTCATTAGGTCATTGGGCGAGTCCAGTTATGCCCCTTATCCAGCACTGCTCTACTTCAGGGGGTTACAGAAAGAATCAAACTCTTGTGCTGAAGGTGACGAATTTCAGGTGCAAGTATTATCATGACAATTGATTTTGATTATTGATGGGTGGGTGAAAGTATCTATGCAAATGCACATCAGCGTGTGCCTCTTTATTAATACTATATATCTCTGTTGAGCTGAGGAATGGACAGTGTGCCTTTTGTTCAGTGAGTGTTCACAGAGATAAGAGCTGCTACGGCCCCGCTTGCGATCACCAGCAACGAGCCATGTTCAGGTGTGGAGTCGACTGGGTAGGTGACAAGTGGATAGGTGGTGGCTGGAACGTGGCTGTAGATGAAGCCATTTACATTTAGGAGATCTGGCAAAACCATTTTACTGGCCATGTCTTCAAGTCCGCTGGGTGCTCTCCGCTGGCTCTCCTGGGATGCAGAGAGCGCACAGGCGTATTTATGCCTTTCCTGGGCACGAAGCCTTCCAGCCCTTCTTGGTGAGCTGGTGACAAATGGTGCGTTCACACCGCTGAGCAGGCGGTGGGTTTCCCTGAAGCAGAAGAGAGGTGGTTTCATGCTGTTATGATGACCTGCAACGTGGCTGGAGGCCAGGAGAGGACAGTCTGGCTGCCATTGAGCTTCCACATACTGGGCCACCGTGCCCTGCTCAGGTATATTTTGACCTGGATGGCTTGCCTTTTGCTGATGGATGAAGATGGCCTCTAAAACTAAGTTATATTTGTTTCTACTCTCCTCCCCCCCCGCCCTCTTCTTTGATCAATGGACAAGGTGTAAATGGACTTCTTGGCTGGTTGTTTAGGAGATACCCATTCTTTGTACAAATACCTGCCTTTGATTCATCTTATGTTATTATTTATTTAGTCAGCTAATCAGGGAGCTAAATCAGTGCTGTAGCACATATGCAGCTGTATGCACAGCACAAACTAAAAATGACAGAGGATACTGGAGGCAAATGGTGTCCAAGAAACCCACTGGTTCAAAATTGCTCATTCAAAGTATTTGGTGAAGAGCTTCAAGTAAGATAAATGTCCAAAAGTCCATGAATGATTCATTAAAACAAGGGAAATAAATCCAATGAAGCATTCAATTATCATGAGTAATTCATTGTATTCTAATATGTTTAGGAGTGATATTTAAAATATATTTCCTAGGCTTATAATTCATAAAGCTGACAAAAAACTGATCTAGAAAGAGGGTATGTTATTTATTCCAGAGCCAAAGGCTGGTGCTGAAATTGTGTGAACTGAAATCTCTTTGTGAGTTCAGATGCAACCCTCGGTATTTCATACTTCTTAAATGACTAAAAATCTTCCTGCAGAGATGAGTTGTTAAAGCTCCTGTCAGATCAGATCCCAGAAAAGCTGTAACCACAGCGGAGCAAAAGGTATGGAAATTTCAAGTGTGTAACTTTCAGTATCAAAGTGCTCTCAGAGAGAGCTTGAAATTTGTTCAGCCTGAGGCATCTCTCCCCAAGCCTCTGTCATCTGTCACGCCGTGGCAGCAGACAGAGCAGAGAGATGGGAGGGGAATAACGCATTTGTACGAGGACAATGTCATGTCATTTAAAGAGCTGCAATCCAAGCAGAAGTCTTGTTTGTGGATGGGTAACCATTCCTCTTTATTTTTCAATTCAAGCTTTTCATTCTTTGGCCACCATGGCTATCCCTTTTTTCTGCTACCACGAGGATCCAAATTATTGCAAGGGTGGCTGGTGACGTCTCCGCTCTGCAGTGTCATGTCCGCAGTCCCTGGCGTGTGATGCTGCAAAGGTGTCTGAGTCTGTTTTGCTTTAACGCTTTCTATGTGGTCTTTTACTGCTCCATGCTTTCTCCAACATTTATGTCCTCTTTTAATTATGAGCATGTTCTTTTCCATTCAGAGAGGGCCCAGACATAAAGACCCCAGAGGCACTGGTGACCCTACTGCTAGGGAAGGTGTGGTTTTGGGCACTGCAACATGAGCCTGATGCTGATGAGAAGTCGTCTGCAGGGAGCCAAACGGGCCTCGTGTCAGTAGAGATCAGGTACTGACAGCTGCCAAGGAGGACATCTCAGCATCCTCCTTGCTCCTCTGGAAGGTGCCCTCGTGTCCCATCTGCAAAACCTCCCACTAGTTTCTCTGAGTGCTGTAAAAGCCCCCAGAGAGGGATCCGCTCACTTGCAATAGCAGGACCTCAGCCAGGTCATGGAGGTGTCCCTTCCCACCGCTACCAAGGTAGGGGAAAAACAACCTTTTGCATTCACCGTTCTCCTCTCCCGTTTGCAGGTACCGCTTCAGAGATGGCAAAGGGAACAGGAGACAGAACATGTTTCTGGAGGTGAAGTAAGAAATAAAATGCAGCTGTGAACCAGCCTGTTGTAAAGGCAGTTTGGGCTTGACCTCAGTCTCACTTAGGTGAGCCTGTGCGGTTCCTGTTGTTTTGGTGGGTTTGCTTTGCATTTGTACTTACATGAGATGAGAAGGATGACTCATATTTTACAGTTCCAGGGAGCAGATATGATGCCTTCTGTATTGTAAATTAAAAAAATAGATTTAAATTGAATTAGGTAGGACAAGAAAGATGATCCTACCTCTGTTCAAGGGGTTGGCATTGTAATAAGGAAACCTATGACACCAGATGTAAAAATAGCTGTCATTTAATGAGCAAATCTGACTGGCCTTAAACAAAGAGAGGTATATGGTGCACTTGCTGTCTTGCTAATGAAGTAATTGTGTTGCTTTGCATCGATCTGTGGAATGTTTAATCTTAGTTAAGGGGCACAGCCTGAGGAATAAGTGTGGAGGGATGCTGGGAAGAGATCAGGTTTAGCCTTCCTGGTGGGATTCCAGGCTCCAGCACTGTAATGCCGGTCCCCTCACCGAGCAGGTAAAGAATTTCCCTTGAAGCAGGAAGATTACATGAGTGAGGCTGATTTTTAGGCATGATTTAAACAACTGCATGTGCAGACATCATCTATACCAGGCACTGTACTGCAAGGTTTTCATTTCAAGCGATGATGAGCAGTGCCCGCAGCATCCTCCCAGTAGCTTTCCACCCAAATTGTGTGGGCCAGAGCAGGGCAGAGGACACTGCTGTGCGTGGGCTGGTGTCGCTGGGGTGGCACTTCCTGATGGAGATGCTGCCAGCTGGGGATTGCTGCCAGGCTCCCTGCACAGGTGTGGGGTGAAACCTTCCTGAGCCCAAGGACTGCTGCTACAGTCTGTCTGGGAACACAGGGGTGAGAAACAGTGCTGGCTCAGGCCCTTTTATCAGTTTTGGGTTGCTTTTCCTTCTCAACAGGCCACTTTCCTTTTAAGCCATTAGCTTTTCTCCTCACTATCCTTGACGGCATGAGGTAAGGGTCTAGGGCAAGGCTTCCTAGAGCTACCGCTGCCCTCCTGCCCCGCAGAAGGGGTGCTCTGAGCCAGAGCATCAGCTTTCCCACCCTAATTGCTGAGTGCTGATAAGCCATTTTCCCTGGACTGATCCTCCAGTCATTGGCCAGGGAAAAACTCAGGTGTCCTCCTATGGTTTTTTTTCCCCTCCTTTTCCCTGCATGAGTGATCCAGCTCAGGCTCATCAGGAGGAGCGTCAGCTGAGCCAGGATCATCTCATTATTTGAGTCTGTAAGCCGGTAATAGAGCTTGCTCCCTGTTGTGTACTCGCCTTTGATTCTGTGTGCTCTATCTCATCGCTTTGTGCTGAAGCTTCATCTTTGCAGCTCGCTGCTGCAGGTTATTTGTCAGGCACAAAGCCCCTTCTCTAATTTCGTGGCAAGCTTAGGGGATACACAAGCCCAAAGCTGAAAGACATGGAGGCCAGGCAGGCTCACGACTGGGACCCGGTAAGGAGAGTCACTGGAGGGGAGGCGGCTGCTGCTGCTCTGCTGCTCTTTAAAAGGCATCAGTGACACAGGCACAGCGCTGCTGAAACCAGCGGAAAGCTGTGGGATGAGCCTGAGGTCTCTTCTCTAACTCCCTTACACTGCTTTATGAAAAACAGAAGCTTTTTTATTTTTTCTGTTGTGATTAAGGTGATACGTATCACCGAGGAGCTGTTTTCACTGTGTGACTTGAGACTCTCTGCCAGGATAAATTCACAAATGCTGGTAGATGGGACTTATATGTGTAGTGGTGAAGGTGAGGGAAATTTTAACCTGCTTTGTGAAAAGTTGTATTTTTAAAGTTAAAAAAGAACAGGTGATTCTCTGAGCGGACGATGAGGTTTTGGCTTTATTGCTCTCCAGTGGAATGAGAAGGCCAGGCAGTGCCGACGTCCTGCTGCAGCCTGAGGACCTTGGAAGGATCTTTCTTGTATGAAATTGCATACATTAATGCTTTGGACCTCTGCTCTCCTTCCCAATGGCCAATTTCAACCAAATTGATCGCAAAGTTATTTGGAAGGGGAGTGCTGGACAAGCAGCATAGTTTCCTTGGGAAGCAAAGGGAAAAGTGTGTTCCAATAACGTGAGCAATAAATAGCTAGTTGAAACCTGTGTTAAATTCTCTTTCCTAAGTCCTCTCTTTGCTAGCAAACAGGCATTAAAGATCCAGACCTATTTAAAATGGTCCAATCTTGCTAAATTGATTTTAAAATCAATCAAATGGCACAATAACCCCAAATGGGTATAATGAAACTGTTACAAACCTCATTTAAATTACCCTGCTTTAATCTGCAAATTAGGGCTCAGCTATGTGATCAGGTTTTATTAGCGAGTTATGGTGCAAATACATATTTAAGTGACTTACCATTAATTAAGCTAAACCATTTCAGTCAGTGATTAAATTTACATTTGAACACACACACACGTCCAGGTTTAATTAGTTTGGTATTAAACTGTTTTTGTTAAACTAGTTTAACATGAGCACATGATGCAAGATTTGGCTCTACCTGATGCTTTTCAAACCTGGGGGTTACCTGGCTCCATCTCGGGGGTCCTCAGACCCATGAGCTCTGCAGAGCCCTGGGGGTGGTGGGGAAAGGGAAGGGCTGAGCAGGCTCCTGCACCCCGGGGACTACCCTGCACCAGGAGGGTGACACGCCGGGGCCTCGTCCTGCCACTGGAGCTCTCAGGTAAGAGCCTGAACGGCAGTAGGTGAGGCACGGCCACAGGATTGATTTTTTGGCAGCACACTCCAGCAGGGTGCTGGGGGCACCAGCACAGCACGTTAACCTTCTCTGCTGCCCTGGGAGAGTTAGCAGGGCTTGTTGGCTGAAGCCTTTAGATACAGCACTGGAAGCTATACGTCAGCATGAGTGTTGTCATTCATATGTGGATCACATCAAATAATGAATTTAAAGAGCAAGTGCAAGACTTATGATCTTGACCTGGAGAGTTTTTGTGTTTTCATTTTCAGTGTAAGAAACATCTCTGATGGAAATACCCTTAGGTATTTCCATTCACAATTACTGCTGATCCCCCTTTCGTATGATGGTTGTATACTTGCACTCCCCTTGCTGAAAGATGTTTCCTTTCCATGATGCTGTAGTTGGCTTTCTTCACAATACCAGCAGCTTCAGCTTTCTGGAGGATATGCGACAGCAGTTTCCCATGCTCACAGCTTGTCAGACAGAGCTCAGCATGCCAACTGACACTAATGCAGATAGGCTGGGGTTTTTTGTTCCTGTTTCATTGCTTAGCTGGAAATATATAGGCATGGCTTCCTGAATGCCAGTGTAATAGGTAAGTATAAGTGCCCTGCTCACACAAGTTTCTATGCAAAAAAAGCCCTTGAGAGCTTTCAAACCATATGGGACAAGCTGGAGATAAGCCAGCTGATGCTGGTACTGTTCACCAGTCTGGTGGCAAGGACAGGCTTGGGCAAGAGAGTTTGTTGTATGAATTACTCAGGAAGCCATCCTTCTACAGCAAGGAAATCCTGTATTGGGCTATATGTGGTTTATAGCAGCCAGGTCTGCTTGCAGGCTTTCTGATTAAGAAGTGCTACACCCTGCTGATAGCTAGTGAGCAAACAGACTGGCAGAGGTGGCAAGAACATCCCACTTATTAAATAGAAAATATTTTAAGAGAGAATGTGCAGTAACACCCCTACCCCCAAACTCCTCCATGTCCATGCATGTGCCCTGGAGGTCTGGCTCTCCTCAGTCCTGGGTTGCTGAGTCGCCTCAGCTGTTTGTGGTAGCAAGACACCCTCTCCTGTTTTCCCATCCCTCAGTGGGGACTCAGTCACCCTGCTGCTGTGACTGGCACAGATTCATTAGTCCACAATACAAAATGGATTCATGTCTGCCTGATCATGTTGGTTTGTACTGTAATTAATAGTATTCCGTAAAACCTGGGAGTCAGAAGAATGGCAGGTGAAGGATGTTTATTTTGATCATGGAATCTCCCTGGCAGGACCACCCAGTGGGCTGGGGGAGGAGATGTGCTAGCAGCTTTGCTTTCAGAGGAAATACTTAGAAGAGTAATGATTGGGGCATGAAGTCAAGTGACCGATCTTTCAGACTTGTATTTTTTTGCTATCAATTATTGTACTTTTCTGCTGTAGACTGTTTAATAGTGCATTATAAGTTGGAGGTATAACCCGCTCACTGTAGAAGAGCAGCTGTACATCGCTGGTGCAGGAAGGGATCCCTATCTATTTCCTCCTGCACCTGCAATAGACTACGTGCAGCTTTGGTGCACTGGGGCAGATACCGACCCGGGATAGCTGGCAGGAAGTCTAAGGCTTGTGTCTCAGGTACATCGTGAAAGCACCAGACAAATGTCGTCACTGTCTGTGCCTTCTGTCTTTCTGCCACTTTATTCTATCTACTCAGATGGTGAGCTTGCTGGGGCAGACTGCTCTTCCTACATCTCAGACAGTGTCTGGCATACCGTGGCATTAACAGATCAGTTACACAGATGTATGAAATACTGCTAACTGTGGAGAAACTTTAATGGATGCTATATACCCAACGCTTCCTTTTGCCTCTGCAAATCTCCTCCAGACATATCATGCAGATCGTATATACTGGGATATCTATTTTTAGCTCAGACTTGTATGTGAATAAGTATAACATTATTCCTTATTTAGTGAACAGGATATCCTGGATACGGGACATTCTGAAGCAAGTGTTTAGATAACATCTATTTAAACAATGGGTGTTTTACACAATGGTAGTAAAAATTGATATTGTGAATTCTCTCTGGTCCTGATTTTGAGGTCACAGTTATTAGTGTACAACCTATTATTTTTCTGGAGTATGCAATTGCTATTAAAAACCTCATAAACTTTTTTTTTTTTTAGGTTTATACAGGAACAAGACGACCACTGCTTAAGCGAAAAACGAGGAGCATCAGCATTGTAACTTGCCAGCAGTGGAGTTTATAGATATTTTAATCCAAACAAATGAGCTGCTACTTCTTTGGGAGGCACAGAAAGAGGAAAACAAATCTGACAGCCACCACAGAAGTAAATGTATTGCGTGTGGTCCAGCTCCTGGGAAGTGGTGGAACACCATGCAGGAGAGATGAGTCGCATCACTGCGACTTCTTCTCAAGTTCAACGTATTCATGTTACTAGAAGTGACAAGAGGAGCGAAGTACTCCAGACAAAATGGTTTGTTTCTTTTCCTCTGTGATGGGTTGTAAAATGCGAACTAAGGATAAGCTATGATAATGTGGATGAACTGTATCCATTGCAAAGTAAATACAGCCCCTGCAGCATAATTTCAGTAAGACTGGAATGATGGGTAGAGAGGAATAATGCTTGTTGCTATTTGGTAACTGAAAGCAGTTTTGTGTTTATGACCCCTTCAATTCTGGTACAGCAGCCATCAAACGCCCTTAGCTTGTGCGAGCAGATAGGGAGAGTGGCTCTTAAATTGGCTTTTTCCAAGCAAGGTCCAGATTGTGAAGCTGAGCACCTCTGTGAAGTCTCCCATCTCTGACATATTCAGTGTTTTGCCCAGAGACCCAGCCTGTGCTCAGGGAGCAGTGAAGCAGCCAGGGTCCCAGAAAATAGGCAGTTGGCCATCTTTTGTCAGCCCCAGGCTCTACAGCTCTCATCTTGCGACTGGCTGAGGTGAGAAAGGACTAGCTGGTAATTTAAACAGCGGTAGTAAAAATCAATGTTGTGGATTCACTCTGGTCCTGATTTTGAGGTCATGGTTATTAGCGTACAACCTGTTATTCTGCAGCTTGAGTGAGCCTGCACCAGCACTGTCTGGCGCATGTACGGTGTTTGCACTGGCGGGTCTGGTGTGGCTGGTCGCACGCTTTCTGCCAGCTGGCCCCTGGGCTTGTCCCACTGGCTGGGGTGACATCTGCATTTTCTCCAGCCTGTGGGGCCCACGGCTGGCTGGGAGGCTGCAGCCGTTCCCCTGCACGCAGGTCCCACAGTGATAATCGCCATGCTGCTAAACTCCAGGTCACCCTGTAGGCAGCAGCTGCTCGACAGGCACGAAGGGCCGTGCCAGCTCCTGCAGATGTAGCTGTCTGTCTCCTGAGCGTGGATGTGCAGCTAATCAAATCAACCTTGCATGAAAAGAGGGCGCAGGCCGTCTTGAAAAATCGGTATGCCTGTAGCAAGACCTGAAGGCATGTGAAACATGCTGGGCTCGAGGGTGTAAAAAAGCACAGGCTAGTAAAAATCGAACGTATGGGCCAATGGGTTCACAGAGTTCAATGGTATTTTTCAATAAAACATCTTGAAGGATGGGTTTCATACCAGCACAGCTGTGCTTTTTAAACATTTTTGAGTTTTGAGGGTGCAGAACAAAGTGTTTGAAGTGATGGGTCACAGGCAATAAGCAGCATGATGAATGTGTTTGTCCTCTTATCCGGCTTTGTGAGGAAATACAGGAAAACATGAAACAAGGAGTGGGGAAGAAAGACGCTTTTCGCTTCCTGGTTGTTTTCAAAGATATGGCTGTTGTGGAATGACATTTCTGAGTAGCAAGGTTGTGGCTTCAGCTGTCCCACAGCTGTCAGAAAACATGTTCTTGGTTGTGGGGCATGGAATATTGTGCTGGTTGAGATGTTATAAAATTGTCTACAGTTTCTTACCTTTACATTTGCTTTATTTTTAATTAAAAAAACCAACAAAACTTCTAACTCCATGGGTCAGTGTCGGAGTGATTAGGACATCTCTCTGTAGCTCTCAAGTGTGTTCTTGACTCTCACCCTGGTTTGGTTGCCTGTTAATTAATTCAGGCTGCTTGACCTTGGTTACCTAGTTTGACTTTGAGTGCAGCATCTTGGCTATAAAACACAAGCTTCTTTCTGTGAAGTATGATTTTTTGCACTTGAAGTCATGTTTTGTTTCATATAAAGACAAATGACATAACCAAACATTTGTACAGCCTCTCTCTTGCACTTGGTTATCTGACCTGTTCCTTGTTACAGCATTTTCAGGTTGCTGGGTTCAGTCTCTTGTGTTCAAGCACTGCTCCTTCACCTTCATGGGGCCACCCATGACACTATGCAGATGCAGCAAGCTGCAGTAATGTAGTAATAACTTGATCACCTGAAATTAAACCACAACAGAATGCTTACATAGATGCTCCTTAAACTTCAGCAAACAGCTTCAAAACTCTGTAAACATTTATTAAACAAACAGACGCCGAGGATGATGATCCTGTCCCCATCAACATCTGAGACAGAGCTAACACACTTCCAGCAAAATACATGTTTAAAAATGATCTCAGGTATCTGTGCAGAAAGCGGGGGGGGTGGGTGGGGTGTGAATTCTAGAAAGAAAACAAGAGCAATACACAATCCAGTCAAGAAACACAGTGACAGAGAAATGCTATATAAAGAAATCTTGTCCTAAACAAGAAAAATGTCAGACCACCTCGATGACTGGATCTATGTGTTACTATGTGGCACAGTTTTTCCTTCTCTCTAAATTTGAAATGCTGCTGTCACATCCTTAGGTAATTGGAATCTCCAAAGATTTGCAGGAGCTTGTTATGCTTGTTCCTCAGGTTTAATCATCATCACCATCGCAGAGGACTCTTCAAGCTAAAGCTAGCTGGGACACAAAGACACATCCAGAAATACAGCTCAGCTACAGCGGGGATGGCACAGCCCACGAGGGAGACCTCATACGAGATATGAGGAAAGGTAGGTCCTAATGATCTCTTCAGACCTGCAATGCCCTGAAGTTTGGGTGAAGAAGTCTTAGTGACAGACAAGTCCCAGTGATTTCTATGGGGTGTAATGTGACTGCTCAACTCTCCGGAAGTGTCTGGAGGCTTTGTGATGTTTTTGTGCCTGTCTTCTGACCCGAATGTTTGGCTCTGCTGTTTGTGGGCTTGGGATGACGCCCGAGGTAGCCTTCTGCGCGTATTTCTGAGGGATCCCAAATTCTTCCATTTGGTTCGTGCTGAGGGCGATGCTGTGGGCAGAAGCGTCATGACAGTCGCAGTTAACAACAGCGGGCCGGGTATCATAGTGGCTGTCATACAACAGACAAGGCCGAAAGTCCCTGTGTGACAAATAAGTAACTTCTCCCAGGGTTATTTCTTTCCTTCTAGTTTGTCAATGTCTGAATAATTTGGGCACAAGGTAGAAAACTCGGGCTTTTGAATGATTTGACTGCAAGCAGCTGTTAGTATGGCAGCAGACCACACGCACCCTGGTGAATTAATGGTGATGACTTTGCTGTCCCTTTGCCACTGAGACCCTTAGGCAGAGCTGTGCACGGGAGAGACTTCTCTGCAGCGGGACAGACCTTTAACACTTTTATTTGAGGAAAAATAAGCTCCACGTTGCAGCTTGTGACACAGCAGTGCTGCCTGGGCAGCGCTCCCCAACGACACAGCCCTCCCCCTGATGTGGGGATACAGAAACACTCCGTTTTACCCCAAAAAGCCCTCGCAGTATCCTGTTGCAGCGAGGGGGGCATGGAAACGGGTGTTTGGTGCCCACGGAGCAGCTCACGCTCTGCTTTTGGGGCCAGCGCTGGCAGGCCGCTGTGAGAGACACGGTGCAAGGGGCGGAGCGGCTCTGCCCTCGGCGAAGAAGGGATGGGGGGGGCGCGGCCGCC
>NW_008824900.1:7730303-7735137 GCF_000699105.1 Pygoscelis adeliae | reverse complement strand
TCGCGGGGGCCTCAACGCCTCGCGGCAGGAGCAGCGGCTGCTGAGCTGGCTGAAGGAGCAGGCCCCGGCCTCCTCCTGCCACCTCAAGTGCCTGCAGATCCTCAAGGGCCTGCGGGACCTCCGCGGGCAGGGCCTGGAGGAGCCCTTCTGCTCCCAGTGGGGCCGGGTGCTCTCCTCCTACGTGCTGAAGACGGCCCTCTTCTCCCTGCTCCTGCAGGGGCCCTTGGAGGCCTGGGACGAGCGGTTCCTGCTGGAGCGGCTGGAGGACCTGGTGCTGTACCTCAGGGACTGCCTGCGCAAGCAGGTGCTGATGCATTTCTTCCTGGGCAACGCCAGCCTCCCCGAGGCCGTGGCGCTGCCCCGGTTCCTCAAGGAAGCCGCCCCCGTGAACTTGCTGGCTGCCTTTGACGGGCCCACGCTGGACCTGGCCGCCTTCCAGCTGATCAACACCTGGATCCAGGCCCCGCACGTCATCAGGATGTACAGCAGCCCCCGGTACTTGCGACCAGCGCTCACCCCGTGCAGGCACGTCGCCGAGGCCAGGCAGGAGCCGCTGGGAGAGTGAGCCAGTGGCTGGGTGAGCCAGTGTCGCCTGTGGACCCTGCCGGGGCAGCGCACGCTCCCAGTTTGCTCGTCCATCGTGAGCCCGCAGCTGCCTGAGGAAGGTGGGATCCGTTTAAATGTGGTTCTGTGGTTTTGTCCCCGACCTGAGAAAACTAGGAAACCAGAGGCCAAGACTTAATGAAATTGTGATTCTTGTTTTTTAATCTTGTTGGTTGTTCGTGGGAAAATTGTGAAATTTCTGCGGAAATGCCTTAGTCGAGAAGCGTTATGTTCAGTCAACTGTTTGCAAACCTAACTTTAACAGGCTCAAACTGACATTTCTGGAAATCCATGTTAACTTGTCATCTTAGTGGCAAAATTGACCTTTTTCTGAGATTTGCTTTTTATGATACAAAATCCATTTGGGATTTAAAAGTCCTGTAAATGCAGACAAACACCCCCCGCAGTGTACCAAGATGCTCTTAAAATGCGATGAGCACTAGCGCATGGGTGTTGATCACAGTTTGAAATGCTCAATGACATGCTTTAAATTTCCGGTGTAATCAAATACATTGTGCTGAATAGAAATATAATACGCATGTTAATGTAAAATTGAGGGAAGAAGTGAAACCTCTCCGACAACAGTATGAAGAATCTAGTTGCATGTTTCTGTGTTCAAGTGAAGGTTATACTGAAAGATTGAAATACAGATAAAAGGAAACAAATAGCACTTTATTTTCACAAAGGCCTTCTTTTTAGGATAATTGGCTGCACTAAATACTTGCTACAGAGGAGGCATTAGTATTTTGTTAAAGGGATGATGTTTGAATCATCCTGAGGAAAACCTTCTTAAAAGGAAATACTCTGAGGTTCATTTGTTTGTGGGTTCTTGTTGAGATTTTTTTTTTTTTCTGGCTTCGAGTATTATTTTCTTAGAATTTGCTTTACTTCAAGGACCAACAACAAAACTAAGAAATTCTGTGTTTTTTTTTTTTTTTCTTTTGAACAAACCTAAACCAGTCCAAATCTCAGTGCTGTAAGCTGACTGCTGCGCCCTCCTGCTCTCCGGTAGGAGTTTGGTGGGGTTTTTGGATGACTGCCTAACCGGTTGTCTGATTGGGGCAGCGTTTTGACCAAATAACCGGATGGGATTTTCTAGTGCCGTGCTAGGGCAAATTGTTATCTTATTGCGGAGAGGAGGAGGTGAAATATTTCAGGGTACTTCAAAATCATTTAGCGCTAATTGATGGTACAGTGGCAGTCTTAGGCTATGGATTCTGGTGTCTCCTAAACGCAGACATCAGCCAGATAATTTCCACTTCCTGCCTGGTTATGCCCCAGTCACTGGAATAACCTGGCGAGTTGTAACGCAGCCAGCTCTGCAAGTGTCCTTAGCTCCCGGTGCAGGTACCTGGGGTATGGGAACCTGACGTGTCCCAAGGTGTCAGCAAATTCAGAATTTCAAATCCTTGCTCTACTGGGTCACCTGCTCAAGTATTTGATGTATTAATACCCAAAATGCATTGCTGAATTGCTGGTTCTCAGGAAGCGAAGCATGTGCCTTATTACCCACTATACTGTGTCCTAGGTGAGCAGTCTGAAATGAATTATAAATGACCAAGTGTAACTTCTGGGAAGCTTTAGGATAACTTGAAGTTACTAACATAGTCCTCCTCTCCCTGATGTACATAGAGATACCAGCGTGCTTTATTCACAGTTCTATGCATCAGAGCACAAAACAAACATTTTCAAAATCTATGAAGCTTTATAAAAATCTATTTTTCTAAATGGAAACACTCCCTAGGCAGATGTTTGCCTACTTCTGTCTGGTTTTTTTTAACTGCTCTTGCAGTCTTATTTTCAGGTAATTATAGCCTAGGTCACATCCGCAAGTTGGGTTATTTTTATATGCGAAGCACTGTGCTTCTTTCTACAAACACAAATAGTGTATTTATAGGTAGTATTGATCAAATGTTCTTTGCACATGGTATTTAAGGCTAAGTGAGCTACCTTGGTGTGTTGATTTTTTTTTTTTTGGTAGTAGACCATGATACGTACTATTTTTGCAGGCTTGTGTTACTTGGTATTTGAAATAAAATGCAGTTCTGCAATCGATGCCATTGAATCTTTTGCCCAAAGAAAGACTAGATGACCGGCCCAGGGTATTGTGGCTGCCTGAACTCATGACATAAAAACCCTTTAGCTCTTAATTCTGACATCATGACCACTTCAGTCGGCTGTCGGTTTGTTTACATCACTGTGCATCCCTGTCTCTGAAGAGTGATCTTTCCTCTGAAAAGGGATGCACATTTGGTGTGTGTTTAGTATTGCTGCAATACATGGAAATCTGTAATAGACTTGGTAAGGACTTTCTCACTAAATTGTAGTACTGCCAGGAAAAGACAGTTGCATCAGGAAATGCATGACAAGGAGAGACGGTGGAGACTATAAATAATTTAGAAAATGAAAGTTGGGCTGAGGGGTGAGTGAGAACGATGGTAAATTCTCAGTGAAGATGCACTGCAAACAAGCCAAGGGACATGGGGATAAAATTGGAGGAGAGCTATTGAAAGCAAGGCAGATTTGGAGCGTAGGGAAAAGAGATTTAAGTGGGTTTTGCTTTGACAATATTTCCAAAGTGGTTGAATCCATCAGGGCTGAACAGTGAGGCAAACCCTCAGTTTATTGGCCATGTAGGAAGATCTTCAGTGTGAGTTCTTGCTCAGCAAGGCATTTTTTGAGTTTGTGATGGCTGGTGGTGGGAGAAAATGTATGTATTTGCTTTAACCTTAGGCTTGGGCAAGCTTTCTTGAGGAGAGGGGGCTTCCAGCCAGTAAGGCAACGTACACACCAGTTGGTGGGAGGTCTGAGAAAATCTCTTAGAGTAACTTGTGGCTCTGTTGTACAACTGAGATATTAAGTGTATTTCCTTTATCTTCTATAAAGCATGCATTAATGAATACGATTGACAAAAGGAGCTGATAAAAGTTGGGTTGTGTTATGGTGTTCATCTTATTCCACAACAAACGTAACAGCACTGGTACCTGCAGTGTCCTGGAGCTACTATAGGGCCGCATCTGCAAAGAGGTGTACAGAGAACTTGACCTACATGAGTAATCCCATTGGCCTTTTTCCTGCTTCTTCTCCCAACCCATGGATACTGTACACAGAAAAAGGTTATGAATATGTATTTGTTAAGGTCATAACTGTTACAACGTACCATAGATTCAGCATGGTTGCCTCTGTGTGTGTAAACTGAAACACAAACACAGAAGAAAGAGCGTGTTATTTAGCACTAACATGCATCTTGGTTCTCTTTATCTGCAACCTAATTTTGCAAAGACTGTGCAAATGAAGTTTTTATTGAACGTTGATTGGGAAGAAGAGTCACACCTGCAAGAGAATAAGTTTATTTACCAAAATGCATATATGTGACTTTGTTTTGTATTGAAAAATGCTTTGTGTTTCTCAAAGACATTATTTCTTAGCTGACTAATTATCTCAAAAACATTCCTTTTTTGATTTTTTAATCTCTGCGAGTAATGTAAATTTTAAGTGTCTGTTTGCAATGGACATTCTTGGTACAACTATTTTTTGCTGGTTAATAATCAGACCAAAGATTAAACTAAAGTGTTCAGCTGCTATTGTTTAAAAAAAAAAAAAAAAGTGTGTTTATAGACTCAAAAGTGTCAGCCCATTTTAATGAGACGTTTATAAATTCATTTCCTATTTAATATCAAAATACATTTGCACTTTTATTGTTTCCATAAAAAGTTGGTGGTTTTAATATTTCACTGTAGTAATAAACAGCTGTTTTAAAGTATCTGTGCCTCAAGATTTAAATTCCTTGTTACCTGTTTTCAGTAAAGGCTACCTGCAGCCACAAAACTGTGATCGGCAGGTTTATGTGCTCTTTAGGAGGAGACTACTAAAGTGGCAAAACCATGGGAAAGCAGGAGGTCGACGCCTTGGGAGTTGTGCAGAGGGATACGGGAGGAGAGCCAGGAGAGAGACTAGAGCGCGGCTGGCACCATCTGTGGTGTTCCTGACTTTTGAAATGGAGCACGTTGGGGTTTGTGGCTGTCTTGCTCAGAGGTTAAGAAGGCATCAGTTCTTGTTTCTCTGGCTCCAGTTTCAGATTGCTGCATAAAATCTGCTTTTTCTGGTGCTTAATGAAGACCTGGGACTTCATCTTCGTTTCACAGTATCTGTGTGAGCTTTTCAGCGTGGCATGTACAGACACGTCTCCGTTCCAAACAGCATAGGTCGCGCTTTATTAAACACGAAAAAA
>NW_008824900.1:7728033-7730282 GCF_000699105.1 Pygoscelis adeliae | reverse complement strand
TGTGGATGGGCCAGCAAGTTACCTGTCCTTTATTAGACTTTGGTAAGATGCCAGAACTATACACTCGTGGCTTGTGCTGATGTTCCCTATTAAAGAATGACATAACAGCAAGACCCCTGGCTTTTTAATCACGAAGTCAAAGCTAGGCTGAAAATAACTATCTCCAGGTCTTTGTGTGCCTGCCTCTTACCTTGCAGGGAATAGCTTCTGTAAGAGGGGCAGCAGTCGTTGGTACAGGGCTGAGGCAGCCCAGCTGGCTAACGGACTTCTCGCTGGCAAAGACTGGAAGAATGTCATTCCTTTAGTGTCAACGCTCAGTCACCCAAGTCAGCGTGGAGGAAGTATATTTAGATCTTTTGCCTCTTTAATAGCATTATCTTGTATTAACGGCTTCCTTTAAAAGCAATAACCATCCTCTGGTCTCCATTCATTCCTTGCTCTGAAATATGTCTCTGTTTGAAGCCTGAGTATTCAGCAGAAAATCATTAAAGAAACATAGGAGTTTCCTTTCACGATAAATCTGTTAACAAAAAATTAACTGGCCTAAAGACTTGCATGCTTGGTGTTTAAAGAAAAGCCTGTTTGCATCCAACTCATTGGATAAATTGTTTAAAATCTTTCTGTCCCTGTGCAAATACCTCCCTTTTAATGCAGCCAAGGTCAGTAGTGAATTGCTGATTAAGTACTGCTAACGCAAGTTAAAGCTGCCTGGAGGGCAAGAGACTCTTATTTGTGCATCCTATTTTCATAAGGCTCCAAAAGAGTTCAGACACGAGAAATTTGCTTTTCTAGGCTGGTTTATTTCCTGTGTCACCTCTTTAAACGTCTGCGTGGTGAGTCTTCCCTGAGGTAAGTGACATTCTGACTGATGATAATTAATTCGAGTAGCTGGCAGAAAAGCAGCCAGCCCCACTTTTGTTGGGCTGATAGCACTGGGAAGCTGGCGGTCGACATAGGGGCAAGGACCTGAACCCCTTTAAGCACATGGATTTGCCTGCAGTGCTTGCTGATGCTTCAGAGCACAGCGCTCTGCTTACTCGAGGGGTCCGAGTAGCTCACAACTCCAAAATAAGCAGGATATGGAGGGCTGACTGTACATAGGTCTGCCTGTACATTATATTACCGTCGTGGGTTTCTTAAACGTATGGTATGCCTAATTAAGAGACTACCTGTGCTCTCGTGTGTCTGCCTGCAGTGTCCTATTTTAAATATGTAACCAAGAATTGGCATATTCGCAACTCCTTTATAAGAGATTCAAAGCACTGTAATACTCGACCAGCAACAGAGCTATAGATAACTTATGTTCTGTATCTGTGCGACAGTCTGTTAGGATTCAAATAACGATTTACATGCAAAACTCTTAAAGGTTGTTACAAACATATACATCAAATGTCATCATGTACCAGTCTTCTGTGTTAAGGAAGCCTTATTTTTTCCCCTTAAAGGATAGCAATGCTGATTCAGAGACTCAGAAAATTTCTGTATGCTCAAGTTACAGGTGTGCATTTCTTGAAACCCCTGGGAATTTTTTTCCCCCTAAAACCAGGACCAAAGCTGCATAATCAGTTCTTGGGGCTGGACTGGATGTAGTAAGGGTTTGCTAGTGTTTTCATGATACTTGTGATCCTCTATAGGCTTCTATCCCTGCCACAAAGAGTCCATACAATAATCTGGGTGGGAAAATAAAAAAGAGAGTTAAGAAATCAAGAAGACAGGAGTGACGGGGATTATGCTGTGAAGGTTACTAGCTATCAAATTAAGGATGAAAAATTACGCTTGCGATGGATTCCTAGTGGAGAAAGTGGAAGAGTTGCTATGAAGAGTCTTGCTGTTCTGATAGAAACCTGCTAGCTGTAGAAACAGAGGAAGAACAGTAGCAAAATCCAGCAAGATAGCCCACTTCTCCACTGCTATTTTAGTCTGCTCCTTTCCAGTTTCAAGTAGGGGAGAAGAGAAACTTCGAGCTGAATTCACTGGCAAATCAGTGTGCTTACTAGCCATGCTTCAGGGGAGGGCAAGGGAGAGAGCAACTCTCGGCTCACTCTTCCAATGTTTTATTCTGTGCAAAATTGCAATGCTGAAATACAATACTCCCATCCAGGGAGGGAGTGCTCGGGAACCGTTTGCGAATCTCTCTTCTGCTATCCCAGATGACAATCTGGGATCACTGGTTTTAAAGACAAGTCCCGGTCGAAATTCAGCTAGGTTTACGTATGCTGGAAACTGCTCCCGATTTTCCAATTCCTGCT
>NW_008824900.1:7721907-7728017 GCF_000699105.1 Pygoscelis adeliae | reverse complement strand
AACAGGGATCCGCTCCACTGCCTATGCAAGTGAAGCGCCGGAGCCGCAGCTACAGAGGAAATGAGTCATTCCTCTATTTCTGTTGCAAAAGACTTCTCTGTGCTGTACAATGCCTTTAGGAATATATTCTTCTGGCTTCTTGGGAATTTGCCTTCTAGGACCACGTTTAGGCATACAAACATCAGTGTATTAACAGGCACATTATAGACTTCCACGTGATTTTAAATAGGTTGTGCAGGCTTGGCTTCTGCGGGGAGGTGTTGCCCAGGGTCTTCCTTGAGCTGGTATTTCATGCCGCTGTCAGCTCTGGGTCTGTCTGCTGGTGGAGGGGCTGCTGCCAAAGAGGTGGTTGTATGAGGGTATCAGTGTGTCTTATTTGGTCATACACACTTGGAGGCTTGTTTAAGTGTGTTTCAAAAAGAAGAAACTCACTAGTCATAAGGATTGTGAATCACGGGCACTTCTCCAAAAAGTATTTCTGTACGGAGCCTGTAAACGTTTTCCCAGAAGCTATTTGAGCTCACCAGCCATTCAGACCCTACCAAAACTAATGACATCTCCTGAATATTAAAAAAAAAAGGGGGGAGTGGGTGGGCGAAGAATAGCAGTAGACTCTGACAAACCAATAAACCCATTTCTCCCCTTTTATTTCAGTGTGGTGTTTTCCAGAGTGCTGCAACCAGAGGTTAAACTGGGTGTGGGTAGGATGGCTGGTTTAAGAGGCACAGTGCGTATGAGGCATTACCTGATAAGAGAGCATCAGTCCTCTATCTCCTCTCTGCTGCCCTGGCAGGTGGATGACTAAATAAAGTGGACTGGCACTCAGCTGTAACTTCTGCTGTGAGAGCACAGGTGATCTTGGTAAGAATTTGGCAAATTGTCTGTTTTCAAATCTCACAGGAGTCTAACTTGTTCGGGAACAAAGGAAGTCTTGGACGAAGCTTTGTCTATGCCTATGGATGAGTTTCTTCTAACAGTCTGTTCATTTCTTGGCTCCTTGAGAGGCTGCCTGCCTTGAAGTGCAAAGTCTTTGGGATGTCCTGCGTGCTTCCATCTGGCTGAGAGCGCCAGTTCCAGCAGAGCAGCAGCAATGCATGGGGACAACACAACTGTCCCATGGCATTTACCCCTCACATTTTAGAGGTGCTCCTTAAAATGTTCCCACTTTCAGTATAAAGACATGGTGGGTGCCAGAAGGAGGGAGACTGGTAGCAAAACACACTGACTTGTGTGGTTTTCTCCTTGGAGATGCTAGTAGTACTCAAAGAAACGGTGCAAATCCAGAGCTTGTGTGAGCAGCGGTGTTTTAAATTTGCCTCTTGAAATCATTCTCATTAACCAAAACGTTTATAGGGGCACATAACGAGCTTTCAACACTCAAATAATTCCTCAAGCAAGAATCGTTATGGTCTTCCAAAGTGATCCCTGTGTTAAGTAGCAATTAAAGAGCTAATTATAATTAGATGCTGTGGGATGAAATCAGCATCCAACTTCAGAGTGACAACAGAAACATCCATGTAGATAAGCTAGAGGGGACACGGTGGGAGAAAGGGGAAAGTAGGGAATGCATCAGCTATGCTGCAAGGAGGGGCAGGTGCATCACCTTGGAGCAGACGGCAACCAACTGGATGGTCATCAGAAGAGTCAGCCCTCAATGGAAAACGTGATGGCTTTTCTGAAGGCTAACTCTGGGATTTGCATGAACTTCTTCGGCCAAAGCTTTCAGGGCTTGTAGCTTTTCTGGAAGAAGATGTGGTTTGAGTGCTGCTTTCTGCCTTCCAAAATGTCAGCTGGTGAAAGCGCTGTTCACCCATCTCTGGCAACTGAAGGGGTGTAACATCTGCTACCTCAAAAAGGGCCATTTCGGTGGTGAAATTCATCTCTTCCGGCCGATAAAGACCTTTATAATGAGGCTTTCATATCAAAGGGGTGTGGGAGTGCAACAGTTTGACTATCTATTTGCCTAACTGCCATTGGAGTAGCTGCATGTGAAGTGCACAGGTATTTTATTTGAATAAAAATTCTTGCCCTCAGTGATTAGCAAACACAGCTGCCCCAGAAACCTGCGAGTTGCAGAGCAGAAGTTAATTTTGGGTGGATAATGTGCTGCTCTGATTGAACACAGGAGCCTGCACACACTGGAATATGCTGTCCTGGCTGCTCTGGCACGTCTTTGGCCCTCGAGAGCAGCTAGGGTTTGCTTTCAGCAGATTTTCCCCCTCCATGATGCGTCTGGGCTTGCAGAGGAGGCAGGCCCTTGCAGCGAAGGGAGCGGATGGATAACTCCCTTCTCCCTCCCGCACAGTATTTTCATAACCTTTTAATGGCATCCCAGCGGAACAGGGACAGGATGGCTATTGCGCGCTGGCCACAGCCACTCTGTTTCTTCCAGTGGGGGAGGAAGCCAGGATGAGATCGGATTTACTTTTTTCCCTTTTCTGCTTGGAAACTTGTTTGCGTTTCTAACGAGGTCCTCAGTTCAACGCCGTAAAAGGGATGCTGCAGGGAGGGGGACAAGGAAGCTTCCTCCCTTGGGAAAGGGCTAATGCAGTCCTTGACTCATATAAACTGCTTTTCTGAGGTCAGTGGGCTTGCAGTTAGTCACCCGTGATGGCAGGTGATACTAGTTGAGCTACTGGCACAGTGCGATGAGGCGGCAGGTAGAGCTGGACCCGCACCAGGACATTGCTTAGGAGCAGAGACATCTTCCCTGACAGCACCGCTTGATCAGCTGCAAGTCGCTGGGCACAATATGAGGGGAGGAACGTACTGTGCTGCTCCCTGTGGTTACATAGGGAGCAAGCTGGAGAGCAAACATGTTACCATCTAATCTATAAGAACAGGTTTCTTCAGTCAGACACCCAGGGGAACGCTCAGCAGCAAGGAGGAATTCTATCCCCTGGATTTGAGCAGCTCCTGCAGACTTGTGCATATGAGGTTGGCTCAGTCTGTGATGAAGAGAGGTTTGCCTTCCAAGTACAGCTTTGAATCTGAACAGCAGAGAGCACAGCGTGTTGCTCTGTGTAGTGATTTTGGTTTCCATTAATGTCCAGAGAAGAGATTCCTCGTGAGAAGGAAACTGTAAATCAGAAAGGACTTGGTTCATTTATATTGGTTGCATTTAGCTGGATTTACAGACTCCCTCTTCAGCAGGGCTATGTCCTAGTGAAAACACTGCAGGGTAAATGGATAGGAATGGGATGTGGGGGGGGGGAAGAACAACAGAAACAGACAGGTGAAACCGAGGTTCCTATGATGAAGAAATAGTCGGTATTCCATGTATTTCTTAGCTATAGTGCTGCAGTGCTTTAGAATGCAAATTACCCCTTTAACCCACCCAGTTTAGCTCTATGTATTTTGCACATCTGCTTAATGACATGGGAAAACTAGATGTAATGGTCGCTGCTGCTGCGAGGGGACGATTGGAAAAGGAGCCTTTTGTAATAAAAATAGTCCTGCCCTTTTGAACCTGATGAATTCTGAAGTCGATATGGGCATGTTTTTGCAAATGACGATTTAGTATTTGCAGCTGAATGATCCTAAACTCATTCCCATAGCTGTTCCTTCGCAGCTCAGAAGTGGGTTTTACTGCTGTTGATACTGTTTTTTTCCAAAAGCTTTAAGCAATCTCTATTTTTCTGTTTTGGCCATTTGTTTCATAATTTAAAAACTTTTCTCTTACCAGCCATATTTAAATGGTTTTGGATAACTTTGTTACATTTTACAGCTGCACAGCCCCGGGGCCCAGTTAGAAAGCCTTGCTGATTTAGTTGGAGAGGGTGTGCTTGACCACATTTGTTTCTGTGTTAACTTCCGTCTTTAGGCCACTGCTGGAAAGGAGAAAACTGTAAATGCCAATTCCTCCCCCTCCTCTTTCTAGGTTTGATATAGTTTTTAATATTCATATGAATAGGAAAGGAATATTTAAAATTGTGACTTATTAAATTAGCGTGAATCAAATAGGAAGAGTTGTAGCACAGTTATTCGAACAACTTCCAGAGGATGAGACTGTTCTTCTAAAATAAGTCATCTGTGAGTTTGTAACACAACCAAAACCCTCAGAATTTATCTTACAATTTTATCCTTGAGTCTCAGAGAAATGACCTTGAGTGAGTGGGAGACTGAGTTTGCCTTATTCTATAAAATCCCACACTTGGACCTTTTCAGAAGATATCCTCTTACTTTTTAAGATGGGCGCTCAAGGTATCATGAGTATCTATCTCTGAAGTTGTGTCACCTTGGAGACCTGGGTTCTGTCCCCCATTTGCTCAGCTCCCCTTGCCGGGGTCACGCTGCATCCCCCTGGGGCCTGGGAAGCTGCGTCGGCAGCTGCCATCCAGCTCCTCTTGGTAGCAATGACTCTCATTCTGCTGAATTTGTCTTCCTGAGAAACAGGGATAATACTTCTTAGCTTCAGAAAGGCTGATGTTGCTTGTTTCTCAGTCATTAGATTAAAACAAATACTAAGTAGAAATTTTCTTTAAAAATAGAGCTCGCTTCCTCAGGAATTTGCTTCAGTGGGGACTGTGAGATAGTCTCTCTCTAATGATTTATATGACAAAAATAGCTCTGTCCTACGTCTGCAGAGTTAGAAATGTGAGCCTGGAAAAGAAATCTAGCAGCTAACTCCTCAGCCTTACAGCTTGAATAAACCAATTGTAAACAAAATGAATTACAAAAGCAACTGAAAAACTGAACTTCCCTATAAATACAACGTTCTCTCCTCGGAAGTCTGAAAATACTCCGAGCTTTTTAGCATGACCCAAAGTGTACCATATCCAAGCTTTTTTGGTCTAAGCAGGGAGCGAGTTCCAAAGCAGAAGAGTCCTGGCAGTGCCATGCCTTCTTCAGGGGACTCTCCCGCTGCCGAAATTGCACTGAGTCAGGAGGGACCCTGCGAGCAAGTGAGTCCCAGGCCAGAGAGGTCCCGTCTTTATTGCAAAATGAGGTCGTTGAAAGAACATGACCTCAAATTCATATTTAGACGTGTGACCTAGCAGTCACTGTTTGCCTTCAACACTGTTGATGATGCTCGGCTCACACGTAGTGACACTGCGTGAAGCCACCAAGGGCTCTGCTACGATGGGACTAGTGCCGAGATGTGGTCAGCGTGTTGGAACCCAGCACGAGTTAACTGGGCAGCGACAGCTCCCTCCGGGGACAGATTTCCTTTGAGCTGGAACTTGGATTCGAGTGCTTGATACAGTAATATGCAGTGCCTGCTTCCTCAGAGGCTGTGTGCCCTTTGGCTGTGGTTTTTATCTCTGTTTACTATAGAAATAGCTTCAGTAGATTATGCTGCGTCATTCAGTTCCCTGCCGTATTTTAAAGACAAAATAGAAAGCGTGTGAGTGCAAGAGAGTAGCTGTAATTTTTATAGCATAAGCAAGGCCATTATAAATTATCGAGGCAATGAGGATCTGAGGATTTTAGATCAAATTTAGCCACTTTATCTGGAGACTTAAGAAAAGAGAAAAATGTGCTTTTACTGATACTGCCAATTAGGGAGCTGCCAGGCGGCCAGTTAATAATCCAGATGCACAGCAGAAGATGCAGCATCAGCAGAGGCTGTTTCTGAAGTGAAAGCAGAGGAGTGCTTTCCAGGGCACAGTAACAAGCCGGGGGAGCGCTGGTGGTTTCCTCCCAGCTACGGGCGTGAGTCGGGTATGGGAGATGTGACAAGAGGGAGATCCTGGGGTAGGTAATGCCAAACCAGAAAGGGATAAGAGCTTACGAAAATTGCAGAGGAGGATGTAATATAATATGGCAATATAATATAAAGAACAGTTGGCTACTGAAAATGCAGAAGCCTGGGAAATTGTATCTTGGCTTCGAATCAGGCATATTCACAGGCATCCATGGAGTTGATGGGCTAATTTAGAGACAGTTGAGACCAAAGGCTGGATGAGTCATGGAAATGGGTTGTAGCACCTTCCCCTTTTGTCACTAGCTGTAATCTGTGTCTGTCACAGGGATGTCAGCCCAGTTCCTGCTGGAAACTGCATCATTGCTGGCAGAAGACCCACTGCTATGACCCTTGCATGCCTCAAGGGGCCAGAGCTTGGGACAGAGGCACTGGGGGCCCAGGCTTCTTGCTGACCCCCTGAAGC
>NW_008824900.1:7718949-7721734 GCF_000699105.1 Pygoscelis adeliae | reverse complement strand
CAGCTCAGGACACTTCAGGCATTTTCTGCACTTGTAACGAGCACGACACAGACACCGACACTGACTCAGTCCTAGAGCTGGAATAAATATGGGTTCCTACAGCAAAGTCAAAGCTAAAGCTAATCCTTGCTGCTGAAATACTATGAGGTATGAGGCCAGCACGGCAGAGCTGTCCTGCCACAGAGCAAACTGTTCCTCTCACCTGCACTGCGTGTCGAGTCTCTGCTGGGACACAGCTGGGGGCAAAGGCAGGTGAGCAGAGTTTGCTGCTTTCTGCTTTGACAGCTGGGATAGATCTGTTTCTCAGAGCCTGGCTTGCAGTCCCAAATCGGGGTATTTATCCAGTTTTTTCCCCCTGTGTGCCACTACACTACTCAGGGTCTCCGCATCAGTGTCCACTGGCCCTTCATCTCTCCCAGGTGCAGATTGCAGGTGACAGTCCTGCTCCTGGTTGCCCAAACCTTCTTGGATAAAACCTCATGGATTTGCCTCTTCAGGGTACAAAGGCCAAGGCAGAAAAAGGCCTGAAAAAACACAGAGGGAAACTGCATTTCCATGAAACCTGCAAGGAGGCAAGCATGTTGCTAGAGATGGCTCTGGAAGAGTGAATCTGAGATGCTTTTGTTGGAGGGCTGATGCTGTGGCGAACGAAGCTAATCCTGTAATGATGAGAGAAGCTGGACCTTTATGGGCTGCCAACAGCAGTGGGGAAGCACCAGCTACAATGGCTTGCCATTTACAAAAACATCTGGGGATAAGCAGCTTATTTTTAGGCAGAGTGGTAGCCGGCTATTCCAGCAGGCTCAAGTGATGATGATAAGGACTTGGCGTATGAACAGCAGAGTAAGACATCTCATCTTATCTTGCACCACCACTTTTCTCCTTGTTTTCCCCCTTGCAGCAGAAAAAAGCATTGCCAATTGCTTTAGGAAGATTCAAATGAAAATCCTTTGAAATAGCCATCAGATTTCTTTCCCTTCTTTTCTTTCTCCACTTTTTCAGAGTGATGCTCTTCTCTCTTAACTTTAAGGCATGAAGCAGCTGAAAGGCTTTAACTAGGGTTTGGAAGACACATGCAGATGTGGCATTTTGAATACCAGCAGCCCTGGTTCTGTTTGTCCGAGAAGCTGCTGAACTGATTTGCTGTGCTGGAGGTAGATTTTGCTACTTGCTGGGCTGGCTGTAATGATTCAAGCGAATGCTCTGGATGTGGCTGATGTTATTCCCAATGTGTATTAACATCAGTAAGAACAGAAATCTATCATAAAACCATATTCTGCAAAAGCAGTGTTAATTACCTTGTTTTCTGCATAGAAATTTTGCATTTGCAAGCTTTGCAATCTGCATTGCAGCCATTACATGTGGGAAGTATGGAATGTGTCTTATCAGACACAGAGCGTGCACAGCAAAGGACATCCAAAGGTTATGTTGTCATCATGTCAAATGGGTCTGTTTATTCTGAGTGCTGTAGAAGCAGAGCTTAATCAGAGCATCAGCCATATGCAGATTTGAAATTAGATTTTACAATAACCACCTGTCTGCTGGTTTGAATCCATCATATTCTTCGGGTTAGAGCTGTGTGCTTAGCGACTGTATTTGCTGAGAGACTGTAATCTAAAAGCCTTCGAGCAACAGTGTAAAAGGCACTTAAATGCATGTATATGTATGAGTGCGCAAGGGAAGCACATCTATCTTATGGCTTTGTACTACAGTCTGCTACGGGGGAACATGGGGGGGAAAAAAAGGCATTTTTCCATGTAAAAATCAATAGTACTAGTGAACCCCCCTGTAAAACTTCTTTTTGGGTTCATAATACTTATATGTGTCAGCCAAAAAAAAGTTGGTGACAATTGATGCAGCATTGGATCCTCCTTTCTCTTTCCTAAATGTTTTTAAGGAGAAAGTACAAACATGCACATAACGTTTATATAGCGAGGCGTGCCATAGTTCTTGTGACTCACAGCATTCTGCCTTTAAGGAGTCAAAAAAATCTGTCTGAAAAGTTTAAGCCTCTCTCCATTATGTTGTAACGTGGAAAAAAAAAATACATGCGTTCACTTATCGCAAGCTGCATCAAGGTGGTGGTGAGTCAAGATGAAAAGAGCAACAATATTCAAAGTAAAGGCTGAGATTTTAAACACTGGCACTTGGAAAGAAGTGGAATTCAGAAGAATTGCAGAGCAAAAACTGACAAACAACTTGTACCGCAGTTTAATCATATGCTCGAAACTGCCTGAAACAAGTAAGTACTACAGGTCTTTTTCTTACTTATGTCCACTGTGGTAATTATTCTTCTAAAGCGGTAGCTGCTCTCCCTGGGGGAAAAAAAGAATTTATTTTTTTTAACTCAGAGTATGGCCCTTTCCACAGAAGTCAAGGGGAGTTTTTCATTGAATTCAATGAGAACTTAAATGGGCCATTAAATGAGATCAGTAACGCAAGAGCTTTCCAAAGCCATCCTGCCCCAGAGGCTCCCTCCTCGCCACAAGGAGCAGTAGTGACCTCTGTTTTTAGGCTGGCCAATGCCTGAAGCTGTATGCATCCCCTTCTCCACAGCGGGAGTGTTTTTGCCATTCACCACAGTAAACTGAAATGAAACGGGATTGTTGTGAGTCAGGGAGGTGCCCTGTAGCACACAACTGCCGTCCGTCCAGCTGGGCTGAGCTGTAAAACGCTGCCTCTTGCTTCTCCGCCTCTAGCCAGGGTTTAGTGTAAATCCATGTGCTAGGAAGGTGCCAGAAGCGTAGCTGGAGAGTTTCCTCCGAAGCCGAGGGCAGGAGCCTTC
>NW_008824900.1:7718416-7718906 GCF_000699105.1 Pygoscelis adeliae | reverse complement strand
GCTCGAGAGGAACAGCCCCAAATCTTCACCTTTCCTGTGCTTTCCCTTTCCAAGAGTTTGAAGTCAAAAGAGACCACTTTCCTACTTGAGTTCCCCAGGTCCAGCCACCCATGCGGTGGGATTTGCCCGAGAGGGTCTCCTTGGTGGGCCTCTCCTCTGGCTAGGATAGGACCTGATATGTCAGCACAAGGACATGAAGCCAAGCAACACGATGCTTACTGTGGTCTGTGGGTTAAAAGCTCACTTCTTGCTCCAGCTTCTCATCTTTGCTTGGGAAGATGCGAGTATGTATGTTTTAACTTTGTTCATTCAAGCTCATAAAACAACCGCATCCCTGTTGAAACTCCGGTGTGCTTATAGCACCTTCTCATACAGCGAGCTCTTTGGAGGAAAACGCTGCTATAAAAATTGCTTTATCAGACAAGGCCACCGCTCTCCCACCCGCTGCTGCCGCTCCACACGTACGCGCCTCTGCTTCTACCGACACCTT
>NW_008824900.1:7684255-7716783 GCF_000699105.1 Pygoscelis adeliae | reverse complement strand
CGACGGCGCCGCCGTCGGGACCCCCGTGTGCGAGGTGGGGGTACCTGGGTGGGGACGAGGGCAGTGGGGACACTGTGGTGTTGGTCAGGTTGGGGTGGTGGGAGGCCACCCACGGGTGTGTGGCTGGGGGGACCCCACTGGCCCTAGGCTGTGGCATCCGCTGTGGTGGGGCTTGTGAGCCTTCCCTGGGGGTGTAACTGCAGGGGCAAAACACGGTCCATCACCAGAGGAGACCCCACCCTGCTGCAGCATCCCTGGTGACACTGCCATGGCAGGTAGTTGTAGCTGGTCCCTTGACCTGTTTGTGACAGGTGGCTGTGCTGCTTTGGAGTAGGCGACCCTTCCCGTGGGCCTTGGCAGACTGGGGTGCTGGGCTCCTGCAGCAAGGTGTGAAGCGGAGATGTAGCCCTGCCTTGCACCTGACTCCAGGCGAGGGGATGTGCCTGGGACAGCCGCAGTCGGCCCTTGACAAGGGTTCGCTCGTGGCTGGGGGCTCCCAGCCACGGTGTCCTCTGCTCATCCGGCTTGGGACGACATGGCAGGGCATGACGGTGTCTCCCTGACCCTGGGGGCCAAGCCCTTCTCCTGGGGTTGGTGAGTGCGTTGCAGCAGCTTTGCTCCCTGGGATCGCCCAGCGCCTGTTGGCTGTTGCATCCTTCTCTAAACCTCTGCCCTTCCCCAGCTCCAACCCTCCTGCGTGGTGCGAGCGAGGTGGATGCACACAGCTGGTCGTGTTTGCTCTCCTTTCATAGGTCCCTGCATTTAATCCCTATATGGCACTGGTTACTTGTTTACCTCTTCTGCACTGTAATATTTAGTTCTCATTTCTGTCCTCCCATTTCCTGACGGAGATTTGTGGGTGGTCACAGAGGCACTTTTTTATGGTGCTGTGTGTGCTCTTGGGGCTGGTGGCACACAGGAGTGGTTTCACATCACTGGTGGCTGATCGTAACCAGGAGGGCTGTTTGACACAAGCCTACCGTGCGTCCCTGCGGGCCATTTGGAAATGCCGCTTCCTTTGCACAGCACATGCTACAGTGTTCGATCGTGTGGCACGGATCCAGCTGCTTCGTTTTAGAGAAATTTAAATATTCTTGTTGCAGCTTTGCTAAACCACTGTGGCTTTGGCTGCTGTGGTTTGGCTGCAACTTTGCAATAATAAGGAATGATAAAGCCCTTTAAACCATTTAGGATTTTCTTGAAACAGTTGGTCCATAGATATCTGGTAATCACTGTCTTGTTACATCGCACTGCAGCATTTCCAGTCTCTTAACTTGTGTTTCAAACAAGTGGTGGCCTTTTCACCAAGCACTGGTTTCTGAGAAGTTTAAAAGGGAGGCTTGGGCTGGAACGTGGTCCATGGGAGAGTTCTTGGAACTAAAGGCAACTTCTGCATCTCAGCTTCTTTATAAAAGGCTGCTCTTGTCTCTGCCATGAGCATAAAGCTAGAAACCAATTTCTACATGCGGAAGAGTAGAGAAGAGTGTGGGGGGGGTTATGGGGGGTTTTTTGTTCTGTGGTTTTTGTCTTGGGGGGGGTGGGTTGGTTTTTTTTCTTTTTTCAGGGATTCCCTTTATAGAAAGACAGCCAGGACAATTAGGAAACTCTGAGACGTTAGACAGAAAGTGACTTTCAGATGCTTTCAGTAGGCATCTGAAATGCTACTAAGTCTCCAGTTATCAATGAAGTGGGTCAAGTATAATGTTCCAAGGGTGGCTTTGTGAATAAAACACTGGCTTGCGATGATTATTCCTTTGCTGTAGATTTTCTCCGTGACTTGGGGGAAGTGGCTGCAGTGCAGATTTTCGATCTGGAGTGCATGACTCAAGTTTTAAGCACTTAACTTCTATTTTTTTGTGTTCTTCAAGTCACATCTGAGGATGAGACTGAAGGTGCCCAGCTACCTCAAGTGATGTGAACATAATGGAGAGTATTCTGAGTCTGTGCCCCTTCTGAGAAATGTTGCTTTTAATGAGTTGGCATTGAAACTGTTTATGTGGGCTGAATCTGGAGGAAAGCCTTTTTTTCCACTGTGGCATCTAACTGGAAAATTTGGATATGGTTTGCTGTCAGCAGCAAGTAGTTGCTGCAATTAGAGACAGGTTATTAAAGAAAAGAAAATAAGTGGTTGCACGTGATACCCTGTTAGCAAGGGGCAATGAGCAGGATTTTCATGCTCCAGGATGGGTTTGGGAATTTCGCTCCTGGGGAAGGAGGAGCAGAGGGAGCTTGGTGGGGAGGGACTGGAAGCAGCAGAAGCTGATGCCTGGTCAGGAGGCCTCTCCCTCCTCTAACATTTTCAAAGTACTGTCTTGCCAGAAATCCAAGCTCATCCTGGGCCGGGACATGTCATGGCAGAAAATTTAAAGTTATTTGAGCATTGCTAACCTGTTTTTGTCTTTTTCATTTTGTTCCCCTTGCTTCATCCTGGATGTCTAAAAGGACAGTTGGAACCAATAAATGAGGTGAGTTAATCTGATGATTCACTCTCCGCTCTGTCTCCTCGCTCCATCCTGAGGGGATTGTCTCGTATTTTCTGACTCTTCACTGATGTCCTAGATATAAGTAATGCACCACATTTTGGGCTGGTAATTTTTTTTTTTCTTCAATGTTCAGATTTTGTTTATGGAAAAAACTGTGTGTTTTACTGGAGCAAAAAGAAATGTTCTGGTGGAGTCTCCTCTGCAGATCTGCGTTCCTCAGAGGAAACCCCTTTGTGTGGTGTGATAGTGCCTTTGTATTTGCACACTCGTGAATACTGCAAATGTTTCAAGTATTTTGAGGGGGGTATCTATGGAGAAATTCTCACATGCTTTATTTCTTCAGCTTCTTAGGAATATTTCAAGGTCACATACAATTGTAAAGCAATTCGACCCTGGATGTGCACGTGCTGTGCTCTTGGCAGCTGCGTGCCTCTCCCCCCGGTTACTACAGAGTGGTGCCCTTTATTAGCAGTGCCCTTGTGCAGCTTAATGAGCCTTCTTACAAACTGCAGAAGTTGGAGCTGGTGTGGGTGGGAAACGGGTTAAGGTTTGGCTTTCTGCTCCTCTTGAAGCAAGCAGAGCTTTGAAGTGGAGGGAAGGCTGTAGGGATGGCATGGAAATGGGGCAGCAGCCTGTTGCCCCTCCGATGGGGTGCTCGCACCCTGTGGTTGTAACAGCAGAGGAGCACTGTTACAGGTGATGCTGCCAGTGCCACCATGGAAACCGAAGAAATGAAATACTTTTCTGGGTCAAGTAACTTCTTTAAAGAAAAAAAGTCATTGAAGATTCTTCATTAAATTAATCATCATAGCAGAGGGGAGGCACGTGGGTAGCATGCTTTTGCTAATCCATTTTAGTGGCAAGTTTGTCGGGTTGTAATGCTGTATGTGTATAGATCATACAAATATTACGTGCTGATACATCTACAGGGACGAAATGTGTTCACATTGCTGTGTTAAGATTTTCAAATTAAATAGACCCTTGATGGATTAAATTGGAGCTTTCACTTACCTTCTGTTTTTAATTCCTTCTGTTGTACATTTCCCGATCTATTAGTTTGTTGATGTGTGAAAGTATAAGCATGTTTCCACTCTAGCATATTGCTATGCCATAGTCTTTTGTAAATCACGCTCTTGCCAACCTACATAATAGTACATTGCTACTAGAGGGAAAATACCTGCAGCGAATGCTTATTTTCCTGCCTTGTTATGGCATCAGTGAAGTTGGGCTGGTAACTGCGTAGCACTTGTCTGTTGATATAGATGGAATAAATATAGTTCTTAATGTTCTGTTGCAGAAACACAAACATAAATACAGCTGAATGTTATTTCTCAATAGCTATTGATGGGTTGTAATCTTGTACTTTGGTTTCCAATGGCTTCAGGGTCTGCTCGCTAGAATCTCGGATCTCTTGCTGTGCCGGTGGACTTGTAGAAATTGTTGTCAGAAGTGTTTCGACTGTAGCTGTTGTCAAACAAATGAAGATGAAGTTGAAATCCTGGGACCTTTTCCTGCTCAAACTCCAGCCTGGCTGTAAGTTTAGAATCATAGAATCATAGAATCATTAAGGTTGGAAGAGACCTCCAAGATCATCGAGTCCAACCGTCAACCCAACACCACCATGCCCACTAAACCATGTCCCTAAGCGCCTCATCTACACGTCTTTTAAATATCTCCAGGGATGGTGACTCAACCACTTCCCTGGGCAGCCTGTTCCAATGTTTAACCACTCAAATTGTGCATCATTTAGATGCACAATTTCATAGCTTTAACTGAGGAGTAGGACTGTTCAGCTGTGATGAGAGTATTGATACGAAATGGCGATAGGACATTCAGAGGACACCACGTAGAAAGGACAAACCTCCTGCTGAGGGTGGGAACGTAGGCTACTCAACGACAAGGTGAAAAAGGGCAGCCCTGTTAGCTCAAATAGTAAGGTTAGTCTTTGTAAAACACTTTTCTGATGAGTAAGACAGAAGCTATTTTGTAAGGTAGCATAGCAAGCTGATAACTGGTTTAGCTGTGCACCCTTTTCTAACGATGCTTTTCATCTTCAGTCCTATTTCCCCTTCAAATGGACCAGCCCTTTGGAGCACTTCAACTTAGCTGAAATGCTGATGAGGTTGTTTTGAAACATTTTCTTATCCTAGCGTAAAGGTGGTTATCATATAGGCAGATGAAAGGCCTACCTCTTGCGTGCTTTAAAGGGGAAATTCATCTAAAGTTTCATTTAGCAAGACTTGATCTCCTGCATCATCTTAGTACTCTTTAAGATTTCCTCTTGAATCATTAAAGAACAACAGCGGCAATGCCGGGTTTTATCTGGCGCTTTGATTAGTGTTTTTGCAAATCTATTACAAAGAAAGTCAGTGAAGTCTTCCCTGTTTTAATCCCTCTCATTTGGGAATTTGCAGCAGAGGTGACCCCATGGAGGCATTACTGAAACCAAGAAGGGAGCAGAGGTCTCCTGTCTTTTAGTGTTTGCTCTGTCGGCTGGGCCAGGCTGTCTTCTGTGAGAGCAGATCGTTTGATGGACACAGCTTCGGTGTGTCCAGAAGCTGTGGCACAAGAGATGCCTATTTAGTGCCTCATATGATGCTCAGAAGTTGGTACCTAGGCACTGAGACCTATTCTGTTAATTTTATCTACTCCTGTGAGTACCTACTGTTATTCTGTGTCAGGTCTGGAAGGTCCATGTCTTGGTAATGCATGAAATACATTGTCTCATGTTTAAATCGCAGATTTGTCTATATACTCTTTGGAATCCAGGTAGAATAGGATGGTAATTAATACTGAAGCAATAAAAATAGAGATGTTCAAGATGTGTTAGAGTGGTTTTTAAATGTGGAGCAGCATATTTAAGTCTGATATATGCCTAGAAATTGATTCACCTGCAATTAATGGGAAATGGAAACAAGATCGATGATAAATAGGAAAGCATTGCACACAGGAGAACACAGTGATGAGGTTGCAGTATTGGACGTAGAAAGATTGCTGCAGGAACAATTACATACTTGGGAACAAGTAGCTAGACTTGTTGTGAGGGGATGCTTCGGAGTTTCTCTGGTGTGCTGAGGAGCAGAAGGGACATCGTGTATTTGGGGTGTGGGGTGATTGTCCCATGGTGTAGTTTTCGACTGCTGGATCCATCTGTCTGGCTAAAGGGGCATTGTAAGCGTTGAAGCTCTGTTCTTCTTTTGTCAAAACTCAGATGTATGGTGACTTTGCAGATGAGCTGGACTTTGCCACAGGCAGAGAACATGGAGACCTTTGGACTCATAAAATGCTCTCTCCAGCCTGTGTTGTTTTCCCCCAGTCCTGCTCCAGCTGAAAGCCTTTACGATTAACTTATTGGAATGGCCAGAAGCAGAAGACAACGCACTCTGAAAAGAAAAAGCCTGGTTCTTCAACCATGTTGTGCTTTATGCTGCACCTACTCATGCTAGCAGCCCTGGGTAGGGTCCCTGGGACCCCAGCCTAGGTCACGTATCCATCTTCCCTTCCAGCTTCAGGCGATCTGGTGCAGTTAGGGTCTCCCTGTTCTGCTCTAGTGCTGAGAGAAGGCGAGTTCCCAGAGGTAATGCCCAAGAGGGGCAGCAGGTATCCAAGAAGAGGACATATGAGAGAAGTAGCTTTGCTTTGCGAGGAGGCATGGATGCTGCCGTGCCTTAGGATCACTGAAGTCACCGTCTCCTCTGGCACTGTTGCAAGTCCTGTGGTCTCTAAGGACACCTGTTAACACACGTTGATGTGGAAGCTGGAGATCAGGCTTTGCTTGCTTGAAAAGGCTGTTGGCTCCTCTTCTTGAGCTGGGATGGACCCAGGGTGGTGCCAGGGAAGATGGCGATGCTTTAAGCTTGCAGGGTGACTTTGTTGGAAAATGGTGAGGGAACCCAGAAATGAGTTGAGTGAGGAGGGCAAAGAGAGCAGGGGAGATACGGAGAGGGAAAGGAGCTGAGGGGATGTGATTGAGAGGAGACAGCGAGAAAATGAGCCTGTAGAGGAACAAGAGTCTGGAAGACGAAGAGGAAAGGAGAGTAAGAGGCAGGAGGCAGAAACGGTGTATTTTGTTTGCTGATCAATAGGAGAGCCACGCTTTTTGTGTGTGCAGGTTTAAGGTGGAAACGATCCCATGCAGCCTTTGCTGGCTCAGAATTCAGAAGCCAGAGAAGATTTCTATTTTCACTATGTTGATCTTATACTCTTAAAGCTCCGTATGCATTTTTGGAGGTAGGAGACAATGTCTGGAGTTAGATGTGTGAGCAGAGTAAGGGTTTGGAATTGGTCTCAGAATAAGGTGTTTAATGGGTATGTTTTTAAGTGCTCAGAGATCTGTGTATGTCAATTGACCCCTCATCCTTTTTTTTTTTCCTTTTATTTTTGAAAAGGGGGCTTTTGGGTTCAGTGGAAACCCCTAAAATGGGAGATGGGTTTCACCCCACCGTATTCTGCATTTAGATGTGTGCATTGAATTTGGGAACAAATCAATTGATTGTATTCCTTGCTCACAGCCTGAAAGTGTTTTAAAAATAGATCTAGGTTTTCAGCTGAGATCTTTCCATCTTGGCACTTCTTCATGGGCCCAGGACACTGGTGTAATGCAAAATACAATTTGCTCCTTCCTTACCTCCCCTCCTAGTCCCCAGGGGAAAACTGCTTTTATGGTCTTCATTGGCCTGCTAGCAAACATCTGAACGCCTGTGCTTAATAATCCATCCTTTATTTTTTGCCTGTAGGTTTTCCGTTCGGCAGCTCTGAGACACCTCATTGTCCTGGAAATTCAGGAGGGGACATTAAAGCTGCAAGTTTAAGCCCTTCCTCTTGGGAGCCTGTTGATTTTTCTCACTTCCTGAATTTTTTACAGTGGCAACTTAGAAAAAAAAATTCTTACTGAAGTGAGTCTAATTGTATTGACCTGAATGCATGGTAACTTCTTGTTATTTCATGAGGAGTGCTTGCATCCTGGTCTTTGCAGAAATGGGCTGGGAGCGAGGGTGTATGTTGGTGCTGCCTGTTGTGGAATATTCTACAAAAACTCCAAAGATAAACGATGCACGGTCTGTGAGACTGAATTGAAATCAGAACGCGACTCCTCTTCCCAAAGGTTCAGTTTAAACAGAAACAGAGCTGCTTTAACCAGAGCCAAACTTTATTTGAGGAAAAATTATTGTGGCTCAGTAGCAATTTCCTTACTAAAGGTCATCTGTATGTTATTAACTCACTATTACGTTTACCTGCTGTAGAACATCCTTAATGCCTCTCTTCCTGATTCCCTTTTCACCCTGCCTTCTCCTCATTCTGTGCATTTGCTTCTCAAACACAACAATATCCAAATGCTACCTATGATTGTGTAGACCCGCATTTAGGGATGAAAAAGCTATTTGTGTTCCATGTACTGATTATATGTCAAACTGCATGATTTGGACTGCCTTTAATGGGCTGCAGAGTTGTGCAAATATTGTGCGCCTCTTTTAGCATAGGGTTTGGTTTTGATTATTAGCAGACTTTTTTTTAATGTGGATGAGTTGTCTGACTCTGGGTTGGTGAGATTTGCATGGATCCTGCTGTGAACTTTGTGAATTTAGATAAGAAATTCCAGTTTAAATCTATTTTATATTTGGGGGGCCTTTTCTGTGAGTTTACTACTTTTTGCAGAATATATTTATTGCTCTAATCCAGTCATTGGTTACTAAAGCAAATGATTCAACATATTTCGTTTATACCCAACCGAGCCATGCACGTAGAAAGGGTGAATCGGGAGCAAAACTCACACAGTGTTCCTCTTTGATTTGCTCATTTCAAGCTGATGCTTTCCTTGTGATCTGCTGCTGTTTTTTGGAATACTCTGTACTCTGTCTCATGGATTAACCAAAAGGCTTATTTTGCATGATGCACCACACATCACATACCATTGTGTGATTTTATTTCCATCGGCAGATGTCTGCCAGCTGCTCCCCTCTGAACATGCGGTTGGAGACTTTATCTCCTCTTCTTGTTACTGTCTGCTCTTGCTCTTCTTTCAGTCAAGGTTGGGAGGTCCTGACTGCTTTTGTGAGCCACTGCAGCTGTGACACGTTGAGGTTTTTAACCAGAATGTTGTTTTATATGAAAAAAAGTGTGTGTGTGTGTATATATAAACTGAAATGGGAATTACATGTGGACTTCTTTGATGCCAGTCTTCTGTTGAGTCTTCTCAAAGATGCTACAGCTCTCACTGCAACTTGCTTTGTTATTTAGATCCTGCCAACTTTCCTGCTCCCACCAAGGTCCCTGGGCAGTAAAATTACTATCTTGTGAGAATCACCTCTGCTTTAAGGAAGTGGATAAAAAGCAGCCAATTATTTTAAAAGGCATGTCAATAAATAGCTGTGAATTAATTGTATTTATAAGATCGAGTTTTGAAACCTTAGTGGTGTACCTGCAAAGCAGTATTTTACTGAGAGAGATGTGTGATAGGTTTGAGATGTCTTGAGTGTGGTGGTTTCCCGTGCTGGTTCATTCCTAGTGAAGGCTGTGCTTCCAAAGTGTAGCTGTGAATTTACAGCAATAAGCTCCTGTTCAGGTTTTGTGGTTTGTGGGGTTTTTTTTTCCCCTTTCTTTTTTCTTAAAGACAAATATAATACGTCTGATCAAGATCGGAGTCACACGTGCCTGTGTGACCTGTGTCATGCTCTAATACTGATACAACTGTTTGAAAGACAGGAAGAAAGATAAAGAATCTGTTTTTTACATGGGTCTGAAGTCAGTTGCTCAGCCTTTTGCTTGCCAAATAGATCAGGAGATACCCCACAGCATCCAGGGATGCGCACCCAAGATTAGACCCAAAAGACCAGAATGCATTTTTATTCTGTATATGCTCCATTTACTGGGTTGACTCACCCAAAGGCCTCTCTTTGTAACAGGATAAGCAGCCAAAATGAGGACAAAGATGGAGACTCTGATAATACAATCAGTGAGCTGCCTCCCACTCTTCAGGATGTTTCCCCTGACAGAAGGCGGTCGTCTTCAGATGCATCACGGTCCACTTACAGCCTCACGAGGCGGATTTCAAGTAAGGTCGTCCTTCCAACATATAATGTAATTCTTGTGGAGAAGAAAATCAAACTGTAGTGCTTGCTCTGTCATCTTTTAGACAGGGAATCAAGTCAAGTTGAAGGTACGTTGATTAAAATCTCATCCTGTTCTGCAGGAACACAGTGGAAGGGGCCAGCCCTGTTTTTCTTGCTGAAGCATATGCATGGTAATTGCAGGTGAAAATGGAGAGGGGGGGGGGGGGGGGGCAGGGAAGTGTAGCTGAGCTTGCACTTCGGCGTAACTAAGGGTGCTATTAATTGTTAGCAATGTAATGGTGAAAAGTCCCACTGGGGAGCCTGCTGTGCTGGGCATTGCACAGACACAGAATAGCTGTACCCAAAGAAGCACAAGTTGACTTGCGCCTGTAATGGCTTCAGCTGAGTTTCTAACAATCGTACTTGTGCATTTCTCTCATTTAGGTTTAGAGTCGAGGAGGCCAAGTTCTCCGTTAATTGACATTAAACCTATCGAGTTTGGAATAATAGGAGCTAAGAAAGAAATAGTTCAGCCAACTATCCTGCGAAAAACCTATACCCCAGATGACTATTTTAGAAAATTTGAACCAAGACTGTACTCTCTTGACTCGAATAGTGATGATATGGACTCCTTGACAGATGAGGAGATCTTATCAAAGTATCAGCTGGGCATGCTGCATTTTAGCACTCAGTACGACCTGTTGCATAATTATCTAATAGTGCGAGTCATTGAGGCTAAAGATCTGCCTCCTCCAATTTCTTACGATGGTTCAAGGCAAGACATGGCTCACTCCAACCCCTACGTGAAGATCTGCCTTCTTCCTGATCAGAAGAACTCCAAGCAGACTGGAGTGAAACGCAAAACGCAGAACCCGGTGTTTGAAGAGAGGTACACATTTGAAATCCCCTTTTTAGAAGCCCAGAGAAGAACTCTGCTTTTAACCGTAGTGGATTTTGACAAATTCTCACGCCATTGTGTTATTGGCAAAGTGTCAATGCCCTTGAGCGATGTAGACCTTGTGAAAGGCGGACACTGGTGGAAAGCCCTTGTGCCTAGTTCTCAGGTAACAGAATTTATCAGATTATTGCCACAATTTTTCTCACTTTTTTTTTGTGTGCAGTTCCTTTGCTTGTTGGCAAGTAATGCAGTTTCTAATTAGTCACTGTCATCTTGTTAATACAGCATCTGCTGGGTTGAAATAACGTTGGGCCTAACTGGTCTTATAGCTAATACTGTGAGGTAGAGGAGCTGCCCTCTTTCATATTCAAAGGAGGTGGCATGACAAAAGATCCTGTGTCAACTCTAATGAGAATAAATCAAGACCGCTTTGGAAGCCTGCGCCTTTTGGAAGATCACTGCAGTGACCTGCGTCTGTTCCCAGACACTGCAGTGACACTGTCCCATCTGGGTCACCCCTGTGGTTGTTAACAAGACACTGCTTTGGGAACGTGAGTTGAACCACTGGTGCCAGTTCAGTAGTAATTTGATGCAAGAAAGTGTAGAGAAGACACAATCTCTACAGACTTAAGGCATAATGCATGAGCAAAAAATTGCAAGGTAATGGTAGATTTATTTTCATTGTGTCCCTGAAGGATATAAACTTGCCATAGATTTTGTCTCATGTAAGTGGCATGCTGCATGCATGCAAGTTTGAGCATGCATTTTGGACTAGATTCAGCCATCAAATGGGATGAGAGGAGAAGGTGTAGAGGGTCTGTGTGCTTCCACATCTGTTCTCAGGATAGGGCCCCGGTCAGTGCCACCTCCTCTCCAGTCAGGAAAAGAGCCGTTGAATGGGAAAATCTGAACTTTGCAACCAGGAGCGGCGGTTAGTTACCAAATTTGCTACTAGCCGTATCACCCACATAGCTAGAGGCATAGGACCCCGTAAAAAACCAAGCTAAGAGCTTGGCATGAGCATCATCTGAGGCATCTGTGCTAAGGACAGGAATACCACTCAAGGTCGGTATAACACAGTTGCCTCTCCCAGTTCCTCACCAGCTCTGGGATTGCAATTTCTAAGTTTTAGAGCCTTTGCTGAATCAAAACCCTGCGTGAACTTGGATGCTTCACAGTTTCTTTGATTTTTATGTGTTCACAAAAGGGTGGCATAGCCAGAGGTATCAGACAAGATGAACAGTAAATCATTGGCCTCACTGCTGATTTACGGTGTGGGTCTGAGAGTCTGATTTGGAGTGGAAACTTGTGATCAGACACTTGTGGAAGTAAAATCTACCAAGCAGTGTTTATACGTGACCGGGTCTCTGACTCTGCTTTGCCCCCTCTCTGTGCGCAGAGGGATTGGAGAGCACTTTTACCTCTTGCTCAGACCTTCTGCAGTGTGTAAGGGAGAAGAAGATTAAGATCCCTGATAACTGCAGTAGAGCCCACTGGATTTTCTGTAATAGGAGTGTTACGGGATTAGCCTGAACATTGTTCGTGAAAACAGGAAAGTTTTGAAAGTTGTGCACAAGTCAAAATTGTGGGGTCCCTGAGTGTGTCTTTGTGTGGGACATGTCTTCATGTTAAGTGGGATCTGCTTTGCTCGGTAGAGTGGCAGTGGGGGGTGAGGGGACAGCTGTGTTACAAAATGATTCATAAGGAAAATGAACAAGGACAGATATTCCTGGGCTCCCCTCACTGCCTGGGCCTTTTCCCTAAAAATGTTTATTTACAAATGTCTGCAACAATTTTTTTCTTTTTGGTATTCGTGGTTCATCACAGGCTCTGCGTTGTGTATCTGAGGACAGAGCTCTCCTCTTTGCATCCCGTTATCCTCCCGTGATTTACACTATGCAGCCTTGCTTCCCCCCCCCCGCCCCCGCTTTTGCATGATAAATACTTCTCTGTATTATGTATCTCTTTATTAGTAACACAGATTCATTCCACAGCTAATACAGACCTTGATTAGACAAGATCATCTCTGCCTTCGTGTGCCAAGCTTGGAGCCAGCCCTTCCTCCCTCCCTCTCCAAAGTTTCATTGAAAGCTGCTGCTGTTTTCAGCAGTGCTGTCTGCTTCACCAGGATTCAAGATAAATTATTTATGCAGAAATTGGCATTTCTGATATTTATAAAAGGAAGGAGAAAAAGAGAAGACTACCTTTGAATGGGCAGGCCTAACCTTACAAGCCTTTTGCATTTATCTGCTTGCTATCGTATGGAAAAACTTAACTTAAGCAAAAAGTCCTTCGCACCTTGGTTACTGAAGTGGCTTGTTTTGGTCTTTTCATACTTCCTTGTTCTTTTTGGCTGGGCCCTAGCTGACAGGCTGCAACTGCAAAGAGAACAACAGTACTTGTCCTAGGATATCCAGGGATGATCTTTGGTATCATCTTCCCATGTTTTCTCAGTGATAAGATTTTTAAAGTTCGTTGAATAAGGTGTATTTTCTCTTAGTAGTGATTAAGTTAAATGCATTGATCAAAGGGTTAAAATAAGTCCTGGAAGAAGTAAAACAATAAAGCTTATTACTTTGAAAAACTGCATTTTAATGTCTTTCAATAACAGTGATGCTTGTGCTAGAAATTTGTGAGGTTTTTTTGATTGCTAGTTGGAAGATTCTGCCTGTGGAATGATAGATTTGACATGTTGACAACTTTCTTTATACTTATCACTTTTTTGCTTGATTAGTTGAGGGATGGACAGCCTGTATTAGTTTCTTGTTGGATTGAACCTGAGTCACTTTTGATCATGAGTTGATGAAAATTTTCCAGGCTGGGTTGGCTGCCCCGGGGCTCTGACACGGAGCAGCAGCTGGCAGCAGCACCCCCCCAGTGATAAAGATCGTGGTGGAGAAAATGCTGAAGCAGGTGCTTGGGAAACCAGTAACAGGCGGGAGAGAAAAACAGTCAGGCATAGACATGATATGTAAAGATGAAAGACACAAAATACGTGAATTTTTTTTTTTATTGGCATTTATAGACAGAAACATGATGAGCTGGAGAGATGGAGAAAAGTGAATCCAGATGGCAGGAGCTGTGGAGAAGGTTCTCTCTTCATACCAGTGGGAGTAGGATGGGGCAAGGTCTGTGGAAGAGCAGAGAAATGGCCTAAATGGTATCAGCTAAGATGAACATCTGTTTTGCACTTGCTGTATCCACCTGGAAGCCATTGCTATGGGGTGTGCTGATAAAGGCAGGTGCTAAGTCTTTCTCCCACCCTTGCACTGAGCCCCATCAGGCCCAGAGCTGGGACACTGCTTCAGTACAGGACTGTGCCAGCACAAGTGAGCCCTGCTAAAAAAGATAGGGGACGCCAGCGATCTGGTGGTGCCGGTGGCGTTGGCAGGGACGGGTGGGTTTCTCCCAGGCTGAGGCATGGTCCAGCTTCTGCAGCCGATGACTGTTGACTCCACTGCGAGCTGGACCAGGATAAGCTCCTTAGGGCTGTGAGATGGGATGTACAGCTCCTCAATGGGTGAAAGCCCATCACCATTAATAGCAGAATATCTTTGTTACCACTTCATGGAGTTGCTTGTTAACTAACAGCCTGAGAGCTTACCTTGAGTGTAACGAGGTGGGCTGTGCAGCATTGCCATGCTCGTTATGTCGGGAACGGGTTGTCAGAGAACCCAAATATGGGTGAGCAATGTGCTGTCCTCTCAGCCTTGAGGAATCAGTGCAATTAAACATGTGATGCTAAGATTCAGGCAAAAGGCTGTATCTGTGCATAAGTGCTTTTTTAGCTTGGGTTGTGTGTTCAGCACTTGGTGGGATTGAGTCCAAAGCAGAGGCACAGGGGAGCTGCCGTCCAGTACATCATCAGAGCCAGCAACTAAGCAGAAGGACCTATTCCCTGTAGAAAATGTCAATGCAGGTATTGCCAAATTCTTTGTCCCTGGTAGTTCTGGGAGGCTTTTTCTTGCAGAGTAATTAATATGTTTCTAAAGCGCAGTAGCTGCTCATGGAGTAGTTCTTGAGTCCAGTCCCCATAGGAACACTTTGCACTCCTTAAATATCCCCTTAAATGTGTGTGGCTTTGCTTAATTACCATGAATGAAGTTGGCAGGCCTTACTGTAGCTGGGTTCAGATTCACACATTTCACCGTTAAGATTAATTCTGAAACACATGTTCAGGACCCCAAGTTTTATTGACATATGATTCATTTCTCTTTTGGCAGATTTGAGTGGGCAGGAATAAATGTTTTAGACCAGCAGTAATGAGAGCTTGGAGATCATTCTGCGAAAGAAAAAAAAAATTGCCTAGTTGTGGTGGGAAAATAGCATAAAAATTCCTTCTCCCCTCAAATTAAGCCGTTTTTATAGTAGAGGGGGTACGTATTGGACTTGCTTTTTTAACTTTGTACTATGAGTGCTCTAGAATGACAGTCATTTATAAGGAGCTGTCAGCTTCTTACGTTCAAAATGGTATGTGCTTCACAAATGGAGTGGCTTTCCTGCGGCAGCTCTACAATTTTTGATTCCCATCTCAGTGATAAGCCTACAACAAGTACTGCACTGTTGTTCTTACCGTGCCTTGGTTGGGAAGGAAAAGGGAGAGAGAAATTTGAAATCAGGTAATGAGTCATTTCGGAGCATTTCTTTTGCATGTTATGTTGAAATCTGCTGTGCAGCCAGGTGGTTATGGCGAGTGGCTTGGAGGCCTCCAGTTGTGCATGTACCAAGTTCGTCCTTGGCACCCTTGTTCCTTGGCTTATCCATTGCAGCCCTGAGAAGGGGTCATCCTTGGGGAACGTGGCTGATGCCTTGTGTTTGGCAGCACAGCATATTATTGAAAATAACGCCAGCACCCCTCTCTCATACAGGCATAAAGCACTGGACTGATGTAAAAGTGGCCAGGCAGAGACTTGGTTCAAAGAGTTGACACAACTCAGGGCTGTGTGCATCAGTGTGGAACACTGTGTGTTCACAGTGGTCTGTGTTCATGACACAAACATGGGAAATGAAATATGAAAGTGAGTGTTGTCAGGGTTTTTTTCTTTTCTTCCTTTTTTTTTTTTTTTTTTTTTCTGTCCAAAAGCTTAGCAGCTGCTTAATTAAAGGAATGATGCAGAATCACTGATGATGAACATGGCTTGGTTACGTGGGGGGCTGGTTTTTTTCCCCCTTTCCTTTTCCAGTCTTTAAAGCTCCAGCACAGAGAAATTTTTCTTCTTGATAATTTTCTCTGCTTTATCCTTATCCATCTCTTCTGCTTCCAGCTGCCATCTCAGTCACCTCATCCCTTTCCCTCTGTGCTGTTCACTCCTTGCCCTTTCTGCGGAGGACCGGGATGCTGTGGGGCTTCTTTTGCTGAGGAGGAGCCCAGAGGAGGGGGTGGTGGGGGCCAAGGGCAGGAGCTCTCCGTAGGAAGTCTTCCCTCACCTGCCCAAAGGTCTTTGCACAGGAGAGACTTTCTCATGGCCATGCAAACTGATGCTAAGCCAGTTAGACTTTAGAAAGGGTTTTGTGAGACTCTCTTCACCGTATGTCTACTCAGCATCTGTCACATAGGTAACGTCGTTCTTATCCATTGGTAAGTATGTATTTTTTTTTCAGGTTCTGGTCCTTAATAGCTCAGCCTTCACGAAATGATTGCTGTGTGTCACCGGATGCTGTAGAAAGCCTGTTAGAGCAAACTGTTCTAAACCATCAGTTTTCTAATGTGCCTGGAGGTACCATCACAGATAACCTTGAGGAGGAAAATCAATCTGAAACTTCATTAGGAGCGTTGCATAGATGTCTGTGCTGATGTAATGTGCTCTGGTTCCCGTCGGGAACCGGGGAGCGTTTCAGCTGCAGAATTTTGCTGGTGTTGTAGCAATGCACAGCAAACAGTCGGGGGGGGGGGCGTGAGGAAAGAATTGCCCTGATTCAAACAAGATGTGCAAATGGCATTAATTAAAAACTCCTCTTCCCTTGAGGTAGCCTCTTTGTGTTTCAGAGATGACAGAAAAGAAAAAAAAAACTTCTTATGTGTGTCTGGTTCAACCCAAACGGTAGCTGCAGAAGGTTCTGGATCACAGGCGAGCCCAAGGCTGCAAATCCAAACGACTGGCTGTGTAATACAGCTGCAGAGAGCAACAGCCAGGAGTGAAATGTTAATCAGAGCTTCAGGAGAGCCTCAGACACCCCAGACTTGGTGTCACTCCGGCACCTCATCAAACAGGAAATTGCTTTTCCAGGGTCATCTGGGATCTTGGCACAAATCAGCGCGTCATCAGCATAATAATGGCAACTAAAATGATGCCTTTGCATGGTGGTGCCTGAGGGGCACCACCGCACACTGCGTTCTGTGAGCAAAATATTCAAGGTGAAGCCAACAGCATTTTAGTTTCCTGATGAAAAGACCTAGGAAAAATAAAATTCGGGCACTTCCTTTCCCTATGGTGAACAATGTGCTGGTGACACCTCTCACGCATAAGCATCCCTCTCCTCTGCTCAGCCACTATGCGAGTCTGAGGTTTGGGGAGGCTCCAGTGTGTGACAAAACAAAAGCCATGCTTCTGTGCCTGCAGTCCCCCAGCAAGACGTGTCTTAACACTGTTGCTGATAAAGATGCCTATAAACAAGGTGGTGGGCATGGGGGTCAATGGTGATGGCAACACAGAGTGTTTCCAAGGTGCAGGTGAGCTCAGTGGGTCTGTGGGCTGGAGGAGCACCCTGGGCAGCTCCTATGGCCCCACGAGCCACCTGAGACCTCTGTGGCCACTCATCCCTCCCTGAGCTGAGTCTCCTGCCTGATCCGAATGTGAAGGGTCCTATTTCTCCATCTCGCAGTGGACCCCACTGTGCTCCCCAGTTACATCCATTTTGCCCGCTGATCCAGCGAGTCGGTTAAGCCGCAGCTCTCTCTGCATCTTCATCTCTGCCACAAACTGTGCCACCAGCGTGTCTTATTAGCAAGACTGTCGCATCAGCAAAGGTATGCCATGGCGTGAGCTTGTCAGAAAAAGCACGGGGAACCAAAACCTGAGGAGGTATGCCTTGTACCTTGGGCTTCTTGGAGCAACCTGTTAATTCCTTGCTTGTTTGCTAATGATGACAGATGACCAAAGAACAGGAGAAAGCTAGCGAGCGTGGTGCAGCACAACACAGTGGAGGCAGTGCCGGTCCAACATGCTGGGGAGGAACGTGTGGTGGCTGCTGGCCACTGATTTGTTTTCTCGAGTGCTTGACGTCCCCTCAGGCACTGTGGCAGGATTTGAAGCATGTTTCCTAGATCCTTGCGGCTAAGCTAGAAATAATGCATTTATAAGATCAGAGGCAGTTCACTACTTGAGTTAAGTGCCTTGAAAAGGCTGAGTCACTTGTAGAGAGAGGTGAGCTATCCGGGGATCCGGGTTTCCTTCTGAAAACACCTTTTGTTATTGCTGCAGACACTGCTAGTGCTCTGCCTACAAGGAAGCTGCTGCTTTCTTGCTGGCTTTGAGCACACTCATCCTGCCATGGCCTCTGTGGGTTGGATTGTATGTTCCTTCCCTTAAAATAATTAACAGAATTCTGGGCACGCTTGCCAAGCATTAAGGGGCAGAAGGTGCTATTGAGATTTGGGAAATTAGGCCTGATCTGAGACTCATTAAAGCTGGTGGTAGTCTGTCTTCTGACTTCAGTGGATCACACTTACAGAATATAGCATTCTGTATCTCACCTTACTCAAATTTAAGCCCAGATAGTCAAGAAGATTTTTCTAGAGGCGCCAATATCCCTGTTAGGTTAGGTCCTATGGAAAATCAGGGATTTAGCTTTACCTTTACCTATTGAAGGCTTGTGGGTTAGGCAGCAGTGTGATGGTTATGTTATAGTGGCTCCTTTCATAACCTCTGCAGGGGTTATGGGACACAGTGCTGGGGAGGGTTCAGGTGGGGGTAGATGCCTGAGTCTCCTGCCTGTGCCTCAGTGGGTGTCACCCAGTCTGATATTGTCAGCGTACAACATGGGGCAATTTTTTTAAAATGGAGCGTAAATGTAAATGTGTCGGAAGTGTGGACATCTACCTTCCCTTTGCTGAGCTTCACCCCTCCTCCCTGATCCAGGGAAGCCCCTTAGTTCCTGCAGGTCTTGGATAAGGTCAACAGGTTCCACCAATGGACGAATCAAGAAGTAATTGCTGCAAATCTTAATGTGGGTTTTCAGCACTCTAAGCTTGAGGTGACTTGAAAGGTCCTACGTCCCTGCCCAGTGCCAGCCTGCCTTCTGGCTGTGCCAGAAGTTTGGTATTTGCAGCTGGAGCTGTTTGATTGTCTCTTCCCGGCAGGTAATAACATCACTAATTAGTTTCCTAATTTGTGCTGTCCAAATGTACTTGAATTTCTAGGTATTAAAGCCTGCATGAAACCCGACACATTGGTGAATGCAAGTGGAAGTAGGACTGGATATGTTAAAAATGTTGTTGATATGTTATAAAAAATGAGCTGGGGTCGAGGAGTACCTCAGGTGGATCCTGTTGTGGGTGGCATTGTGGGCGCTGCGATGCTTCGTTACTGTCCTGGTAATAGATTTAGAAGTCACTGACTGTTCTCAATGATAAACACGTCTTCAGGCTGTTCCAGCCACAGAACCGAGAGGAGCGGTTTTGGGGAAAATCAAACCAAAGATGATAGTTTAAGTTAGATAGATGATGGTTCAGTCACCTTGGATGTGAGACTCTCTTAGATCCTTACATTGTGCAACCATTGGGCACAACAGTGTATGTAGGTATGGCTTGACCTCGTAAAAGTCATGAGCATCATGTGCATCATTGGGTCAGGTTTATGTTGGGGAATGGCTTTCTGATGGAAAGAACTTAAAATATCATATATTGAACAGAACTGTGATATGGGAGTTGGCAAAGGTTGACAGCTCGATGAAGCGAAAATACTGTGGCAATGGAAGAAAATGCACGTGGTGAATATGAGTGTGTGTGCTGTGTAGTCATATACTGCCACATAATGTGACCCAAGAGATGCTGTGACAAAAGGAGTTTGGGGTAAGAAATCAGATGGTTTTTCTCATGGGGGAGAGGGGCTGTGGGGAAGGTCAGGCAGAAGGTGGGCTGGCGTGGGGTGAATGCTGCCAGGTTGGCTCTGGAGCTGGCTCCTGAGGCAGCAGAGTGTGCGAGGAAGGCATGTGCCTTAGGATCTGTGATGGAGATCCATGCTTTTCACCCAGGGACTGAGTCAGGATGCTGCTGTACTTGCAGCCTTCATCCTGCTCCCCATGTGGTGCTTCCCTCGTCCTTTGCTCATTAAATGTGTGGGGTTAAACACAGAGGGGTTGCTTTGCCAGCTCCTGAAACGCAGAGACCTTTGACGTGAAATCGGGCGTCCTATTGCCATATTTTCCGTGGAAAGCCAAAAAAAGGATATTAAGTTGAATTGTATTATGTAGCATCGGAGGTGCAGGACTTCCCCAGCCTGCCACCTGCTCCTGCATGCCACGCACGTCCCGCTGCCTTCACTGGGAGTGGTCAACAGGAACAGGAGCGGAGACAAAGTGCCTCGGGAAAAACTTTTAATACCATTACCTGATGTCAGTTTTAGCACTTGGCTTGTTAGGTGAGAGCCGAGTGGCCTGCCATTAGCAGGAGCCGGTCTGTGCTGCTGGCCAGCCAGGCAAGAGGTGCTGTGCTGCTCCCGGCAGGGGGACGGGGCTTTTCCCTGAGTGCCTCCTCGGGTTCAGTCCGAGCCCTCTGGTTCATCTGCGCTTGGTGGGAATTGTGCTTTTCCATTTGCAGCTGAGTAGCCGTGAACTGGTTGGGTGTCCCAGCAGCCCTAGCCTCAGTTTCCCCAGAGCTGTTGATAGCTTTGCTGGGGATGGGTACCTCGTGTGCTGGCCCATCTGCTGATGAGCCTGGTTCTTTGGGTCAATTCAGGCTGTGACTGTGTCTCAGAGCTTTTTTCTTTATTGTCTACCCAGTCCTTTAGTCTCTGATTTCTGTAATCTAATATTTGGGGCATCAGTAAAGATATTTAAGCTTTTTGTTATGATTGCAATACCAGTGCAGCTCCTTTTCCTTTTGGGAATGGGCTGTGACCATCCGATCTAGGCTTGGTTTTGAACTGTTTGGCTATTTGGGATGAAGAACTAGCTCTGCACTCCTGCATGAACCTGAGATGAGGCAGATGGATCGATGCCCTGCCTGGACTGGCTGGTGTGTTTTCAGTCTCCAGAGTTGTTTCATTGTGTGTATTTTGCATCTGAGAATAACAGCATCTCGGAGCCAGGTCATGCTAGGGGGGAGAGGTTATTTTAAGCTGTCACGTCTGAGGAGCAGTGATGTCAGCTCTCCAGCTCTTTTTTTTAATTACTAGTTTTAAGCATCATTAAGTAAAAGTAAAAGAAATAACGGCTGAACAGCTATATTGATGTGAAGCTATGGCTGTGGCACAGCCTGATGAACAGCAGGGGCACAGTTAAGCTGTGCCGTGGTCTCTGGGTAGAACAGGCTGGCTGCTGAGGGGATGTCTCCTCTGAATTGCCTTCCTGTGACCCAGGAATGCATTAACCATCTTGTGCCTGAACTTCCCAAGTGGCTGGTGTGGTCCTTGGGGTCTGGGAAGGAAAGAGGATGTCTTCTCCAATGGGTCCCTGTTTTGTACATTAATAAGGATGTGAGGTTGGCAAGATCGGAACCACCAGGAACCGTTCAAAATGGAGCAGGTAGAAACTACTGACCTTGTATTCATTCCTCCTTATAGGTCCTCTTTGCATGACTGCTGAAAAGCTGGTGAAGGATCAGTGATTAAAGAACGATCTTCACCTGGGGATAGTATTCTTTCTTGTTTCTGCTCAGCATGAGGTACCACCAGATGGTTCTTGGTTGCACTTTAGAGCATGACTAAAATTTATTTTTCAGGCACTTAGACAAATGGGATTTATTTAATTTCTCTTCCTGCTCTTCCCTTCCCCTCCAAGCTCTGTTGTGAATTTCCGTGTTCCCTTTTCCCTGCAGAATGAAGTGGAGCTGGGAGAGCTGCTGTTGTCACTAAACTACCTACCCAGCGCAGGAAGACTGAACGTGGACATCATTAGAGCAAAACAGCTTCTTCAGACAGACATGAGCCAAGGTTCAGGTAAAGGGCAGTGCATTTCTCACATTACTCATGCACAGATTATATGTGCTTTTAAAGCAGATCAGCGGTGAGACTGCAATTTGTGGGGGACCCAGAGGGATTTGGATGCTTAGTTCCTATTAATACAAGGCTCCGGATACTCATTTTATATATATAGCCAACAATAACAAAAGTATTTGGAACACTTACCGTGAGATAAGAGTTTGCCATATTTAAAGTAAAAATCTCTGAACCAGGTTGAGGTGAGGAACCAGGAGCTCTAAATTACCCCCGTGTTGTGTTCTGTAAGGCAGCCCGTTTGTGGCTGCGCTGTGTTTTGCAGATGCTGCATGCTGCCTGAGTGTTAATGTTGCAGCGGTTTCATTTACGCTATCTAGCTGCTCTGTGGATGGTGTGAGGTTTTTCCAGTGTCCGTGCATTGCTTTCTGCCGTTTCTGAGCGTGCTGGCTGGTAATTGCTTCATGCGTATGTATGTCCTCAGGTGTTTTTTCCATGTTCCCTGCCTCAGCTACTGCTGCTGCCAGAATATTGGCATTTTCCAAAAAGAACAGTATGCTTGGCTTCTATCAAGGCTGTCATTAATCGTGGTTTTGGCAGGGAGTGTTTTTAATCCAGCTGCCTGACTTTTGTCTCCACTGCAAATCCCTGGGAGCGGTGTGGTGGTACAAGTCCCAGTCATTTCCGAATGCCGTTTTCCAGCATGGTCCATCCCTGCGGTGCCCAACCTTCAGGAACCGGGGTACTGACTCACAATGCCCATAACGCAGAGCCTGTGTTTTGTGGTTCTTGTCAGATCCCTTTGTGAAAATTCAGCTTGTTCATGGATTAAAATTAACAAAAACCAAGAAGACCTCCTGCATGCGGGGGACGATAGATCCCTTCTACAATGAATCCTTCAGCTTCAAGGTTCCACAGGAAGAACTGGAGAACGCCAGCCTAGTGTTCACAGGTAAATGTGGTGGTGTTACCAACTTGGCACGGCCGTGGTTGCCTCCAAGGTGAACGAAGAAGCAGTTGTGGGTGTGCAGATGAGCCTGTGCAGGATGGTGTCTCTCCCAGTAGCCACCCCAGGTCACCCTGGTGACCATCGCTGTGGTCTCCAGGGAAGCTTAATTAGCACTCTGTCCTCTGCAGAAGCTGTTCCCAGCATTGCCACCTGATGGCTGGAGGTGGCTGGGAGCGCACCTCATCGGTCCTGTGCTTAATTGGTGCCATTGGGAATGCCTTTGTGCAGAGGAGGAGGAGGCATTAATTGCACTTCTCAGCGGCAACCAACTTGGGCATAAAGTCAAAAATTAGAATGAGAGGGAAGTATTGAATGATCCTAGAGTCCAAACACTGGCAAAGATAACTTCTGGTACTTGACATAATTTGCTGGTGAGATGATGCAGCTATAGGTGTTTGGCACTGACATCACCTGTTCTGTAAGCAGGTTTGTTCATGCCTTTATTTTTAAAGGGCTGGGACTCTGTGCCAAGCCCTGCGTGGCACGGCTGAGATAGACCAAGACACAGACCATGCAGGCTGTGGGCCAGGAGGAGTCCCAGAGCTAACCTCACGTGAGAGCTTTGTCAGCACTGGAGATGCTTGGCTGGGATAGGAATTCTTATTTTTAAACAATTTCTGGATCTCCTATTTTTGTTCTCTAGGCACGAAAACAGTCAGTAGAAATTGGCAATTGGGCGTGTTGCTTGGAGCAGGAGTAGCAGAGCGTAGGGATGAGTCCCCAGCTGTGCTCTTGCCTGCAGACTGGGCAGCAGCAGTGGGGCTGATCTGAGGCCATGGACCCACTGTGGCTGGTGGCCTTTCCTGCCGTTCCACAGCGTGGAGGTCTTGGGCAGGGCTGCAGGAACCCCTAGGAAGTGGTGGGTTTCCCTCCCATGCCATGATTTCACCCAACCTACGTGTGCTGTGGAGCTCGGGCACCATCAAGGGCAGGGTCATACCTTCTTGCCCTCTGGAGGAGCAGAGGGGCTGGGCAGTGGGACCCACACTCTTCTGCCACACTGGGCTCCCATGCTTCACAAACACGTTTTTTGGCAGCTTTCCACACATTACTCACCATCTTTCGATGAAGAGAAAGGAATCTGCATCTGAAAGAAGATATTTTGAAGTATTTTTTAATTTTATTTCTTACATGGCAGATACAGGTGTCAAAGCTGGTACAAGGAGCCTAATTCCAACCCATTAGTTTGTTTCCAAACATGTTATAACAAAAGTGATGCTGATCAGCAATTTAAATTTTGCCCTTCATGCTCAGAAATTTCCTCAGCAAAAAGTCTATAATTAATCACTGCTTTGCATGCACATCACCCTGACTGTACCGTGCATGTGCAGTGATGAATTTGTTCTTGGAAGCTTCCATCAGGTGATCTTGTGACAAGCGTGAAATACTCTTTTCTTTGTTTTCCCCTTTTCCTAATAGAAGAAGGAAAGGCAAACAGAGTAGCAGCTCTGTGCAGTCAGAAGGGTGAGGGGAATACACTGCTCCTCACCACGGCTGATGAAGTTAGCATTAATGAGTGGATGTCTGATTATTTTTTTCTGTGCAAATGGATGTATTCTCAAATAAGTCAATGGGAAGTTAGCTGATTTATAATCATATGTAATGCAGTCGTATTTCAGTGGCATGCCTTTTAAGTGGTGCTTCACTTTCTAAGTGACATGTTGCTTGCTTTGAATGTTGCAATAAATAATCCCAGGCCAGAAATGTCACCAGCAACTCCAAAGCTGGGAAGGAGCGTGCAGAGCTTTTCGGAGGAGCAGCGGGGCCAGGTTCTCGTGGCTGCTCTCGGACTGAAGGGTGACGTGCGGCTTGGGCATGGCACTGCTGTGGGCGTCGGGCTTGCTGCTTTTGCTGTGGTTGGGACTCTGTTGTTTGAGAGATGTGGTTCATGTAGCCAATATATAGCTGGAGCCAGAGGTGTTGGTCACGTTGTTGTGTGTACAGTCTTCTGCTGGTTCGGTGCCTGCACTGCCTCCCGTTGTTAGAGGAGCCAAGAGCCCATCTTGTTGCGAGGACCTTTGAATTGGGACTCCTGCACAGGCATCTGCGGTGTCACGGGACTGAGGTGGTTCAGGGGACATAGTGGTGGTGAAGATGCTGAGCCACGTTCAGTGTTCACGTAAGTGATGGAGATGCTCCAGATGTTGGTGGAAGCGTGTTCCTAACAGGGAGTGCAGCACCAGTTTCTTCGTGTGTGCATCGATGAGGTTTTAATAAAATGAGTGTCAGCGTGCAGCTTGGCTGAAGTTCTGGGATGGGGATGGTAGTATTCCCCGTATAGCTGCCTTCTTGGCATGTTAGGATATTGCGCAGCTTAAAAGCTTGTAAAGGGCTTTGGGATCTTCTGTTAAAAGACAATAAAGAGCAAATGGTTGCCAGCATGGAGAAGCTGTACCTCGCAATGTGAGGATCCTTTTATTATTTTGCATCTCTATAAAGCAGGAGCATAAGCCGCATTTTTTTCTCTAGGTTTTTTGTTTTTACTTGGGTTTTTTTTTGGCTGCAGTGGTGGTTCTTTCTGTTGTGTGTTTTGTGGGAGTTGTTTTTTATTTCTTTTTTTTTTCTTCAATCCACAGCTCTAGTCCATTAGGTCAGTTAATTAAATTTGCTGTTGAGTCAAAGCCCAATCGAAAAGGAAAATAATCCTGCTTGAAGGGTGGGTGACGATGCTTTGAATGGAGAGAGAGCTGTAAAAGCAGTCATGGGAGCCAGAAGTGAGTATATCTTCAATAATTTAAAGGAACTTTTTTTGTGGCTTCATATTTTGGACCCAGTCTGCAGCTGTCTTTATATTGGCTTGGCTTCACTGGAAAGCAGTGGAGCCGTGCCAGTCCCTGTCAGCTGAGGCTCCTGGCTCCCTCTGTGTGGATGGTACCACACTGCAAAGTAAGGCACTATCTAGACAAAGTAAGATTAATTTTTTTTTTCCCTGTGTGTTTTTCTACTGTGTATCTTGAATCAAACTGTCTGGGTTTAGTGCACTGTAGCAAGAATTTATGCACCGTTTTGCTGTGACTTTAGCAAGGACTGTGTGCGCAAACACTGCGGATGGATGGTTTTCTGTAAAGCACCATTCTGCTCCCTGCTTTCCTGGTGGTGCTCTGGAGAGCTGGACTTTGGACCGAACGCAGGGTTGAAGTGCAGCCGGACTGGGAGACAGGCAGTGGTGCCTCTGAGATGGGGTGCCCAGGGTGAGCTCTGCCTTAGCCAAGATTTGGGGAGCGGTTGGGCTGCTTCTTAGAACTTTCCTCCTCCTTAGGCATACTAGGATTCAACACTGTAAATTATTGGCATTTACAGACCGAAATGCTTCTCCTTCCACATTGGTGCAGGACACCTTGTACAAGCTGTCTTTCTGCCTTCCCCTATATTCCTACTTCAGATGCTTACTGGAGCTGTCACTAACTCACATGTCCCAGTTTAGTGCCTAAAATGAGGTGAGATGAGCTCAGGTGGAGATGTCCTCTCCAGGAGGAGGCATCCAGGGTCAGGATTGCTGCTGCAAGTATCTTCCATTCACAGCTTCTCACCAAAAGAGGCTAAAACCAGGAAAGCAACTGATACTCATAACAAGTCTAATGTCCGGACAGAAAAAAGATGATGAGTGAGGCAACAGCTAGTGGAGAAGATGTTTGATTTTCATTTATTCCATCAAACATGTTGTCTAGGTAATGAGCATCCGTATACATACTGTAACAGAAATGCACTTTTTTGGGTGGTTCTTTTTTCCACTTTTTGGTTTTTGGCAACTTGACACACATCCCTCATGTGCCATCTTCTGCTCAAGTGCAAGCAAGTCATGGGTTCACCTCTTGCAGAGAAATGGGGCAGGCTTTAAAAGACAGTATGTTCTCCTAACCATGTATGCCTGTGAACAAAGGTGTTAATTATTCTTTGTCCTATGGTAAGGAGACTTAGGTCCGAGGTCACTTCCAAGCAGAAAAAAGGATATTTGAGGTTCGACTGCAGCCTCTGTGCTCGGGAGGGCTGGGTGCTGGGTGCCTAGAGACACCACGCTCTCCCCGCTGATGGATTTTGGGCAGGCTGTCCTCTAAATCCCAGCCTAATCTTTGGAAAGCCTGGGCTGTGCAGCAGGAGGTGAGGCGACACCTGAAATCCGAGCACTGTGGTATTGTGTTAATGATTATAATGTTGTTAATAACAATCGTCAGTAATGCTGTTTGTGTTGCAGTAAAGCCCAGATGGCCCAATAAAAACCACCAGTGCTCCAGGGCAATCCGCATCTTGGTGACTCGTTAACATCTTTTGATCACTTACCATAAAAAATACAACCTTCAGCACTCAGTTAGGCAATATATTTCTCCCCGAGGTCCTGTCGTGACTGTGTGTGTCTTTCTCCATCTAAATAAGCTCTTGTACATGTTTACATGACAGGATCTTTAGGGCTTGTGAAGCAGGCAGGGTCCCCAAAGAGGGGAGAAATAATTTTCGTGCTGTGGGTACCGTCTGTGCAAATGCAGAGGGAAAACCCGCTTTGCCGTCTGACTTGGCCGAGAGCATAGCTGGAGCTGGGGCAAGCATTGGGGCTGATGGAGAGCGGTGGTGGGGCTTGTCCCAGTGCACCGTTCCCATGTGAAAGGTGGCCATGGCTCCAGCAGGACAGGGTGCTCTGCCCAGGAGAGGGAGGTGGGCCAGGGCAGGGTTTGCTTGTTGATGGAGAGGTGTCCTCGATACGTGTGTGGCAGCTGGTGAGATCTTCATCATAAGTACTGGCTGAGGAGGCAGCTCACAGGCACTCTCTTCTGAACCATTCACAGGATTTTTATACAATTCTCTTCACTCTTCAGTATGTTTTAAACATGGACCATGCCTCTGTTTTCTGTAATGATTTAGGACTTTTTTAAAAATTTATTTTGTAAGTATTAGAGTTCCTGAGGGAATGTTGTTGCACAGTGAGACTTTGCACACCTATACCCGTGGTTTCAATGGCTACTGCAGAGGGGAGCTGATGATACCATCAAGTGTCTCCCTGCACAAAGTGCTGTAACAACACATGTCTTCAGACCCCTGGATCGCTTTGATGCTTTATCCCAGGACTCTAATTAACTTCCAGTTAATGGGCAGTATGTGACTAAAATAACAGATTGCTGTTCAGTAGCAAAGTACCTTGTTCCTCTGTTGCCTTGTTTTCCCTTTCCCTTGGCTTTTGGGAAAATTTAAGGACCATTTAATGAAGTTTGAATTTTTAGAGGGGAAAAAAAGTCATTGTTGGTGGGTGTTGCTAATGGTGCAGTTCTGGGTAGTTTAGTTTGGTTTGCTTTGACTGAAATACTTTCTTTTTGAAGAAATACTGCCTGTTTGAGCGTATTCTCTCCTGTCAAGCTGTAATGGCACAAAAGGAATGGAGTTGGGTCTGCCTTGAAATCCTGACTTCTTGTTGGAGGTGGATGTTTTGGGATGTTTCTGTATCTGGAATAAATGGTCACTAATGGCTCAAACAGCCCCTGGTGAGCACAGCTCTGGCCTGCTGTCACCCTTCACTCCCGGGGATGTTTGAGATGCTCTGGTACAGACCGGTTTGGCTTTGTACGTTGTCTCATGAGCATTTTTTGGATGTTTAGTAGAAGATGTTTTGGGGCGCTCTTGATTCACATTGTTGGTGGAGATGGAGGGGAGGAGAGCAGCCCTGACCTGGGCAGAAAAGGCTGTATGGAGATGGGCCAAAGCTTGAAGGTGTTCATCAGCTCCAGACCTCGCCTTCCAAGTGAGCCCAGGTTAGGTGGAAGGGCAAACGGCTGCACCAAAGGCTTACAGCTCACAGACCCACACTTACCCATTGCAACTGGAAATAAAACTAACTAGGATTCATTCTGGGTGACTCCTAAAGTTGGCCCTCCAGGCGGCTTGAGTCCTGGTTGAGGAGAAGATGCCTGAAGCTCCTCAAACCTTAAATCTATTCACTTTTCCCCATCAGCCCTGGTGGTCAGACTTGTCGTGTAGATGTTGGAGACAAGGTGATGCTTTTGGTATTTGCCTGCGCTGCACAAGACTTGTAAAAGTCCTGTGAATGGGATGCAGAGATATCAAGGCTTTTCAATGGTACTTTTTTAACTAACGGGCTGATTTCCAAATGTCCCAATTAGCTGAGCAGGTTGGAGGCTGATAATGGTTTTGGCCTTGGGCTTCTCCAGAAATAAGCCTGAATTTTGATTTGCCTGGCTGTGTGAAAGCATGACCTTCAGATGCCACCATCATCTTCAGGTGCCCGTTTGCAGGGATGGAAACCGCGATGTGTTTGGGGTCATTACACATCTACATTTTGACTTGCTGCTTCAGGTGCTCATCTCTTGTTTCTCCTGGTTTTTTTTCTTTCCCACAAAAAATACTAAGGCACTTTGTCTTTTGCACACATACATGGGGAAAAAAAAACCCTCCTCTATATATGAGGCAAATGAAAATAATTTTTTTCCTGTGCTGGAACACAGGAGGAAGAAGTAGTCGTTTCTGTTTTGAAACACTATCATGTTGGGCACCATAACATCTCTTAGATGGATGGATAATTAGGCAACTTGCTGCTAGGAAATTGTTTCTTGTTGTCTATTAGACATGTGTTTCTGAAGCATTGGAGTGTCTGTATATTCCACATATCTGGAGCTCAGAAGCAGAATCTAATCTGTGCTTAAACCTGTGTAATCCTATCTTAGCCAAAGGGGGGAAAAAAAGAAGAAAAAAACATTGATGTCAGTGCAGGATTTTCTGGGGATTTATATCTGTTTAATTTAGCTCAGAATTTGGCCTTTGTGTCTGGCATTATAAAACACTTCATGTATTTATGCACTGGCCACCATATGGTCCGTGCTTGGGTCTGGGGAGAGCAGAGTGCTCCTGGCTGGTGCCTCCTGTGGTCCCGGCTGCTTTGCCCTGGGTCCTGTGGCCACATGAGGTGACCCAGCAGGTGTTGTGTGAGGACATTTCCCACTCTTGGAGCGATGGGAGAGGGGCACGGGGAGATGCGCTGACAGCAGGAGACCTTGGCCTCCTGGAGACCGCCCTGCCTGGCAGAGCCTCTCTGCAGCAGGTATGATGCACGGGCTTCAAAACCCTTCTGGGAGGAGGAAGGTCCCCATTGCTCTTCATCTTCCAGATCCCGATCTGTGGCTTCCCGGTCTCCACGATAGATGCTGTTTGTCAGCCTGGAGCAGGTGAGGGAACAGAGAGGGTTGGTTGGAGACGCTGAGTGGGGTCCTGCAGCACTGATCCTGCCTGGCATCACCTCTGGTTTAGGGCCACCGGGGAAGATGCTCCAGGAACAGATTTGGCTTTTCGCAGCAGGCTCACTGCTTTAACAAGGAGGAGTGAAACAGTATTAATCCTGCTGAGAGCAACAAGATGCTGACACTTCCTGAGTCAGTCTGTGGCTTGCTTAGAAGGCAAAATAAGACTCTTCAAGTGGACTGACTTAGTTAATAAGTCGTCTGTGGTTTCAGAGTCCATACCTCATTGCAGATATGGCAGAAGCCACTTATCCTGGAGCTCTTTGGAATTTTTCGGGAATCTTTTTCTCCTAAAGAAAGGAGCAAATCCTTCTCTCTCCAGGCTGATCATCAGCACTTGCTCATTTTGCCAAGCCCATTAATTTAAGCAGTGTCATGCCTCTCTTGACCTCGGTGTTTTATCTTGTTTTGCTCATGACGTGATGAAATAAATCGTTGAAACATCTCACAAGGCCATAATCTTTCTGTATATCAAATGAGGAAAAACCTCGGTGGCAGTAGTCACCCTGGGTGGTAGAGCGGTGTCTGGAGATGAAATGCCTGTGCCTGGCCCTGTGGCTGTCGAAGGAGATGCGTGAACGTGCCGACAGAGGCTGCGTCTCCCGCATGGCCATCCCTGCCTTGGTTTGCAGGTGCTGTATGGCATTGGTACTGGAGCCTGTTCGTGTGAGGTGTATAAATATGCATGAAGCTATTCATGTGCTTTGTTGGATCTGGGGCTCACAGTGTGGAGAATTAAGATGCAATTTAAAAAAAAAAAGAGAGGAATTGGAGGTGGAAAAAGCCAGCTGCAGATACTCCTTTTCAGTATCCTCTGGGCTGTCTCAATAGATGCATCCAGTATGCTATTCCAGTTTTTCTTGATGAGATAATTTCATGAGGTGTCATCCCTGTCTGTCCTTGAGACCTCTGCAAGACACACTTGTGCATTTGTATTTCCCCTGATCCTTGGGTCCCTGCTCTCTCCTACGGGACTTTCCTCTCCCTGTCTGAGGCCAGACGCCAATTAGCCAAACGCCCGGCTCGGGGCACACTGCCAGCTGCATCTGCAGGGTCCCCTTCCCAGGTGGCCCCAGCCAGAGCACAGGGGCTGCCCTCACAGGAGGATGAGGAGGGGAAATGGTTTTCCAAAGAGAGTTTCCTTGGTGTGGTGGTTTTCTCCCACGTGGAGCAGCAGCTGGATGCAGGAGCCGCGGTGGGTCTGTGCGTGGCCAGGATTTGGCCATGCTCCCAAGCGGTTCCAATTCCCTCTGGAGCTGGGCAGGCACCGATGTTGCAGGGAGCAGCCTCACGGAGGAGATGCTGGGAAGTGAGTTTTATGTGCGCATCAGAGCCTGATGGAGATTAAATTGATAAATGTGAAACCACTGCATCTTCTCCCCTGCTCTTCTGTCCTCTACTAAATATTACGGGCCACACTCAAGGAGCAAAGGGGCAGAATTTGGTCCATACCTGTGACCTTCGCAGCGTGCATCATTACTCCTGCTGCTGCCTGCTCCTAGCATCACCCTCTTTGTGCTAAACAGCTTTTTAATATTGATGTCAAGCAGTTCAGAAGTAGTTTTCAGACCTGCTTAACCTGACAACTCAGGCCTGCTAGCTGATGGCAGAGCTCACCAGCCGGCATAGAAAAGGCTGGGTACTTGTTTCTACCCACAAAGGATGGGGGACGAAGCGTTGCCTGTGTGAGTGGTGCAAGCATGTGAAATACGGCACTTTTTGAGACCCTGCCAAGCCCTGAGGCTCAAGTGGAGAAGTGTGGGGAGTGTTGATGGGTCAGTGCTAACAGGATTGTGGTTCCTGCCAGAGAGACCCCATGGTCTCATGAGACCTGTGTCCTCAGGGAGACTCTGCCGCTCAATTGCCTGTGTGCAGCCTCAGCCATGTCTTTGCTTATTTTTCCCTTTTCCCCTGGTTTGGTTGTAATCCGAAGATGCATCTGGGCACGGCGTGCAATGTGGCCGCCGGAGCAGGATGCTGATGGCCAAAGGTTTCTGGGTGTAGGTTTTGCAGGTTGCAGCACAATGCCAGCTGGCAGCAAGCATGGATGCAGGGGTGCAGTCGTGTCTCTGGGCTGCGGGGTTAGGTGTGCCTGTGCTGCAAAGCCCTGGCAGTAAGAATATTTACTGTGTAGGTGTTTATTCGGTTCCTAGCCTGGTGGGCCAAGGGTATCAGATGAAACTTTTACAGGCTGTGGCAACAGCAATTGCAGGTATATAATAGTGGGTAGGATTTTTTTAACGACTTCATGCCTGACGATTGATCCAGGCACCCAATATTCTCCCCTAGACCAGCTATAAAAATTAAGCTGGTTTTTTTCTCTCTAGTATTTAGATTGAATAGCTTTATCCTGTAGTGGAAAGAAAAAGGGCAGGGCCCTCTAATTCCTTGGGGGTTTCTTCACTGGGGAGCTGGTTCCTGTGGCTGTGCTCTGCTGTGCTGGGAAATGTCCCCTGCAGCGGTGGGCTGGCTCTGTAATTGTGCCGGCTGGCATGTTGTGCTGCAACATTGTGTGTCAGAGGGGTTCATGTGAGCCGCACTGAGAGGTGCTCCATTATTTAAGGCCTTTTAAAATATGCCGGATGCAACCAAATTGCATTTAAAAAAATAAATTAAAAAAAGAAAACAACTTTGGAGGCAGTTTGTAGAGAGTGGGTTGTAGTGTGTGGTAAATAAGCTAACGGCAAACTAGTATAAACTGGGTGAAGATGTTCTGCTTGATGTCTAGCCTGAGTAAGAAGGCAGATGAAAAACAGAGGCA
>NW_008824900.1:7682580-7684073 GCF_000699105.1 Pygoscelis adeliae | reverse complement strand
CGGCGGCAGCGGAGGCGCTGTGCGGCCGTACTCAGCGGTGCAGCGCGGCCATAACTGCTGAGTAACTGCTGGGCATGTCTGGCAGAGGGTTTACAGGAGGTGCAGATGGTTTGTGACCCCAGCTGAGCAAGGTGCTTCTGTGTAAAGCTTGTCCCTCATTGCATAAATGGTACCAATAGCCTTGAAGTTAGCTTAAGGAAATTTTTGAATTAGTGCTTTTTCCTGGTCATTTCAAAGCTTCTAATATGTTCAATCAAAGGATGAATTAATATTTGAAGTGCCAGCTTAAATTCTACTATTGCACATAACTCATAAATCACAATTACTTTGCAATCGTGCTCTTCACAAGTACTCCATTTGCAAGTCTCAGTGCAGAGGCAAAGGGGGAAGGTAAAGGGTGTTTTGGCTGGATCCAGTGCCTGGGCTGATGCCATCCAGGCAAACTCATGGTGAGCGCCAGATTATGTAGCGACAGGCGAAACTGTTGACCAGCGAAAAGCAATTCCATGTGACCGAGGTTGGTAGGAGACATGGGAAAGCTCAGGCTGGAGTTGAATTTGGAGCCAAATGTTTGAGCTCCAAGCCCCATCACATCACCTGACAGTCCCTGCTACCCCTGGGGTGCAGCTCTGGGCTGTGCAATGCCTGGCACCCACCGTGCCGTGCTGCTCAGCCCTGCAGGGAGCACGGCAGCCGGGCTGGGTGTGTGACCCAGCCACCCCTCCTGCTCAGGAGCCCCGTGGGGGACATGGGCCATTGTCTGGGCGATTGCTTTGCTCCCTACCCCAAAGAAAAGTTTCATGTAGCACCCAGGCCCCCATCAGTTTGATATGGATCATTTAGGAGCAATATATCAATAAGTATATAACATAAAAATGTTTTATTTACATTGCATTGCTTTTCCTCAAGAATTCAACCCTTTTAATGGACATGAGTGAACCCAATTTTCTTTTATATTTCAGCATTTCTATTATAAAGAGTTTTTTTTAAAGAAGCCTTTCTGTTTCCAAATACATCCCTCAGTAAAGAGCAGCTGTAGAAGGAATTGGTTTGACCTCTGATTCCTTAATTGCTTTTTGCTCTGTGTTGGCCTGGAAATGGATGTTGCTATTGTGTAAATTACTGCGATGGTGGAAAAAGAGCTCATGAGATCAGGTGTGTAGCTTCTGTCAGGAAAATAGGTTTCTTAAATGGAAAGCAGTGCCTACCTGTCCATAACCAGAGTCTGGGTCAGTCTGAAAGCCCCAAATGATAATTACCTCATTTTCTGCTTCTGAGCAGCTCCATGGAGTTACTGTTTTTTGTGGCCAAGAGCAGATTTAATCTGAAACCTACTCTCAGCTCCTTTCAGACTCTGGAAGGGGATGCTCAGACATTGGGTAATACAGATTGGTCCACTTGTACCGTAACCTGGGCTCAGAGTGTGGCGCAGCGCCCAACTGCTGTCCTGTGAGCTGGACCACAGGGGCTTCTCCACCTCTATCTGTTGTGGA
>NW_008824900.1:7678861-7682546 GCF_000699105.1 Pygoscelis adeliae | reverse complement strand
TTTCTGCCGCAGCTGAAGGCGTGAGCTTGTGTGGAGTTGGCTGCACCGTAGGTGGGACTATAGCCATGGTATGCAGGTCACTGCATGTGTGTGTGTGCAAAAAGCAGAGGGGCTCTGGCAGAGCCTGCCCATCCCCGGGCTGGTGGCTCCTGCCCAGCTCTGCAGGAGTTTCCTGCTCAAAGGGGCTCTCGGGTCTCCCCGCGGATGCCTGCTGCATCGGCAGGTCCCCTTCTAGCCAGGGCATGGGTCAGCCCCGGCACAGTCTGCAGCTCGCCTTGTGCCTTGAAAAGTTGTCGTTTTGGGATCATGTCTGAGCACCCAGGAGTCCTGGTCAATACATGAGTGGTACGTATGGGGTCTGTATCGAGAGTGTGACGTTAGCCACTTCTGCTGGCCTTTGGAGCAGACTGAAGTGTCAGACGTGAGTGTAAATGGTGTAATAAGCGTAATGGCTAGTGCATGCTTGTTGGCGTTCAAGGAAATGGTTCCTCATCTGTTTGAGAAGAGAAGGGATTGCTGTAGTGGGGGAAGGAATGGGGGAGAGCTGCTCCCCCTCCCTGCACCAGGACGGGGACCCGCGTGCAGAATGACTCCAGCCCAGTGCAGCAAGTGCCAGCAACACAGCCAGCCTCTGCTTTCAGCTTCTCGCCTGGGCTTACGGGCTCCTACAGTTTTCCTTTCCAAGCCTTCTTGGAAGAACCGGTGACAGCAACAGGGAAAATTGAGCTCCTGAACGTGAGCAAAGAAAAAGACTGATTTTCACAACGCTAACTTTAGCACCTTCTCCTGGGTAAAGTCCACACAACAGCTCCGGGCACCTCAACCATCAGCAAATTTGCTCAGCAAATACTGGCCATTTTAAGAGAGGAATAAAGCAATTAGCCTCCGAGAAAGGCATGTCCTTGAGTTTTAAAGGCTCATGAACTGATGAGCGAAGCTGAATTTTTGGCACACAAAGTTCTGTCATCTTTTGAGAAAGCTGCTGTGGTGAAACTGTGAGTTCGTAAGCCTGAGGTTGAATCTAGTGCCACCTCTTACCATCTGTGTGTTGAATAAGCATTTGGCCTTGGAGAATGTCTTCCCTGTTCTTCAGCAATAAGTCTACCTCTGTGCTCTCTAAACTAGTTAACGATAGAAGCAACAACGCCTGTATAATTAGCCCATTAATACCCTAAAGGAATCAACATGCTAATTACCCAACATGATGAAATTAGCAAGATGCTTTATAAGAATTCAAAATACCTGGATCAAGAGTAAAATAACAGGTCCCCTTAGTTAGCACACCTACTCATTTTACAATCCTGACATGGATTATTTTTGAAGAATTGTTATGCCTGGGGTACTTCCCCACTGTTAATTTATCCTGTGATGAATTGATGGCCTTTAAGACTTCTTGGTTTAAATTACTTGGTATTGTCTCCCAGGATTAGGCTTCATCTTCTTTCATTCTTGAAAAAAAGAAGGAAAAAAAAATCCTGTATAAAAAATTAGGGAGGCATTTGGTTTGCGGGTACTTTTATGTGATTTTTATCATAATATTTGTTTTCTCCGGGATAGTAAATCGTAGCGGGACATGTAGCATAGCCATGCTAGCTCCACTTGTGATGCAAGTTAATAACTCTGGCAGGCTACATACTAGCTGGAGATGGATGGCTTAAAATTCTTCACCACATCCTCGAAAGGTGGCCTTTCCAAATAACATCAACCTGGCCTCTTGACAGGGGCACTTCCTCAGCGGCATGTCGCAGAGAGCTGATGGCATCACTCGTAGATAACTGATGGCGACAAGCAGGAGAGATGCGGTCTTCCTAAGGGGAAGATGTGCCCCCAATTATTTTTAACTGTAATTTGAAGATAGACTTACAATGTTCTGAGTTGCCGTGTAATTTTTTTTTTTAGTGCAATTATTTGGAGAAATGATTGGGACATTTGAAGGTTTGCTGTTACCAAAAATATCCCCCAGTAATTTGATGTGGAAAAGCATCTCTGCCCATAAACTGTCTGTCAGAGCTGTCGGAAGGTATAAAGCGAGATGTAACCTTGTGCAGCTTTATTTTGGGACTGCACTGGCAGGTGGCACCTGAGTCACCCAGAGCAAGATCCCATACTGGTGCAGTAGCTAGGAACCAGCCTTTGCAGAGCATGGAGACGGTAGAGATACTGAGTAGCATGTTAAAATAATACTAATTAATCATGGGATATATTATAATAGGAATACACAGCCTTGACAAAGATGAGTGGCTAAAAGCGAGGTCGAGTGCTTAGTGCTCGGTGTCCTGCCTGCCTGGAAGGGTGTGCTCTGCATCAGGGGGTGCTGCCATGAGGGATCCCAAACGTGACTTTGCTGCCAGGGCTGGTTTCCAGCAGCCCTGGAGAGCTGGTGCTGCTGGCAAGGCAGTGGCGGCAGAGCTTGGCTCCACGCCAGGCTCATGGCTCCACGCCAGGCTGCGCTGCGCCTTTGAACTTGCTCTTGCTGCACAAGCCTGGGTGGATTTGGAGCCCCTGCAGACATTTGTTCTTAAAAATCCCTCTTTCCTGAGGAGATTTTTTAATCCTTAATATTCCAGCCAGTGCCGGTGGATATCCTGGCTTCAGCTTGCACAGACTTTTTGTTCAACTTTCTAATGAGCCGAGGCAGGGCTTCAATTTGCAGAACACAAGTGCTTTTGATCCTGTCTGGCGGGAGCGTGCAGCCTTTCCTGGGATCAGGCCCGTCATTAGAGTTTGCTGCTGTCTGCGATCTTTTGTTCCAGGAGACTGGGCTAATCCAAAGGACAGGGTGTTGGGTTGATGTCTCTCCCTCGGTTGCTTTCCTGGACTTTTAACAAGTAGCTGCAGCGACAATTATGGAAAATTGTTTCTGTATAAACATCCCGCTGAGCCTGTGCATGTGTGATTCCTCCCTCTGAGTCGGGAACGCTGTTGATTAGCACTGGAACAGTTCATGACACTTGCATTTGGAAGGGGACAGGTTGAGATGCTCCTTCTTCATTTACCCAGCTGTGGGCTGCTTGGCTGTTCTCATCATTTCACTATGGCCAGGCAGAACTTCGGCATTTCTTTACACGATGTAATTCTACTTCAAGGCCAGGTTGGACAGGGCTTTGAGCAACCTGATCTAGTGGAAGGTGTCCCTGCCCATGGCAGGGGGTTTGGAACTAGATGATCTTTAAGGTCCCTTCCAGCGCAAACCATTCTATGATTCTACTTCACCTATTCTTGCTAAATACCATGACAACTGTGGATTTGTGTCCTGTTTATTTGAATTGTATTTCAATCTGTAGTACAGCTTATCTTATTCCTTCCAAACTCCCGATTCGGCCTCTAACATTTTTGAGGTGCTGAGTTATATGCCAAAAACGCTGGCATCTGGCGTGCTGTGTGAGGCGGCACTGGCAGGATGTTTGGCTTTCCAGGGGCAGAGGTCTGGGTGGGTGAGCGATGCTTTTGCCTTGACCAGTCTCTGTTTCTGCTCTCCCTAGTGTACGGGCACAACGTGAAGAGCAGCAATGACTTCATTGGGAGGATCGTGATCGGACAGTACTCGACGGGCGCCCCTGAGTCCAACCACTGGCGCCGGATGCTCAACGCGCACCGGACAGCCGTGGAGCAGTGGCACAGCCTGCGGTCCCGGGAGGAGTGCGACCGCGTCTCTCCGGCATCCCTGGAGGTAACATGAGGTGGG
>NW_008824900.1:7673702-7678704 GCF_000699105.1 Pygoscelis adeliae | reverse complement strand
GCGCTCGCGCCACCCCGGCCCCCCCGGTCTCTGGCCGTTCCCCTGGGGCCACCAGCGGCCCGGCCGGCCGGACCTCTCGCTGCTCGCACCCGGCACTGCTCGGCTGTTTGCATCCCGTGCAGCAGAGCGTGTGGCTGGGTGGCGTGGGCTGTGCATGGAGGTGCCGCGGGAAGCGCTGAGCGGGTGGAAGAGTTGGGAGTTGCCTCCGCTGTCCTTCCAGTCCAAATCCATGGCTCATCCTCTTGGAGATATAAGTACCCGTGTGCTCTCGTTGGTGAACGTGGTAATTAGGCTAGAATATTTTTTTTAAACGGTAGAACCTGTGGTGAAATGGATTCCGAATCCAGTTTTGTCCTTGTACTAGTTTTAACAGAATTAAGCTCCTGTTAGTACGTACGCGTGCATTTGTGTGCTGGGGCACGCACGTGTGTGTGGGGCCCCTCGTCAAACGGATCCGATGTCACGTCAGCGGTGAGACCTGCCACTCTCAATAGCAGTCTGTGTGCGTCAAGTAGAAACAGTGATGATATAGCAAAGTAAACATTTCCAATAGCGTTTGTACCGGGAAAGCCAGCTCATGTCTTTTCAAACCTGTGTTATGCAAAAGAAACCTGCTGCGGGGACTTCTGCAGTTAAAACGACCCAAAATACACAATTTTAATTCTCTCACAGACTGCAGTGGCTCTTTCTGTGTTGTGTGTGTTAACCGAGGTAGTTTTCCAGGTCACCAAGTGAACTTAGCTACAGTCAAGCTGTCCTGTTGGTTGCTTCTGTACATCTTACTTTTTCACAGCATATTGTCTGGTATGATGCAGATTGTATATTTATTGAAAATAAAATTCTATTTAATTGTGCCACATAGACTGGGGTGATACTTGTTAGCAGAATTCATCATTGGGTTGAGCTCCATCGGTTATGTTTATGGCACAAGAAAAGCCGAAATGTTGGCGTTTACCCCCTTGTTACCCACTGCAGATGAACCAGGAGCAATTTGAGAGAAACTGGGGACCTGCTGATGGAGATCGGTCAGGAGAGTGAGCCAAGCGCGTTGGTCTGGCCGTGCGTGGTTCCCAGCCAGAGCACACCCAACACGCTGCGGGTTGGATGTGTCAAAGTCTCTGCACCGGGCTCCGGGTCTCGGTCCTTTGCAGGAGTGGGCCCCAAATTATTATTATTTTTTATTGCTCTATTTATCAACATTGAGACTGCATAAAAATCTGTATCTTGCTTACAGCCCATTCAAGAAATCAAACAAGAAGGACATCGCCTTGAAGAGAGCTGGGCCTGGCGCATGACTTCACTGTCTTTCCATGTCTTTGTTTTGGAGAAGGAAGGATCTGTTCTGTCTTCAGCAGTGTTTACCTGTGTTGGGCCGGAAGGCCTCGGGTGTTACGGATTGGGTCGGCTCTGTGCTGGGGTGGTGCGGGTTGGGGCGGCGCTGCCGCCACATTGGTGCTGCTGTGATCAAACAGAGGAGGTGGGGAAGGGCCCCGGGCTCGGGCCGTATCCTGCTCCCTAGGTCACCTGTGTAATCGCTGGGTGGTAGCCTGTGGCCTCTGCAGTGGCCCAGGCCCATGGCCTGCTCCCCCTCCATGCACCCCGCCGTGCAGAGCCTTCCCGCGGCCGTGCCGGTCCCCAGGGTGCTTGGGAGGGGTGCAAGCCAGCGTGCTCTCCGTCTGCCCTGGCTCAATCCCTTTCTGCTAGAAGTGGGAGAAGTTGCCTTGAGCAAAATAAAGGTGGTGTTTGGGGCCGGGACTTGGGGCTGGGTGCTGTGGGAAGCTTTGCCTTCACTTGTGGCCCTTTGACCTTTTAAACTGGAGGTCAGAGCGATGACAGTCCAGGGCTGGCATGCGGTGGGTCAGGCAGGAGTCGTTTCCCTCTCCTCTGTTCATCAAATGCAGCCCAGAATGAACTCCCATTATCTCCCATGCTTTTTATATTTTGATTTTTAAAGAGAAAACAACAGGTATATGCGTATTTCATCTCTGTTGTTTGGCTGCCACAGTTAAGGACAGGTGAGTCTTAAAAAGAAAAAAAAAACCCAACCTTGGTACTTGTTTGGGCAGATGTTGGTGAGTCAGTCAATAGTCCCTGCTGTGGCCCAGGCTGTTTGTGCTCTAACGTGAAGGTCTGTGTTGTAACTCTGACAGCAGCATCCCTGCAGCACACCTCTGGTCAGGGACCTGCTCCGGTTTACATTGAGTTGGGGGTGTTTCGTTCCCTTCTGTGCTCCGAGCATCCCTATGCATGCTCTTCATGTGATGGCCAAGTCTGATATGGTGACCCTGCCGTCGTGGAGGAGGGAATGCAATGAATATAAGGAGGCTACAAGGGATGTCTCCACTCTGCATCAAGAAGCCATCTCTCAGTGGCGGGGGGAGAGGGACAGCGTGGACACCCTTCTCCTGGGCAGAGCACAGCATGGCCTTGGATAAAGGATGGCAAAAAAAGGCCTTGGTGACCTTGTTGCCAAACCATCGCCCGGTTGCTGTGGCTGGGGGTGAACACAGGAGGGAGCTTACCCTTGGTGTGGTCATGCACGCTGTCCCCTGGTGAACACCCTTGCTTCTTTCTGACTACTGCACATAGCTCCCTGCTGCTCTCCAGCACAGCTGGTGTACGTTAGCAGCACAAAGCGATGGGGACAGTGGCTGCTGCAGGGCTGTCCACGGGCATCCTCTTTCCCAGCATGTTGTGGATGATAGGTTTCAATTCTAACTTGCCTCTCTGCAAGGTGAAATTCCTCCTCTGTCCCGCAGCAAGGTCGATAGCAAATCTCTGTTCTCTGGCTTCCTCCTGGTTTGTCTCATCAATAGCTCATGGTGGAGAGGGAGCCCGGGGGGAGTCCTGGGCAAACACGCGCCGTAGGAGGCTGATCTCTTCCTGTAACTTGAAAAGGCTCAGACAAGGGGCTGTGGTTTCAGCAGTCGCTGCCATCAACATTAATATTCTTCCACATGGGGTCTATGGGCAGCAGCACGAGTTCTGGGCATCCACTGAAGCTGACCTGAGACCTGCCATGTGCTTTGCTTGAGCACTACGGTTGAAATGTTAACACCAGGTGCTCTTGCCCATGAGTCTGTCCTTGGAGCCATGCGGTCTCTGTTTCACAGGGAGGGGGGTGTCACATACATACACTGCCAAAAATTGGGGAGGAAACCCTGAGGAAAGGTCAATAAAAGCAGGATTGAAGCACACTGAGGAGCTCCCGACCTCAATCAGAAAACAGCGTGGGGAGGGAGGGGAGCAGAAGGGCTGAATAAACGAGACGTGGCTGTGCTCGGGGTTGCATCCAGCAGGTAAAACACATCTCATGTTTTGTGAAATCGGAAGGTAACCCAAAGTGCAGCTGCAACTCCAGCCGGCTCTGCATGCACAACATGTGTGTATTTTCCCAGTGCTGGGAGCAAAGCTGGTGCCCAGCTGCCATGCCGGGCACGGAGCCGCCGGCTCCGGGGGCAGCGCGGGGGGCTCAGTGCTCCCACCTGCGCTGGAGGGGGGAGATGCTGCTGCGGTGGGTCTGTCGCTAGAAACAGGATTAAAGTTATTCTGGATCTCTGCTCTCTCTTTAAGCATAAACATTTGTGCTTTGGGAATAGATTAATATGCTCAAAGAGTTTTGTTCCATAGTTTGCTGATAATTTCTTCTAACACTGGCTTTATCTGGGGATGGTGCACAGTTAAGAAGGGAGAAGGCATGCCTTGGCTTCTAACGCTCTCGAATTCTATAATTTTTAGTGGTCTGATATATCAATAGACTTTTCCTAGTTTCAGATCAATGTATGGAATTGCAAATGAAAGGGGGAAGGGAGCTTTCTTAAAAGGTTTTATTTAATGCAAAGAAAATTTAATAAATGAAAGTTGATTGAATGAGTTACTGTCTCTGGAGTACGTGTGGATCCTTTGCTATACTGAAAACTTTCTGTCACCCCAAATTGTTTCTACCTAGATCTTGCCTGTAAAAACAGGAGTCATCTCAACTGAAGTCCCAGAAAACGCTGAAAATTTTAATCTGTAGCTAAAAATAAAAAGGGAATAGCATTGGCTGTGTTCCTAAGCAGTTTGTTCAATGCTGATTGAAGACATAAATTCAAAATGGAGCAGGACCACAAAAATTTCATAGCATTTGTGTCTATACTGTTTCCCTTACCAGTGCAACAGCTAGGAAAGGACTTTATACAATATTTTTAAAAATCTGTAGTTTATTTCCAAAAAAATTTTGACCGCAGAAAGGAGATGTGCTAGATAATATTGACTGTTAATAATATTGACTGCTGCCTGATGCTGAAGGTTTTCTGCTGCTACAGGACTGCATGGACCTGGCACGGTCCCAGCAGATGGGCATAGCGTAAGTTCCTGAAACAGCCTCGGACCCCCTGGCACCGGGGGTGGGGGGGTTTCCCCTTCCAGGCTGTTTTAGTGTGTCAAAGCATTGCCTTTCCCTGGTTAAAAAAACAAAAGCACACACAAAATGGGGAAGTAATGGGTCAAACCCCACAGTTACAGGCTGCACAAAGCCTCGCACAAGGCGGTGCTCCCCTGCAGCCCAGGGGACCCTCTCCACCTGCTTCCCCCCGCTGCAGCCTGCCTTACCCCGCGGTGCCCACGCTGCCGCAGCCTCCCCTGTGTTAACACAGCCCTTGCCTTCCAGCTGCTAACTCTACCCTGGGTTTGAAGGGCCGCCCGTCTTACACAGCAGGCAAGAGGGGCACGTTTTTTGGGCACCCCAGGGTGAAGGTCTGCCCCGAGCTCCCCTCCGCGCCTGGCCGCTGATGCCCGCCAGGGCCTGCCTCCGGACGCCCGCCAGCATCCCGGCGGGGCAGGGCAGCCAGCACAGCGCAGTTAGGCGGTGCTAAACTGGGGACACAAAATAAGTCTCAGGAAACAAGTGGGGGGGTAGATAAGGGATTCCCTCGCTCGCCTGCAGCCTGCGGTGTGTGACAAAGGATCTCTGGGAGGAGACGTGCACCCCCCGAGCCAGCCCGCGGGCAAAGGTCTGGGC
>NW_008824900.1:7665646-7673531 GCF_000699105.1 Pygoscelis adeliae | reverse complement strand
TGCAGAGCTGGGGGAGCGCCCCGTCCTCCCTCCCTGGCGATGGGCACCGGGTGGGACGTGTGTGCCCTCCTCTCCGTGGCGTTGCTTGCGGCCCAGGCTTTCCCCCAGACAAACATAAAGATCAGCCAAGGTGAGTGCAAAGCGTTGACTGCGGCTTGGGGTAAAGGCAATCCTTAAACTGTGACGGCTTTAGCAAGGAGAGGAGGGCGCGTATCTCCTGCAGGGTCAGCAGTGGGCTTTCCCCTTTCTCCGACTGCTCCAGAAATCTCTGACTTTCCTTGAAATCAACTTCCTTCTTCACTGGGGGGACGTGCCAAGAGCAGCCCCGGTCTCCCTCTCCTGGGATATTGAAGCTGTCTCTGCTCTGGCTCGCTTTCTTTCTGTGTAAGAGGCTGCGCTTTCGCCTTCAGCAACGTGCGCTCGTGTGGCATGATGCCGTGGACCTTCAGCCCTCCCTACGGTGCGTCTGGCGTGGACGGCAGGGGCAGCGGGCAGAAATAACTGCACGGAGGCACACACGTGAGTGGTGCAGGACTGCAGCCCAGCAGCCTGGCAGGACAGGCAGGGAGGACCACCGTGGTGCCTGGTTTATTTATTCACACTTACTGCATGTGAAAAGTGGCCACAAATAAGTGATTCTGCCTTATTCCCCCCTCCCCTTTTTTTTTTTTCTGAGCTGTTGGTGACAGTGGCTGCTTTATGTCACTTGAGGTTCTTGCAAACTTTTTCACGGGGCTGGCATGAGCAGGAGTCGCTGCTCTGAGTTTGTTCGTGCCCCATTAGATTTGTATGGGAACGTGAGCAGAGAGGGACTCCTTAAGTGCCATTCGGTGAGTTCGTGAGAAAAAGGATCGATATGAGCCCAGCTTTCCTGCCAGACACCTAATCGGTGGGAGCTTCGCCAAACTAATCAAGAAGGAAAAAACCTCATGCAAGATAACTCCTATCTGTTAGTGCCGGCTGCAGGAGGGCTGCTGCCGGCGCCTGCTGTAGCCTCACGACTACAAACATACCTGGCAGAAGATTTGAAGCTGTAAAACCAGCTTGGTTTTGTTACAGGATTTGAAAACCAAAGCCCTCTGTGTGAAGGGATGTCACTTCCAACATGCTTCAACTGGTGTTTAAAATTTTACTTGGAAATTTGTAACATGTGCTTTAAAAAACACATCAGTGTGTGTAAAATATTGCCCAGTTATTAAATGAGCTTCACATCCATCGGTGGACACCATCCCCTCTAGCTTCATACATCCCCCAGGCACACAGAGACTGAACCCCCCCCATGAACCGCTTGTTTTGAAGGTGGATGCTAAGCAAGAGACTTTTTCATCTGTTAATGAAAGATAAATATTGCAAATCACATGAAGGTGGGATTGTTTGTCCATAATGACTGTGGTGTCAGGGCTTAAGGATGTGCTCCTACAGCCACGGGTGACCTGAGGCATCCCAGCATCATACAGTAGCACTGTCTTAGACCCTGCCACATGCTGCTGCCCACCAAACCCCCTTTTTAACGCTTGTTCTTCGGGTTTATTGAATAAAGAGGGCAGACGTGTCAAGGCTGTGGTGGGATGGAGGTCTGGCTCAGCTGGCACTTTGAACCCTCTGGCCTCGCCACAGGCTGCTTCTGCTGAAGCTGTCCTTGGGGAGTCCTGGGGCTCCCCTGTCCCAGCCCTGTTGTCTCACCCATACCCTATAACTACCCACTGCTCTGGCAGCACCGACAAAGTAAAGCCGTGCTGCCAGTCTTCCCCATGACCCCGAGCTGGTAAGAGGCAACTTGGCGTTGGTGAGCGCTGGGATGCTCGTCCTCAGCCCCTGCTCTGACCGCCGGCTGGGGAGAGCTCCCCAACCCTCGCTTTCAGCATCGCAGCCCTCGGGTACCACCGGAGGGGCTCTACGGGCAGCTCTGCTCAGGGAAGGACCCAGCCTCGCACATGATGGGGATCTCCTCAGCTCTTCTCCGTTGGCATCAACTTCAGATAAGTCTCTTGGGCGTTGATGGACACCCTCCAAACTCAGCTGCTTGCCAAGAACTGAAGAGGTTCACTTGCTTTTTCAGGTCAGACGGCAGCATTAGCTTATGGATGTGCCAAGAGGGGTGTTTCAAGACCATGCCTTTCAGTAAGGCATCTCCTAACATCTCTAAGCTTTTTGGTAAGTCATCAGCTGTTGATGAAACAGAGCCCTTCGATGCTCTGCAGCAAGAAGAGCATCTGCTGCCAGCACTGACCTGATAGGATCTGCTGTCCAAAATGCTTTGATGGAGCTGCAGTATCCCCAGGAGTCTTCCTTGCACGGACATCTCTTGCCATCCTTACCTTAGCCCCAGACTTCGTATCTCAAATCTGTAGATCGCTGGAGGTGAGGCAGCATTGCACTTTGGGATGAAGCTGTTCAGGAAAAAACCTGCTCTTCCCCGGCTGAGCCAGTGGGAGTCACACAGTTGGTATTTTATCTTTTTCAGTAGCATCCTGGAATAAAAAAAACTCGTGAAACTGGCTGGGGTTTTCTCAGTTAATTATTTCTAGCTGGAAAGTGGCCACTTGGGGAAGTGAAACTTTTTGGCAGAGCAGTGCCAGCTTCTGCAAGATTTTGACAAGTGATTTTCCCGGCGGTTCTGAAGTGGGTCTCAGCTAGTAAATAAATAAAAAAGCTCCAGTTTTGTTGGCACTAACACAAATCCAGAGAGTACAAAACTTTTTCTGACCCAAAATTCTTGTTTTCCAGCTTTTCTGAGTTAGTAACAGCTGCCTCATATGAATCTTATCCTCAACCTAGTTTGGACATCTACTTTGCTGGTTCTGTGTTAAAACATGGCCCTGACCTTAAAGCTACTGCATTGTAAATAAGCAAAGGGAGGAAGGATTCTTGCCATTATTTTTCACCAGGAATTTGGGGACAAATAGATGAACTGACTTGGGGTTTGCAGGAGCCCCCGTCCTGCGGGCAGCGCCTGTGCTGCTCCTGCCCTGTGTGGAGGAGCTGATGCTGCTGGGGGTGATGTTTGCTGGGGTACTTAAAAGTGAGGACGTGGTCTAAATAGCCCCAAAACACTTCCCCTGTCCCCTTTTAGATCAAAATACCATTAGCAGCTGCTGGCTCGGTTTATGAGCTTTTCTTACAGAGCCATGAGTGGGCTCGTATACTCACAAACACGCATCCAATTTCTTATGGCCTTTCTGCTAAAAATAGCCCCCGAACACCCCAGATAAAGCAGCACCCACCGTGGTTCCTGCCTGTGAAACTGGGAGCAATAGTTCTCCTCCAGAGAGACAGCCAAAGCCTCTGATCCTGACCTAACAGAAAAGATGCTAATTAAATGCTGACCTCCCATATTTTCCTTTTCAGTATATTTAACCTTAAATTCCTTCAGGCACCTCTGGTTCGCTGAAGCTCGTCAAATTAATGCTACCTAATGGGAAGCAGTACGGAATAACAAAGAAGGACTGCCTCCTCTCCATCTCTGACTCGGTTTTGGCTGCTCTGAACAAAACAAGGGTGATTTTCCCGGACGATCGGGGCGCCAACGGGCCCAGCTTGGAGCCAGGGCACCGGGACGCCTGCTGCAATTAGCACCCGGGAGCGAAGGGCCCCGTTTGTCGGGGATGCTGCTGGGTTAAGCCCTGTGAATTTTGCCACCGTGCTGCTAGAGGTGAAGAGTTCGTCAAGGCGCTTCACAGCCTCTATAATAAAACCCCAGTTCTGGGGGAGCTGGCGGTGCCTGTCTGCCGCAGACCCCCGGGGTGCCCTCGGCAGGAGGGCGCAGCAACCTGGAGTCGCCGTGAGCCGGGACCAGATCCCAGCCCTGTCCTGGATGGGAGGATGTGCCTCATCCACAGCCTGGTGGTGAAGCTGAAGCCTCATCCCGTGGGTTTGACCCTCTGCCCTTGCTCTGCTTTGCTTTCAGTGTGGCAGGGACCCCTGGCCAGCGCCACGTGGGGAGGAGGGCTTGGCTCCCAGGAAATCACATCAGCTCTCGGCGTTCCTGGTCCTTCTGCTCTATTGCTATTATAGCAACAATTTGCATTTTTTAGGGCTATTCTAAGGTTTTTTCCAAATGCAACGATGGCCGAGTGTGAATCCGAGAGCTGAACCCTGCGTTGCCACTGAGCTGGCTGTGGCTTGGCCACCCTCCCGTAAAGCTGTTCATCTTGTTTCCAGCCCAGCGTGCCTTATCCTTTTTCCTCTGCAGCCCATAACTAGTGCTGATGAGGGTGGGAGAGCCCCCCACTGCTCTCAGGGGGTTTGTTGCTGTGGGGTGCAGAGCTGCTCCCAGCCACAGCTCCTCCAGAGGGAGCGGCTGGGGGTCCCGAGGCAGGAGTGATGGGGCGACAGCCCCACGGGGTTCGGCACAGCGGGTGCTACCGGCAGTCGGGTTGGCTTCCACGCCTTGCTCAGGAGGCAAAAAAGGCTCTTCGCATTTGTGGTTTGTTGCCTGGGAGGGGTGTGTGACAGGAGGGACCCGGGGGCTGGCTGGTGGGTGTTTGTAAAACACTCAGAGATCCCCATGTGGAAAGAGCTGATGAAATACGAAATGATCATCTGGAGGTGCCAGTGCTGGGGCAGGGAAGGATTTTGCCCCCACAAAATGGCCTCTTTTGGGGTAACTCCCCCACTGTGCTGAAAAGTGGCGGGGGAGGAGGACCAGCCCCACGGAGCCCCAGCTCTTATCTGGTGGCAGGAGGCAGATAGGCTGGCACCGCTCCCAGCAGCACGTGCGCCTCGCCCGGCTATTTATGTGGCTGAAATCCAATGTGTGCGTACGTGCGTGGCTGTGTCTGGGCCCAGGGACACAGGGGATGGTGAGGGGGTTTGCTCGGAGGGAGGAGGTGCAAGTTGGCCTTGCAGGAGGTGAGAGCAGGAGGGCCGAGTGCGGCCATAACCCCGCAGCCCCTGGCTGTCAGCTCCCATCCCAGCACGGTGGCTCCGGTAGTGCCTGATAGAGGCGAGAGGAGCCCTTATCTCGGTTTCCACAGTAGCAAATGTCAGTGCCTTTATTTTAAGCACCCTCTGCGTAAAACGATGTCAAACTAAATCGAAACGTCCCTCCTGATTTAGGCAGATGCTAAAACTGAGAAACCCATGGCTTTTGCAAAATGTGTTTTGGCTTTTGCAAACTTTTGCACGGCTTCTGCAAGAGTTGCTTTTTCCATGCATGTGTTTGGTGGTTATTTGCCTGGGTGAGGTGGGGGGAGCAGGGCTGGGCGGTGCTGCCTCCACTGCCTGCTCGGCTGCCTGCTCAGCTGCCCGGCCTCACTGCTTCGCCATCAGCTGCTGGATGTCCTCTGCTCTGCCCCCAGCCATGCCGGAGCCCGTCCACGCCTACTCCTGCCCGCTCTTCTGGACAGAGTACGAAGGCCATTGCTACCGGTACTTCCCCATCAACAAAACCTGGGCTGAAGCCGACCTCTATTGTGCCGAGTTCTCCATTGGCATCAGATCAGCCAAGCTAGCCTCCATCCACAGGTGAGGGGTGCAGAAACATGTCATCCCACCCTGGCACGGCCTGGGGAAGAAGGAAAATGGGGACAAAGTCCCATTCGCACAGCACAACCTCTGTGCCAGGTGCAGGCTCGTGTCCCAGCCTAAGCGTCCCTCTGCAGCAGCGACTGGGTCAAGTCTGATGCACTGGGCACACAAAGGCAATGTAAAAAATGCCTTTTCCTGGCCTGGCAGGAAAACTGACATAGTATTCCCTAAATTTCCCAAAACTTCATTTTTTACTCTTGAAAAAGGGATAGAAATACAACATGATTACACAGGCTTTTCCCCGGCTCCCTCTCCCCCAGCTCTCACCCACACTACACACCTCTTGCACAGACTCAGGAAAGTAATCAACAGCAGTTAGAAGAGGGGGACGCATTTGGCCATGCTGTAGGGCGAATGCTTAGGGGCATGCCTGACCATTTGCCTGACATACCCCCTCAGCGGCTCCGTGTTGCTCTGTTTTGCCAGCTGGGAAGAAAACGTCTTCGTGTATGACCTGGTGAACAGCCGCGTGCCGGGCATCCCCACCGACATCTGGACGGGGCTCAACGACCTGCGGCAGGTGAGAGCTCCCTGTAATCATGTGGGAAATGGCTTTGAAAAATTCACTTCCCTGCGTTTTACCCCTGGAAAGCCACTTGGTTTTCTTCTTCACTCCTTATAGCCCCATTAATCGGGTGGTGGCGTAGGGTCTGTTGTGCAGCACACGAGGGAAAGTTGTCATTTCATCCCCTCCAGTTAGCTTTCAAAAGAGAAGTGTTACTAGAATTAATAGAGTAATAATTACTAATTATTCACATCATTTTATTAATGGATTAATAGAAAGAGTATTGTACTGCTGGTCCAAGAAGAGCAAATAAACTGAAAATGTCTCCAACGCCAAAAATGACCAAGTTTCATTGCTTTCTTGTGATACTCTGCAACTTTTCAAAGCTGACATGTTGGAAATATATAGTCTAATATGTAACAAAGAAAAATTGAGACCATCAGGAGAATGGTCCCATGCCAGCAAATTTTTTGTAGATATTGGGAAAGGAATGGAAATGGAAAAGAAAAAGGAAAAGGAACACGGAATTGAGTGGTTGTGTTAAAAAATATATGGGTTTAATTTCTGGGCTTCCCCTGGTGAGAACACTGCAAATGCTGGGGCTTTCCAGGGCAAATTTTCAGTTGTAAAACCCAAACGAGCTGTTTGGCCTTTGCTGAGCGGTGACAGTCTCTCCCCGTGTCCCCTGGCTGTGTGGCACTGGGGATGGGGACGGGGACGGGGTCAGGGTCTGCACGGGAGCAGGACACCCCCTCCCCCCCACAAACGCGGCTCTGCGATCACCGCCTCTCTCCGCTCGCCCGGTGCCAGGAGGGTCACTTCGAGTGGACGGACGGCTCCTCCTACGACTACCACTACTGGGACGGCAGTCAGCCCGACGACGGGATCCACTCCATCCCGGAGGAGGAGGACTGCGTGCAGATCTGGTACAGGCACAGCAGTGGTGAGTGCCATGCTGGGCGTCGAGGGTACCTTAAGTCTTATTTGCATGTCAGTAAATTCACTCCACTGTGGCTTGTGCTTTTCTGAAGAGGTTGGTGGCAGGCTGAGGATTTGCATTTTAATTTTTTATTATTATTTCCTTTTTTCTTTGCAGAGAAGGGACACGCCCTCTCTTTCACCACATACATACATACATACACACACACACACACACACACATTCGCTTTCCCTCTGCTCACAGCACATCTCTCTCCCACAGCAGTGGCAGGAGGGGAGCATCATCCACTTTGACGAAATACCAAATTTAGCCAAAGGTCAAATTTTCCCATTTCCCCTCCCACACAGGAGGCCCGTGGAAATACCCATCGGTTTGCCAGCTCTTCCCTCCCTCGCTCGGGCCAAGGGCATCTTGCTGAAGCGGGGCAAGACCCTGCTTGTGCAAAAATCCCACTTCACACCCTCATTGCCAGTGAGACCAGTCAGGTGTATCCAGGCCCCCTGGACATACCTAAACACCCTGTCCATGTTGATATTTTGTGGGGTACAGGGATGTGTTTGCAGCTGCCTCCCCGCTACCATGTTCGAGCCGGGGCCAGGCATCCCTGCCAGCATCCCCAGGATGCTGTGGGATCTGGAAGATGCTGGGATGCTGGGAGGGGGCACGGCTGGGAGCAGCGCAAATGGAAGCACATCCAGGGAGAGCCTCCTGCAATGGCAGGAGGGCCTGGTCCTGAGGGCGGTGCATGGTTACCTCCTCATGCCTTTTTTCGGCTAACGCCTTGGTTTTTTGGGGGGTAGCACTGCGCTCCTGGAATGACAACGCCTGCGGCAGAGCCTTCCCCTTCGTCTGCAAGATCCCCTCGCTGGCCCTGGACTGAGACTGCCGGCGCTGCCCACGCCCCCCCTCCT
>NW_008824900.1:7661837-7665618 GCF_000699105.1 Pygoscelis adeliae | reverse complement strand
GGCCGGGACGTGGCACGGGCGGTGAGAGCCGCGGAGCTGCTCAGCATCCCTAGCCAGACCCCAGCTGCAAAAATCCCTCCCGGGAGCGCTGTGGGGACGAACCCAGCACTCACCCTCCCCATGGGCAAATGGCAATGGGAGCTGTGTTAAACAGTGAAGGAGCCCCCCAAGCCTGAGCTTTGGGTTTCAGATCAACTATCGCAGCGTATTAGAGGAAACCCATGATTTTATCAATACACCAAACCATTAGCACAAAAATATAGCCATGTGTAGGAAATGATTTTGCCCATTGATCTGTGAAGAGTGGAGGAAAAGTGTTATTTTCTGTTAAGTTATGCAAAATGCCTCTTGTGTGCGTTATTTTTCTCTCCACTACAATAAACAGCAAACAGAAGGTGGAGGCTCCTCCGTCTTTCTAGCTCTCGAGTAGCAGCGACTCCCTGGGGATGTGGGGACTCGTGCGAAAGGAGCTGGTTTTACCCCAGTCTGCTCTGTATTAAAAAGGTGTGTGGGGGAGAAGCAGGTGCCTGGGAAAGTTTATTTTATTGACCCCGACTGTTTTTTGGGGTCCCTGGGGCAGCCTCTGTGCACACCCTGCCCTTCGCCCAGCCCCCATCAGCCACACGGCATCACCGCATGGGGTGTATGGGGCCACTCAGCGCCCCACAGCTTCGCAATGTCCGCGTTCACAGCGGGTGAGCAGGGTTTGGCCCTGGCTGCTTTGGGCTGAGCGAGTTACAAGGGAGGTGGGTGAAGGGCTGATGTGCACCCGCTGAGGGACAGCCCACCCTCACAAAACATTTCCTGGGTGGGGAGAGCTCACAGCTCTTGGTGCAGCCCTGTTTCCTAGTGGGATGATGCTCTTTCCTGCAGCTATTGCTGATGTCCTCCTGTTCTGCACTGGCACCACAGAGGTACTTTTATCTACCAGGTAAATAATTTTTGGGGAGGTGTGTGTTGTTGTGGCAGCCCCAGTGCACCTTGTTTGGGATGCTCAGTGGGAGATGGGACCCTCCTCCTTGCACGTGGGTGAATTTGCGGGCCCTGGGTGCAAGTGGGGCTGTGGTGGTGCCAGGGCCCAAGGAAGGGCAGTACTATCAAGGCAAAAACATGCTTCTCCTTCAGGGGACAGGGCTGCAAGGGCACCACTGGACCTAGTCAAATGCAATAAATCGTGTGCTCCCTGCAGGGTGACCCACCCTGCCGCTTGCCGTGGTCCTGTACAGCCCTGTGGCATCCAGGTGGCTTTGCAAGAAGCCCCATGCAGAGGGGGCTGCCTCTTCCTCCGGCCCCTTGGCCTCTCTTGGGAGCGATGTGTCCCTTTTGTCCCTGCTCTGGCAAAGCCCTAGGGTCTTGCGGCAGCAAAGCAGCTGGGACAGCCCTGGGCTGCCCCGTCTCAGCCACTGCCTGCAAAGATGAGCAACAGCATCCTCATAAAATTGTCTGGTCTGCCTTGATGTCACCATCTTAGAGACATAAAATTTCAAAACGAAGACTTTCCAGAGCGATTACGCTGGATACAATGAGGTAAATAACTGAGGCTCTGCTGGGAGTGTCTAACTGCTTCCTCGGGTGTCAGCACGGCTTTCAGCTAAAATACATTTCCACTTGGAGAGAAACTGCAAAACTTGGTGGGGGTAACGGTGGTGTTGTAAGTGGAACATGTGTGTTGGAGCAGGTTTCTAAAATAAGGAAATACTGTCATCCCTGATTATGTATTTTTATATATATATAAAATATATATATAAATGAATAATACATATAAATAAAAATATATTCTTTTTAATGGATTTTATATATACACTATCCATATATTTATATGGAAAGTAAGCAAGTTGCATAATTTTCAGCCCTGGGCAGGAGGCAATGTTGAATGTGGTTTCTCAAGGCTTTTACTTCATCTGAAAACAATAAATTACCTATAGATGATAACAGTATGTAAAGAAACCAGCTGTAAAAAAAAAAACGTTCTTAGATCCAACAAGCTAACAAAATGTTGATGTGTGGGATCTGATCTGTGGCAGAAAAAGGGCTCGGGGAACCATTTTGACCGCTGCCCTAGAATCCATCCATGGATGGGTCCTGTGCCCGCTGCCAGCATGAGGACAGCAGGGTCGGGCATCCGAGTGGCACAGGACATGTGCCTGGCTGACTCCTGGCGCTGGGCGCCGGGTGCTGACGTGTGGTCCTGTCCCCATGGCGGTCCTGTCCCCATCAGCCGCACTGCAGGGGACTGGGGCCAGCACACCCTGCAGGGCCCCGCTGGGGCTCGGCCGTGCCCGGAGCCCGTCACCCGGACGGGGAGGGTTGGGGTGCTGGAGGGGCGGCCACCCTGCTGGGTGATGCTGCCGCATGGTGCCAAGCTCTGTTCCAGGCTCTGGGCTGCCTCTCCCCAGTTTCTTTTCCCTGTTCCTCCCGTGTCCCCTGTTCAGAGGAGCCGGGAGTTCGTCACAGCCAGGGCTTGGTATGCCTTGAGCCAAAAAACCTCTCTTTTTTTCCCTGCAAGTGGCATGAGATGTTTCAAAAGAAAGGTTAAAACCTTCCCTTGGGAAAGCGTTTGAAGACTTGGGCCCTACTGTGGCTAAAAATATTGCTAATGGGGAAACCTATGAAAGCTGTCAGCTCCAATTAACGTCTTCATTTCCAGGTAAAAAGAACTGAACATGCGTGACCTGAAAGTCGGGACCAAAGTTAATAGGGGCTTTGTTTTGCAACCCCCCTGGCTTTCTCCCCAGACTCCAGGATACTTACTTAAAAAACAACCCTCTCTCCTTGCTAGTGTCTTCTGTTTCACAGTAATCAAATAAAATTCAGAAAACAACAGGAGTTTTCACCTCCCTAATGAACTTTTAGTGGATCTGGTGAGGTCAGTGCTCGGTGGAAGATTGGATGTGCCCTTTTCCTTGGCACAGATGGTCCTGGGCTTTGGGTGGCCGGGAGGAGCTACAGCTTTTCAGGCTGAACTTTTTTATTTTATTTTTCTGTACTCCTTGTCCCATAACCCCTAAATGCCCTGTTCTCTTGCATTTCTCCATCCTGCCTTGCCATATGGTGGAGGCAGTGGGAAATCTGGCAGCGGCAGGACTCTCCCACACCCCTCCTGCACATCACTTGCAAGCGACTGATGCCAGAGGGTCCTTCTGTGTCTCTAAGTTTTTTAGGAGCTGAACATCTTCCTTTGTAATGCATGAAAGTCAGGGTAAGCGTGAACAGTGTGTGATGTAGCCTGGGAGTGAACAAAAATAATTGTCTCTTGGTGACAAATGTCTTTACCCTCCTATACCCCATTTCATGGTCTGTAGAGACAACATTGCCCCCAGCCCTGGGCAGAGAGACGGGCCCGCCTGGACCATTTGCCTTTTGATTCTTTTTTTTTCCTATTACTATTATTCTTTATTTCCTGAAGTACACTGCTGGATGTCCAGGGAAGGGAGCTGTGAAGACAAGTGCTGTGCTGTCAGCAGCTTGCCGGGGTGCGCCGGTGCTGCCAGCCGGCAGCAACCTGCCCTGGCGCAGGCAGCCTGGTGATGATTTTCCTCCCCGGTTTCTGAACTGGATTGCTCAGATGGCTGGCTGGGCTGGGCTGAGCTTTCCTTTCCTCTATTAATTCAATAAGATTTTTTTTCCCCTGAAGATTACTGGGAGGATAAGGCCTGCACAGCTGAATCGTGAGCTTTTTCTTGTGCATCTCCTTTTTTCCCTGCCCTCCCCCTGTTTCCCTTGGTTTTAATTGCCTGCCTAGTGGAGCAGCTCCTGCCCCGAGGCGAGGATTGCAGAGCGG
>NW_008824900.1:7660731-7661737 GCF_000699105.1 Pygoscelis adeliae | reverse complement strand
CGGTTCCCTTTGACAGGGAACAAAAATATCTCGGGGCCAAAAAAAAGGCTTCCAGCAGCTCAGTGAGTAAATTATAGACCTTTACTGGCTGTGGCAGTGTGGTCCATCACCAAAAAAAACCCCCAAACCACAAAACCTTATGATAAATAACGTTACCTATCTATGTGATGGTGTTAGCATTAACCCCCCCAGCTTTGGTGCATCCCAAATGTGTGCTGCAGAGGGAGACGGAGAAGCAGGGCACGAGGAAGGCGAGCAGGATTTGGCCCTGTGCTGTGCAGGTCCCAGAGGGTATTGGCTTAACCAAGATGTTTCTCCTGTCCTGCAGAGGGGGGTTTCCATCCCACCTTGCACCAGATACTCCCTGCTGCTGCTAGGGAATGAGTGGCACGGCGGGGAGCCAGCGGGGACAAACCTGCTGAGAAATGCTTCTCCTCTGGGCACAAGCTGAGCCCAGCTGCCCCTCGGGTGGGCAGGGGGCTCAGCTGAGATGGCTGTCAAGAGAAGGGCCAGAGACGTGATCGAAGGTGGATTAATAAACTGTGCAAGCTGCTGGCATGTGATGGCACTTTAATTAATTGCAAAAGCTGAGTGAAGCTTCAAGCAGTGCTGATTTTCCTCCGGGAGAGGCTCGTTGCTTCGGGGGGCTCCTCCAGCCTGGGGGACCCTGGGACAGGGCTGGCTTGGCACAGGGGCTGCCTCACGCCAGCACCAGGGCCCGTTTTGCTGTTGATTGCTCCTTATCGGTACCCCAAAAGTCTCCCTCTCTTTTTTAGCCAAGGATTTCCAGGCTTCTTGCAAACACTGCCTTGATGGGGAGCAGCGGTCCATGGGTCAGCAGCCTTGTCCCCCTTTTGGCACAGGGCTCTGCGGCACAGCCACCTAAAAAGGATGGTAAAGTTTTTTATTAACTGCTTTTGTTTTGCAGGGGCTTGGTAACTTGGCTGGAAACTTTCATTCCTGGGTGCAAATTGTCAGAGACACTGCTGATCAGACGTAAAGCACA
>NW_008824900.1:7653028-7660698 GCF_000699105.1 Pygoscelis adeliae | reverse complement strand
AGTAAAACCGGTCAGCCTTGAAGGCCATGGAGCCAAAGCGCAGGTGACATGAGAGAGAAACGAATCGCAGCTGGCACCCTGACTGTGAATCCCCTGGAGTCAGTTAGCGAGGGTGGAGCTTTTTTGGGCAGATTGCTGAAAGAGCTGATACTCCTCAGCAATACCTGGTTGCTGTTCCCAAATGAGGTCCCAGGTGCCGTGCTCCTGCTGCGTTGGCAAAATGTAGCTGTATTTGGTAATCTGCAAAAGTCTCGTCCAGCTTTTGGGGTTACCATGGCAACTAGATATTTGCTCATTTGTATTTCTTGAAAATTATGCTGGGCTGTTGATTGCACCGCTTGTGAAGCTCTTTGTCAGGGGGCTGATAGAGTGTTGTTTGTCAGGGCTGTATGGGAGTGACTGGCGCTGTTATTAAGATTTCTGAATGGGAACTTTGCTGGAGGGTGGTGTGTGTTATAACTGCATCCCTCCTGCAGAAACCCAGTAACATAACCCCTGGCCTAGGAAGTGTGTGTTTGCTCTGTTCATCCCCTCTGACATCCATTTGTACTCGTGCAGTTGCTTGGGATAACGCAAAATCCCAGTGACTCGCCGTGGGAGACCTTGCTAAGGACGGGACAGGGGAAGGCTCGCAGGAGAAGCTTTCTCCTTGCGCCTCTTTAGCATGGAGGGGACTCTAATAAAATATCCTCCTTTGGCTGCGCTCGGAAATCTGCCGTGGGGTAGGAAGGTGAGGAGGTTTCATTCGAAGGTAGTTTGAGGAATCGCCGTCTCCCCGTGTGATTGGGAGAGGAGGTGAGAGCGGCACAGCTGGAGGGGCCCTGGGGGCAGCCCCCACCGGCCGCAATGGGAGGGCTGTGGTCCTGCTCCCGAGGGAATAACCACCATCTTCTGCTTCCAGAGTGCGTGGAGACTTTGAGGTTTGGGAAAATGCCAGCTTAGATTAAATGCTTACTAATTTTTGGTATTGCAAAGCCGGCACTCACTGCGGAGCACTGGGAAAGGATGGTGCTGCAGGGCTGTAGAAGAGGATAGGGAAGGGTTCTTTTTTTTTATACTGAAGACAAAATTAATTTGATTTGGATGGTGCTTAGACTTAATGGCCATGGGTTCCTGAAAGTCTATTGACCCACAATCCAGTGGTGGTTTAATAGCTCAGCATTCATTGTCAAGTATTTGTTTAACAGCGAAAATCCACTTGTCACTAATTCCTCTTTTATCTCGTTGAGATAATTAAATTAGGAGGCAGGATATCATGGCAGGTGCACAGATAGAAGTTGTTTTGTGCAGCTTGTCTGCATGAGGGCGTAACACCTTTGCGGGCTCCCGGTCTGCTCATCAGTGCTGGCACTGGTGCCTGTGTGGAGCATGGGGGCTGCTGGACCTCATCTCCTCCATCACAGCCAACCTCCTCCATCCTCCCACCACTGGCCACGGGTTACACCCAGCAGACACCGAACATGAACGTCACAGGCAGAGGGAGGGGAAGGAAACGGCAGAAGTAAGGGTTAAAGCAATTAAATGTGGAGGGTAAGCATTCACAGGAAAGGGCCATGGCCTTTATTAATCTTCAAAGCATCACATGAAGTCACGGTCCCAAGTAAAAGCTGAATGCAAATGATGAACGTATTCATCTAATATGGATAGTTACCCTGGATTTAGCTGGGTTGTGAAAGCGATTATAATTTGGCAATAGCAATAAGATTAACAGCTCTAATGAAATCTTAAATTCCAGCTTTGTAACCTGCCCTTTTTTCGCATTGACTCCATCAAGCGACCTGCTGTAGCTGTCTGGGGGGCCTGCATGTCGCTTTGCACGCGATCCCTCCAATCCCCCATGCACACATGGCCTGATTCGGATTTTGGCGTTATTTATTACCCTGCGCCCCACAACCACACAGGTAACATGGAGTGGCTCCTGCTCTGGCAGTAATGCAGGCAGGGCACTGAAAAATCCTTGCTCAGGTTTGATGTTTTTGGATGTATTCTGCCTCTACAGTAAATTCATCCTTCATTGCACATTGTCCTGGCCCCCTGCGTGCTCCCTGCACCTGCAGGGATGTCCCTCGCGGGGACGACTGCCAGGGCAATAGTCATTGGGCTCCCAAAGCATCCTGGCGCTGGTGGGTTTGGTCCCTTCAATCCTGGGTACCCCCAGGACGTGACTTTTGGGGAAGGACTGGTGAGTTTGTGGCTTTCGGGGGAGCAGGGTGAGGCAGTGGTGAAGTATGCTCACAGTTTCTTCCACTCCTGGTTTTAGCATACAACCATACAAGGCACAAAATGCCTGTCAGGGTGGGGTTTTTAACTTTAAAATGCCAGTGCCAACTTTCACTGCTCATATTATCTGGCAGCTACAGCCACCACATCCTCTCTCGCATTTCTTTCTCCATTTTTCTGGTTTAAACTGAGCAAACCCGAAAAAAGCTGCTGTTTTGTTCAGATGGCTCAGTGCAGTGAATGACCCATTTTTCTTCTTGGATGAGTCATGGATCCTCCTCTGAAAGATCTCATTATTATTATGCCATTTGGGGGATATGTCTGAATTTTCCAGGAGTGGCAGCAGCCTTGTCTGTGCTCACTAAGGGAACCCACACAATTAATGGCATATGCCAAATGGCCGCACCCTAATGCAACGGATTTAGTATCTATGTATTTTTAAAGGATAGATTGCTTTTTTAATGGGAATTTTTAGATACAACATGCTTAACGCTTTTTCCTTATTAGAAATTTGTTGAAATTCTTCTCGTAAGCAGGGGAAGGGGATCCCTTCCCAGATGGTATGTCTTGCAAAAGAGAAGCAGAAGAGGACGGGGGGGTTATTTTTCATGTGCAGGATGGTCACAGAGTGGGGTTGCAGCTCAAGGAAAGAGCAACCATCACCCCTGCATCTGGGAACCATCACCCCAGCCTCTGGGCTGCCAGGGCAGCGCATCCCAAAGCCCTGCTCTTTGTCTTTCACACAGACCTCGTTAAGCCATTGGAGAAAACGAACCCTTGTGACAGATGCCCCCTAGAAGGGGAAATGCAGAGTCCTAAGGGAGGAGAACAGAGTCGAGTTTATTTTTGGAAGAGGCCAAATGCACCATCTGGGCTGTCTGGACCCCACCTCAGATGGAGGCAGTGTGCTCATTTTATAACGGTACCTTTATTTACAAGTTGAAATATGTTTTCTCTTACATTTGTGGAGCTCCTGCCTCCAAAACATCACCTGAAGTGTGACTTTAAACACCACCTTCCTAGTCTAGCAGATATATTAATTCAAGGGTACCAAATGCAAATTGAAGGAGGATTATGTTCCTCCTATTTTCCATTTGTTGGTTTCCCCTGAGCTGCATTTTCAAAACTTGACTTCTCTGGACCATCCTGCAAATGCTCCGTCTCCAGCAAGCCTTGTGAAAAGGTTTAACCATATATATATACACACACATATTCATTACATATACATGTTTAACCATATATAAATACACACACATATATTGACGTACTGCATTACTATTATATCATAACCATTTTATGTATGAACACACGCACGTATCCTCTGTATGTCCCACATCTCGCTCTCCCTTTCTCTCATCCTGTGGTGCAGAGTAACCAGCACTAAGGTCTCACCCATGGACATTTCTTCTGCAGAAGAGCCCAATTACATCGTTTTGAAGTTTCAAGCGACATATTTTGTAAGATTTACACTAAAACCTAATTTCAGGCTGATTATATGCCATAGGAAGTTGTGGTGCGTATCACCTCATTAGCCTGATTAGCTGGCTGAGCTGAAGGACGAGCACTCTGTGCTCTGCTGAGAACGGCTTACAAAAAATGCCCAATAGTCAATAAGGCTTTTGGCAGCACCGAGTATATTTACTGGTTTGGGGGTAATTCTGTTTATGGGGATTTTGGGATCAGCCGGGTGCTGGGATCGGCCCTGTGGATAGGTGGCTATTTGTGCAGCTCAGCTCTGCTGGGAGACCGAGACGTCCCCCTGATTAGATTAGTTTTGCACACTGAGCTCTGCCTCTTTTTTTTCCCCTAATCCCATGCCTGTTATTGTGGATCTGCTGAAAATAACAGGTCTTTGCCAATTTTGGAGCTGGGCTTGTGCGGGAGCAGAGCCTGGCCGCATCTCAGCTCTCCCCTTGTTGCAGCGGAGCATTTGGGCATGCAGAGGTTCGATGCGGGGTGGGGGGGGTTGGGGTGGGTGTACATGGGAGCTGGGGCCACACAATTTAAATTACTTTAACCTGTAGCCCAGCCACTGACTTGTAAATGGAGGCTTTACACATGTGCCTGTCTGCTGCAAGGCTCTCAATGTGTGCTTAAAGCCCCACTGATTTAGTTGACAAACATCAATTTTGTGGATTTAGCAACGGTGCTTGCTCAGGCTCCCCAAAACAGCACCAAGCAGCTTGAGCCTGCTGGGGACTCGGACCTGTTTTCTGATCTGGGGGAGTGTGGGATGGCAGCGTTACCTCCGAGTTGGGCAAGAGGTTTCTAAAGAAATAGGTGACAAGGGAGCCAGGCGCAGAGCTCTGGGGGCCGGGGCGGTAGGCACCCGCTGGGAGCGTGCTAGGGTCTGTGGCTTCATCCCTGCCGCAGATGTGTCCCAGCCACGTCCCGGCTCTGCCCTTCATCGCTTCTGGGAACACAAGGATCAGCTTTTTGGGGCAGCTCATGTTGGTCACTGGTCTCTTGTGTCCCCTGCAACATGGTGAAGGTCTGCCCCACGCTCACCCATCCCAGGAAGCAAAGCAGAGGTGATTTCATGTGTAACTTCATCAAACAGAAACCGTTGTCGGATTCGATTAAAAGATGGGAAAGACTGAGAAATAAATTAACCTCTGTGGCACTCATTGCCCTGGGAAAACCAGCGCTGGGAGTTTGCATCTCTGGTGCCTCCTGGAGCCCCAGGCAGAGCTGCAGCGCTGGATAGCAGGCTTTACATCGTGTGCTTTGGGGATCAAATCTTGACCCAATAAATCAGAAATCCCATCTGCCCGATCTCTGGTCAGGCAGTTTCTCTGGGCCTTGCTTCGGGCGAGAGCTGTGCTGGGTCAGGCGTGGCCGCTCGCTCTGTGGGGGGCTCCGCTATCACAAGGCTGAGTCTCCTTCCCGGAAAGGCTGCGGGTGTTGTAGGCTATTGTATTGCAAGTTATCATCATGCAGAGAGTGCAGCACATCTCTGCTGCATCCCTGGCAATGTCTGGCATCAGTATGGTTCCTCTGGCCGCTTTTTGAATACGATTTTGAACGATCAGTGTGTGACGCCGCAATAAGAATGCTAATTAAGTGCCACTTCCACAACCGCAGGGCTAAATTAGTTTCAGCTGTCGTCGATGACTTATTGAACATTTGTACTCCTAGATACTTTCTGTGATTTTTCTTTAAATGATTTAGTCCCGAATCCAGCATGGTCCCATTTAAATGGGATTTGCCCCAGCCTGATGGGCTTGTGTTAATGTTGTATTGGAGCTCGCCTGGGTGCTGCAGTGGTGGTGGTGACCTGGAGCCACGTGTGCTGCAAACACAGTCCCCAGATGTGTAACAAGGGTAGATTGTTCTTGAATTGCTTCAAAAAAAGAGGAGGAGAAGGCAGACGCAATGATATATTGATAACTCATCTGTCCCTGCCTGTGTCCTGAGCCAGGTTTCTCATTTCCAGCATGCTGGAATGAACCCAGAACAACGCCATTAATGACAGTGGAATTGCTTCTAGGCTTACATTTGTGTGGTTGAAACTAAAATATGTCTGTAGTTTGGGCTAAATCTGCCTGTCAGCGTCTCAGGAGAAGGAGCCACCCAAATACTTTTTGCGAGGTGGAATCTGATCTCTTTTAATTTACCAAAAGATAGACAGTTTGCTGTGGGTATCTTCTGGCTTGGATTCACCATTAAAAAAATCAAACAGACTGAGCGTTAGTAGTGCAGGTCACACGAGTGAGACAGCAGGAGGGTGGGATGCTGGGATGCAGAGCAGCCGTGGTGGCTTTCCTGGGGTCCACGTGTCTCCTCCAGGCACAGAGGGATGCAGGAGCCGATCTGCAGCCACGTGCCGACTTTGTTACCAGACGGGTGTCTTGCCGCACTCCCTGGTTTGGCACATGCTGTCTCTCCCTCTCTCCATCCCAGATTTCTAAAAAAGCATTGCCATATGTTGCACGAGCTATAGGCCGTAGAGGATGAATCACGGCTCCCACCGCTGAAATGAGGCTGTCTCCAGCCTGGATCTTGTTGTTGTCAATAATATACGACCGTTTAGGGTGACAGTGAGGCGGTCGGACCAGTGCTGTGGAGCTGGGGTCAGGCCGGGAAGGTAACGCCCAAAGAGCGGGGTTGGCCTCAGAGCATCCCTGGTCCTGCGCAAGGTCTGGTCCAACGGCAGTCGAAATCCCATGGGCTTTGCTGGGTTTGAGCCAGACCGCGGGGCTGGGGGTGTTCCTCAGCAGGGTGGAAATCCAGCTACTGCCCCTATTTCATGGGTCTTCGTAGATTGGGAGAGAAAAATCCCACTTGGGCAGCAAGTTTGCCTCAATACAAGCCTCAGCTTTCAAAACTTCGCCAAGCCTTTTGATGCAAAACTGACTCTGAAATGTCCTAATTCAGGGCTATGTGGATTATGGCAGTTTTCACACAACCTGCTTCCCCTCCCTGGTCTCCGTGGGTCTGAGAAACCAAGTGTGGAAGTTGGTGCTAAAGCTGACCCTGAATTTCACCCCAAACTTGATGTGTTCTTTTTTGTTTGTTTGGGGGTATTCTGTGGTTTTGTTTTGTTTTGTTCTTTTTTTAAAGTAAAGGGTGGGTTGGTTGTTTTTTTCCTATTATTGCCTCCAACCAGCCCTGCAGGGCCAGGAGAAAAGCTAGGGCTGATTTACTTTTCAATTCCTTTGCCATCATCCAGATTGTTATGTGATCTGAATCTGGCCCAGTGGCATCTTTTCGCTAAGTGAAGGCTCCAAGATAAGATAAAATAAGATGCTATAGCTGGATGCTATCAAGAGGAGATGCGGGCAGGGCTGTGGCGGGGACCTGCCCTGCATTTCCCAGCCTGCGCAGCGCTGTCTTGGCAGCGAGGGTGCAGAAAGCTGATTTACAGCGAGGACTTCCTGAGTGGTAGGAATGGTGATGGCTCACCATTTATTAGCATTTTCTTCCTTTCATAGAAGGATTAGTTGTTGGTGAGGGACTAGTTTTCTGGCTGGAGTAAAACAAATAGGGGTGCTTTGGATAAGATGCCCCAGGTGAGAAATTGCAGCCAGAGGTACAAAAAAACCAGGAGCTGCAGCAGAGCAGGGATGGAGAAAACAAACCTAAAAATAATACCTGACCAGGATCTTTCCAGAAGAGGGAGGTAAGTACATGCAAAATAAAAAGAATAGGTCATTCTGCATGGGTGTCCTGGTGTCAGCTGGGATAGAGTTAATTTTCTCCCTAGTAGCTGGTACAGTGCTGTGTTTTGGATTTAGGATGAGAATAATGTCAGTAACACACCGATATTTTAGTTGTTGCTAAGCAGTGCTTACACTAGTCAAGGACTTTTCAGCTTCTCATGCCCTGCCAGTGGGATGGGGGAGAGAATTGGGGAGAAAAAAAAAAAAAGTAAAATTCGTGGGTTGAGATAATGACAGTTTAACAGGACAGAAAAGGAAGGGAAAATAATAATAATAATAATAATAATA
>NW_008824900.1:7630901-7652899 GCF_000699105.1 Pygoscelis adeliae | reverse complement strand
CCCCGAGCAGCCGTCACTGCCCCCCAGCTACCCCCCCAGTTTATATACTGAGCATGATGTCGTATGGTATGGAATGGAATGTCCCTCTGGCCAGTTTGGGTCAGCTGTCCCGGCTGTGCCCCCTCCCGGCTTCTCGCTGGCAGGGCATGGGAAGCTGAAAAGTCCTTGACTAGTGTAAGCACTACTGAGCAACAACTAAAACATCAGTGTGTTATCAACATTATTCTCATCCTAAATCCAAAACACAGCACTGTACCAGCTACTAGGAAGGAAATTAACTCTATCCCAGCCAAAACCAGGACAGTGGGGAAATGCCCAAAGTGAAAAATCCCTGTGAGACAGGGAGTACCGGCAAGCAAGCCCAGAAGGATGCAGTACAATTGTCAGTGTGGAATTGGTGACTGATGAACAAAAGCTGTTTCCTCTCTAGTTCTCTGAATTGCCCTTGCAGTGATTTATTTTAGTTAAATGGTTTGTCCCTGCTAGAGATTTGGGGAACTGGGTTCTCTGCTAATGACAGATTTTTCATGGAGCCAAATTCTGCACTGATTTACTTCGTGCCCCTTCACTGACTTCCCTGGCAATGCCCAGGGTATAAAACAGCACAGCTCCCATATGCCAGACTGAGAAAGATCCCTATTTTCATCATAAAATGCCTTCTGTGATAGTAAATAAGCAGTTTAAAAACAAAGCCTAAAATCACTGTTATTAAGCCATGACTGCCACTGGCCTCTGCCTTTTCTTGAAGGTTATTGATTGGCACCGTGGATAACAATTTTTCCTGCTTGGGCTTGCTTTCTCCCCAGGCAGCTGAGTTCCTGGGGAGCCCGTAGTTGTTTGTGGTGTCCTTGTGCCCAGGGCATGGTTCTCATCAGCTGGGGTGAAGTGTGGGGTGTCCTGGGGAGGATGTGGTGGCTCCTGCGATGGCTGGTTCGCCCGGTGTCCCTTGCCTCCCCATGGAGAGCTGCTCTGCAAATCCTGAAACACTGCTCGATGCCTGGGGTTGCAGCAATGCTGCGCTGTGATCCGAGGGAGGCAGTTACCATTGCTTATAAACATCCTGCAGAGATTAGATCTGTTGGTCCTTTTTCCTAGGAAAGCAGCTCAGCTCTCTGCTTTGTTTGAACACTTCAGCACAAGCTGGGCATCGGAGGAGCCCGTAGGACGAGTTACAGATGGGTACTGCGATAATGCTCACTCTGCTCCTCGCAGCACATCTGCAAATACACAAACAACATTGCGCTCTTGTTTTTCTATTATGCTCATTTTGAACATGTAATTTCCAAACGGCTCTGGGTGTTTGGTTTTTCCATTAACCCAGACAAGGCATCCTTGAGTACCACCAGAAACCAAATGAAATGCCTGCCATCGTAAGCAAATCTAGGAGACATTATGCTCTGCGTTTTGCAAGAGAGACGATAAAAGATCCTATTTCCATGGCAGGTTGCTGTAATGTTTGTTGTTGTTCGTCCCCTAGCAATGCTGCTGAGGTCATGCCGGGGCTGCAGGCCAAAATCAGCCTGAGCGGAAGCGTCAGGCTCTCCTTGGCTTTGCAGAGGGTAAGGCAGTGCCTGCTGCATCCTTGTCTACCCTGCCAGTGCTGGACCAGTGGGGCCGAGATATTTCACACGCTGTCAAAAGCAGCTTCCAGGTGTCACAGAGGCTGCCCCGCCGCTGGCCATGTCTTTCTTCCCAGGCTGGTAGGTCCCCCGCATTGCACTGGGGTTACACCAGGGTTACCCCAAGGTTACCCCACGGTGAGGCTTGCCCTGCTGGCACAGGGATGACCCGGCTGTGCATCCCTGTGGGCTCCATCTGGGCAACCTGAAAGGGGAGCATCGGCTCTGCTCGCCCCGAGGGGGATAGCAGCACCCACAGGGATGGTGCACAGACACTGGCCGCTGGGCAGTGGCCAGCCCCAGGAGCTACTTGGGCAGCACAGAAAATACCAAGAAAAAGGAGGGGTAAGGATGTGACTGCATGGGAGCTGCAGACAAGGCGTCTGCCCCCATGGCATGGGGAGCACTGTAATGGAAACTCATCGCATCTGTGAGAAATCAAGGAGAAAACACTAAATCAAGCATGCTTGGTATGTTTTCTGTCGGTTTTTATTTACAGTTGGTCCAAGTCCCAGATTCCTTGTTTTGTAAAGCCTGGATCTGGGCTTTTAGCATGCCTTGCTCTGGGTACTTGTGCCGGAGAACAGCAGCTGGAGCAGCAATGCCCTTGCAGAGCAGAGGCCAGAAAGTAGTCGGGCTTAATGAGCAGCTGGTATGTGGCAAGTTTTCCACGATAAGGAAAACGTTTGATGCATTTTCTTTAAGCAAAGAGCCCCGAGGAAATGTTTCCTGTTGAAGCTGGCTCCCGCGGGCTGCCGGAGAAGGTGGGTGCCCTGCGGGAAGGTGCTCCCGTGACAGGCGAGGAGGCTGTGGCATGGTGGCGTTTGCGGGTGAGGCCACCTTGCTGCTTCTAATGAATGCTGTCACTAATTAATTCTGTCCCTAATTCTCTGCCCACATTTCCCATATTGGTGGCAGTGGGCTGTCCGCTGCAGAAACCCGAACCAGAGGCTCCCTGAGGTGATGGAGTGGAGCTGTGGGTCCTGCCAAAACTCAATGGTGAAGGAACATCTGGTTGGTGCTACCTCCCAAGCAGACATGGCTTGCCTCAGAGGCTCTTCTTCATAAAAATTTGTCATAATTAGAAATTATTTCTCTCCCCAGCTCTCAGAGTGACACCTTTAACTGTTGCTACTTCTGATGCGACAGCATTAAGCAGGGAGGGCTCAGGTCATGCTCATGTTTCACACTAAATCTGCCTGCAGTCATAGTCAACAGTGAGCAGGGATAAAGGGTCTGTCCCTCTTCAAAAGCAGTGACCGAGGCTGCTGCCCTGCTGTGCAACTCCTGGGAGATCATTGCTTCAGGCCAGGAGTCCCCAAAGGTGGGAGTCCCAGAAGCATCCTGGAAGGGGGTTTATGCCCCTTAAGTTAAAATCCAAGTGATGTTTTAACCAAAACATTCGGAATTGGGGCAGGATCATGGTTGGATAGGGGGATGTGCACGAGGGATTTGGCTGGAAGTGCCCGGGTCAGGTCAGGTTGGAGCCCCCCTGGCTGCCTCGCTTGGTGGCATGGCAAACATGGCCCAGGGCCCTGTGGGAAGGAGAAACTCAGCAGCGAGCTGGGCACAAGGCTGCAGCAGGGGCCCCTGTTATAGCTGGCAGCACCGAGCAGCAGCAGCAACATTTCCCCCTGTTTCCGCCTGTCCTGGATGCGGCATTGCACGTTGGGCTCGTCACGCTCAGAGAAATGAAGCTTTTTCTCCTTAGTTTGGCACAATTTGACTCATGGAGCCAGGGTAGCTTCCCCACCGTGGGCTCTCCGCATCTGCTGGAGGGGCTCCTGGGGGGCTGGAAACGCTCAGCCCTGACTTCAACCTTAATGCACTGAAGATGTGATTAATGCAGCACGGCTCCTGTTGCAACATTATGCCGTGTTGCCGATGGGCTTCTTGATACAAAGCGTCTTCCTCCGGGTGCTGACACCCATGTCACCTACAGTGGGGAGGGACTGTCACCTCCAGCTTTTCCCCACATGCAAATGCTATGATCTGCTCTGCAAATCTGAATTTCCCTGCAGCTCTCCATCCCTCTTAGTTCCTTCTGTTTTCATAGGGATTATAAAGCAAATCTTTGCATCAGACTTACTGAAAGCAAACCTCAGGTTCTTCTGTTTGCAAAGCTCGGGGAATGAAGGAGGGATGACTGCAATCTCAGGCAGTGGGCAACAGCCTGGTGGGATCCCATGGGAGCTAAGCCTTTGCAGGGGCTGGTGGGTCAGTGCATAGCAGGCTCCTGGGGGTGCACGCAAATGAGCTCAGCAAAGTCAGACAAGAAATAGGTGCAGGGTAGGAAAAAACCCGCAAGTGGATGGAATCACATCGTGGATTTATCATCTTGGGAAAGGCAAAAATCAAGACTGAACATTTTCTCTGAGTTTCTCTGCTTGAGCTCTGCTGGTGCACTTGAACTAGAAGAGGCTGTGCACCTGGGGCAGCTGGGAGCTGCACCGTGTGGGGTGGCAGGGGAAGGAAGAGTCATTCCGGATGCAAAATTTGGCAAAGGGTGCTATTAGCTTTTTTTTTTTCCCCTCCCCCAAACAACACTCAGAAGGTGAAGAACAAGTCCTTTCACTGACACCTAGCAAGCGCCTGGATGGACAGCCCAGCATCCGCGCAGTGCTGACGGGGCTGACCAGGTGTGCGTGAAATTACTGCCATTTCTTCCATGCGTGGCAATGCTTGGCAGGGGCAAGGCCGTACGTAGGCAGCAGCATCGTCCCTGCCCTGCTCCCTCACAGCCTGCGTGGCCGCCGCTGCAGCCCCACAGCTGTTAGGCTGGCTGTGTGCTACAGCAGATGAGACAGGAAAATGCCCCTCCGATGTGCATTGCGACTAGATCAGTTATACACATTTGTATGCATTTGTGGGGAGAGAGGGAGCTTTTGCAGCGGCACATATGTGAGAGAGTGCTGCCATCTTTTGGCTATGCAAATCAGGAGAGGTATAGAGGAGTTATAGAGGGGTCCTATGGCAACTTGCGTTGGCTGGGAAAATATTGCTTGTGCACTGCTTTATTTTGTTCTGTGTATTTTATTGGACATGAGGAAAATACATTACATTATGAGGTTACATTACATTATTATGAGGAAAATACAATACATTATTGTATATTATTGGACATGAGGAAAAATTTCTTTACTGAAAGAGTGGTTAAACATTGGAACAGGCTGCCCAGGGAAGTGGTTGAGTCACCATCCCTGGAGGTATTTAAAAGACGTGTAGATGAGGCGCTTAGGGACATGGTTTAGTGGGCTTGGTGGTGTTGGGTTGACGGTTGGACTTGATGATCTTAGAGGTCTTTTCCAACCTTAATGATTCTATGATTCTATGATTTTTACCATTATTCCCATTACCATGTATTATTTCTGTTACTGTGTGAAGTGACCCTGGGTGCGAGGGGTGAGCCCTGACCTATGCTCAGTGCTGGCTGAGGAGACACTGTGATGGCTCCCAACAGCCCAAGCTGAGCATCCAAGCAAGCATACTGTGTTGTGGGACACCAGCATCCTTCTCTTCCAAACAAAATGCATGATAAAGTATCTATTTGTAGTGTTTCAACCCAACATAGACAAAGATTTTCTGTAAATTTGAGAATTAATTATTGAATGATGAAAAGTCTCAGGCTTATTCATTTGCTTCAGTGGTGCATTGCAATATGTGGAGCCACAGAATTAGCACTTTCCTGGGTTTAGAAATGGAGTTTACAATCAGCAAATAAATGAGCACTCTATTTTATATACAGTGTTTACTGTGTGTGTGTTGCCCAGGATTGAATGGTAAATACTAACACTAAGCACAACAGGTTTCAGAAATGAACTTTAGAAAATAGGATATCTGGTCCCTCTCTGGTGAGCACCATCCAGAGCTAAGCATGACTCCATCCATCCATCCATCCATCCATCCATCCATCCATCCATCCATCCATCCATCACCACAAAATCCACCAGTGTGATTTCTCTCAAAGAAAATGGGTTATGCTTTAACAGCTCCAGGGCACCATCAGCTGTAGAGGTTATTCGTTGGTACAACAGCCTTTCTTTTTCATTTGTGTGGGTCCAAACAGCTCATGTGTGGTCCTTTGCCTTTGAAAAGGAAAAGAAAATGGAAATTATTGGAAAGATAGGAGTGAATACTTGTGGCTGCCGCGACTGAACGTAGGAAACGTGACCTGATGGCTCGTTTCCCATGCTAGGCAGGAGCTGAACTGCCACGCACGCTGCAGAGGCATGTTTTGAACCCTACTGAGGTTGCTTTGTGCTGTGTGATCCCTTCCCCAGCAGGGAAGACAAGCCATTGGTGCTCGGTTCAGCTCCATTGCGGCCGTGGCCCTGCCCAATGGTTTGCCTGCAGCTGCGTGGTGCTGGGCTGAAATACCTTCCCAGGGGCTCACCCTGATTTAAACATCTCTTTTGGGGTGAAGGCTTTTGGGAGAACAGCCCTGTGAAAATAGCCCTGAAAAGCTATCATGAGCATTTGCTCTATAGGTCACTCCTATCCTTCCCGTGGTGATAAAGCCAATATTTGAGCAGCCTTGAAAAAAGAAAGAAAAATTGCCTGGGGAGATGAGAGGGTCAAACTGTGGCAGGTATTTTGTTGATGCAGATGTGCTCCATTTGAATGTGACATCTCTGGCAGTGACATAAGCTGCTTTCCCAAATATAAGGCTGTCAATATATCACTTTTCTGATATAGAAAAATAAATTTCAGTGATGCACACTTGCCTCTGCCCAAATCAACAGCGGTGAGTCATCACGGCAGACGGTATCAGCTGCCACGGTGTTTGCAGCGGTTCATAGCGTAGGCTGCCGAAACCCGCTGCTTTCCTCTGTTGTTGACAGGAGCAGGACTCTGATCCCGGCCACCCTCGGCACCAAAATGATGATTGCTCAATAGAAATGTGGTTTCAGGGGCCAGAGACCCTACATTTTATTTTCAGTACCAAAAGAAGCGGTGCTGCGCTCCTGCGCTGGGATGGGAGACTGCGAAAGATTGGGCAGAGTCCATCCCAGCGGGTGCTGGGGAAGAGAAGCCATGAGACAGGCAGCCCAGTGCTCCTGCCTGGCAAATCCCACAGACGCGGTGCCCGCGAGGGTCTGAGTGTCGTGGTACCATTGCGATAGGGAACTCTGCAAGAGGTAGACAAGCAAAGGTCTGGTTTTAGCCTCCTTCTCCCTCACGTGCCCTTTGGCCATCCCTGTGCCACCACAGCTGCTGCCAGAGCATCCCTGCGGATGTCAGCCCAGTGTTTGTTTCCCCTACCCCATGTCAGCAAGGAATAAAGTGAAGGGGAGCCCAGCCCATGCTGGGCCATGCTGCAGCACCCTTTTGGTCTGTGCAGCCGAGTGCCTGTCTCATGGAGACCAGGACGCTGGGTGCGGAAAGGGGAGTTTGGCACCTTGGTGTCCCAGCCCAGTATGAATTCAAGATACCTCCAGGGCATGTCCCCAGACCCGTGACTGGGTCTCCCCGCATGCACCCACTTGCACAGAGCTGGTGCAAGATTGGTGGGGTCCAACTCCTTCCTCATGTGGAAAGGCGGGGTGGGGATCAGTGTCTGGGGCTCCCCCTGACCCTGCAGGTAGAAGGCACTGCTCAGCACCTCCCCTGCCAAATCCACCACTGCCCACCCCAAAACCTCCTGGCTGGTGGCTCCAGGAGGCCCAACATGGTGCTCAGCAGGGCAGAGCAGGCATCCTGGGGCAGTGCCAGGGCTGCACGGGCCATGCAAGGCCTCTCCTCCAGGACCACACATGCACACTGCCGGGGACTGGGGAACACCTGGATTTCTCTAGGAAAGCTGCAGGACATGGATGTCGCTGAGCAGCTTTTGCTGAGCAGTCTGACATGACTGAGAAGGAAAGCCTCAGAACTTGTAGTCATTTTCCAAGATTGAACAGCATGGCTTAGCAAAAGGTCAGTCCATGGCTGGAGCCAACCGACAGTCCTTGTGGGTGCAGGTACATACCCACAGCACCAGCAAAAACAGCAAATGATGAAATGTGTTGGCAGGACCGGGGAGGATTTAGTTCAGTTGGCTACAGAGGGAAGTATTTCAGTAGCTTTTCAAGGTCAATAGAGATGCCCTTTTGCCTCGGAAGTCCTTGTCACCGCAGCTCCTCTCTGCCTCTTGCTTGGGAATGGAAATGTGGTTGAATTTAAAGGAGCAGAGCTTAATGATGCTGCTTCGGCACAGCCTGGGCTTTGCCCTGTGAAAGCCCCAGCTGCTCCACTCAGGCTCTGGGGAGAAGACAACCTTCTCGGCTGCCCAGGCGGCTCCCTGCACAAAAAGCAATGGGATGGGGAAAGCATGAGCCTGCATAATCATCGCTATTAACGCCATAAGCCCAGCCAGTCTCCAAAGGCATTCTCCCTTGAACACCAACCTCACAGATATTAATCAACCAGCCAGGCAGATTAGATTAACTGGATTTCTGCATCCAAAGCTGATGCTGATATCCACTGATTGGAAATCACTCCAGAGCACAGGCAGTTAAATAGGAAGGTGTTTTCTATCCCCGCACAAGCTTTTCTCAAGCAGATAAGGATTCATAATAAGAGGAGGGAGCGGAGACATGGAGCAAGGCTGAATTAGCAAGGAGTTTGGTATGCTTTTGGTCTGATGGTTACTACAGCCTCAGGAATTTGCTAATTAGCTGTGTGGGACAACTAATTATCTTGTCAGCCAGTAAGTCAAATAGTAATTCAGTTTAAGCACTTTTTTTTTTTTGTTATTTGGAAGCATATTTGGCACTTTGGCATCTCCGTGCACTGTTGTGGTGCTGCACAGGCTGCAGCTCATTAATCCCCCCATCTCTGTGGGAAGGTGGGCTCCCACCCACCCAGTCTCTGGGGTGACACTGCACACAGCCTCACTCACTGCTGCAGCAAAGCAAGGCAGGACAAAATGTTGGAGTTTGGGGTTTTTTTTGCACCCCACAGGACCCTGATTTACATCTCAAAGATGAGGCCAAAAGACAAGCCCAGAGCGAATGGGAGCTTTCAGCCTGCTATAGGGGGGCAGTGGTCCACAAGGGCCAGAGCTAGTAGAAAATAAAAGCCTGAATGTTTTTAACATAAGACATGGGTCTGAGCCAGCAGTACAGAAACTTTTGTATTAAGCAGGTGCCGTGGTTACCCCAGGCCCTAATTTCCTTGGTCTTGTACGCTTCCCATGTGAGTAACCAAAGCTGTGTGCATCGGATGGGGCAGAAATTAATAGCTGGAAAAGGCATTTTTTTCCCACCTAGCTGGTAAACGTTTTAGTCTGTGGGCTTAACCCTGGTCTGAGTGATACCAGAGTAAATCTGAAGTTAATTTAATTTATTAGAGATATCCCAGGTGTAATGAAATGCAGAATTCATCCCTGCATCTGACAAGGGACCCACATTCTGGACAGGAGAAGGAAATCCAGGATCAATGCTGCATTTTCCCCCGTCAGTGTAAGAGTTATCTCCCCCACCTCCACTGAGCCAAGGAAGAGGGGGAACAGGGCATGACTTACATTATTCATGAACTGAGTCGTAATGAGGCTAATCACCAGCTAATTAAAGTCCTCCTATTAGATATCCTGTGCTGCTTTGCCCTAACATACAGCATGCGGAGTTCTTAACTGAAGAAGCTGAAACAACTTCTTTGGAATACATTCCAAAATTAATTTAATATATGATGTCTGCTGGGACTGGGTGAGTCAGAGCACTGTGATGGGACTGCGAATGTGCTGCAATTTATTTGTACTGAAGTTTAAATAAGATTGATGGAGCCATAAAAACATTATTGAAGAGACTTCATAGGGGAGCCTAGGGGAGAAATAAAGCACGGCAACAGGCTCTTGGTTTTGTAGCATCCTCCTATCTCACTGTAAGGAAGTGATGGCAGTAGGTTGTCTTCATCGGATGGGTTTGGGTCTGCAGAGAGCTGTGGATGGCTGTAGGCGGGGGTAGATGCCTGGGAATTGCAAGAGTTGCCAAAGTTCTGCAAGGAGATTTCCCAGGAGATGAGAGACAGCCTGTGGAGCCATATCTAGTAGAAGTTTAAGGTCAACCTGAATTTTTCTGGTTTGGATCTGAGGTTTTGTCAGAATTGGCCTTGAGGAAGAAAGCTTGCAAACCTGGTGAGATCTGAGGCCAGCATAGTGGGGATAACTCGGTGAGGACATGGAGGTCCCAGCTACTTGAGCTGCAGCTCCTGAACAGCTGAGATCCTCAGACTTGCCCTTTTCAACTGCAAATTCATATTCAGTTGCCTCCTAATGCCTTTTGCTAGCCAACACACTGAGCACTGGTCCCAGAAGTATTCCCTTTCCCTTTCACCCACTGAGGACCTGAATGTGCCCTAGTGGTTGAAGGGTGAAAATATTCTGGTCCAAAGGATGCAGGCAAAGGCTGGATTTGGCCAACTCACTGCTCCCTTGAGCCATTTTTTTAAAACCTCCCATGAGTGGAGAGCTCGAATCTCTTCCTGTATTCCTTGAAACAGTGATAGGAGAGAAGACCAGAAGAAGCCCTTTGGCTGCCCGGGATGAGTCAGGGCAATGGCAGGGAAAGGTGGTTTGGAACAGAAACCAGAAAATCCAGAACTGCTGAAGGTTTTGCTGAGAGTTACTGGTGCTCAGACAGTTCAGAGATGGCTTGGGACACTGTAATACCTCTTGGAAAAGAGCATTCATGCTCCTACAGGAGAAACCTAACTGTCGCTGGCTGCGGTGCCTGGGAGAGTCTTTGCAGCAGCAGGTGAGCGCAGTTAAGAAGGGAGATGCCTCAAGGGTCCTGGCAACTCTCGCTGAATCTGAGGCTGTCTCTCCACATCCCTTTTTCTCCAGGGCAGCTGAAGCTGGTTCCCCCCTCCTCACCCCACTCCTTCTCAGTGGTGCCAGTGCCTCTGCCTGCAGGGCTGTGCAACGAACCCCACCAGCAAACCCCACCAGGCTGGAAACTGGAGACTGCCCATCTGCCGCAAACGCTTTTGGAAGCAGAGCAAAAGAAATTGGATGGATGGTATAATAAAACTACAAAGGACTATTGGCTTTGGTTTGCTTTTCAAAGATTAAGAAGCTCTTTCAAGTGTCTTGGGCTTCATTTATCACCTAGATATAGACCAGCACAGGCAAGTACATTTATGGTGCAAGATATCTCTAAAGGTCTTTCTTTATACTTCACAGCTGTGAGGTATCAAACCCTCAGCTTTTTAATGATAATTCAGTCAAAGCAAGCCATAAAGAAGAGCAGCAAGTATATGAGGAGCTGTGGCAGTCTGCAACCACAGGCTGGGCATCTGTGGGTGCCGGGCAGCTTCATTTTCCCAGTGCTGTCACATCACTGGCATGCTTCAGCAGCAGGGATGGCCTGGGAAGGGTAACGAAAAGCCTGCTGTAAAATGTTTGCAGGCATCCTATTTTGGCTGAACCCTCTCCATTTGGGTTTGTAGAAAGGTTTAGTGGTGGTTGCTGCCTTGAGGTTTTTTCAATGCTGCATGTGTGCAGCTGACATACACAGTATTTCTCACTTGGAAATCTCTTTCCAAATGCACTGAGACCTCAGCTTCAGGGCAAGAGCAAGAAAGACCCAGGACACACCAGGATTTCCAGCCGGGATATTTCTATCATTGCTGGATAAAAAACGATGAAGCAGAATCCTTCTGAGTAATTCAGTCTCCCTTTGCAACTGGGTGTGTAAGTCATCAATATGTTGACACGTACTCATTTTAGTAAAATCTGGTGTTTGTTTCACTAGTAGTGTTGATGTACAAAAAGCACTGAAATTAAGTGCTGCATGTTAAAAATCAATTAGCTTTTACTCCCACTGAAAATGACATTGGTATTTCAAGACATATGTGCACCCACGTCCCTGCTTATGCTCGCCGGAAAATTTATGGTCCTCTCCCCAGCTGCAGAGAGGCCACTTCCTCTGCAGTGAACTTGAAACTTTGGTTTCTAGCTCTGCTTCTTCTCCATTTATGTTTTAGCGTGCAGGAAGGAAAGTCTTGGAAAGAGCGAGCGGGTCGGTGCTGGCTGGGAGCCGTCTGCTCCTCTTCAGACCTTGCTCCCTTCTCCTGGGGCTTATTTTGGGTAACCAAAGAGGCGGATTCACATCCTGTGTGTGGGCTGCAGGTGGGAGCACATCACCTGCCATGAGAGCTGCACCCCTGGGGTTGTTAACAGCAGCTTAAGGGGAGGAGGGCGGGGAGAAGGGGAAGCACTGTTACAGGTACCTCCATGGAAAGTGCTGCGAGATCTGGTACAGATGTTTGCAAGGCTGGTATCAAGGACTTCATGCTGCTCTACCAGAAGAAGAGATGAGACAGGAGTAAGTGATAAAGGTGCTTGCTGGAGGCACTAGGTTAAGCTTGTCCTGGTCCTTCCAGGTGTCCTTATGTGGGTGGCATGGAGCCCTGCTGATTGCTGGGGTGCTCCTCTGCCTTCCACTGGTTTGAACAGGGAGGGGTTTAATGTTGTTCTCTACTTAAGCAACTTTGCTTATCAGTTCCCTGTGATCTTGGGTCACTGTTTTAAAAGAAAGTGGTATTTTGAGGCGTAAACCACATCTCTTAGATGCATTATTTAAAGCAACAGTCATCTTTAAATGTGGGGTGGCACCTGCCCCAACTTTCCTGTTCCTGTGGTTGGTGTTGCAAGGAGGTGGTGGAGGCTGGTGCCCAATGCCTGTGACTAATGCACCCCTCCCTGCCCACAGCTCTTGCGGGGAGTGGGTACCCTCCATCAAACCCCAGCCCTGCTGGAACCTGGGGTGGCTGGCACAGGGCTTGGCATGAGCAGACCTGGGCCAAAATAACCCTGGGGAAAGGGGGTCAGGGGGGTCTTTTCAGCCTGATAATTTCCCTGATGTGGTTAAGGGCGCTGAAGAGGGGCTGCTGCTCATGGAGGAAGGGGGTGCTTAAGAAATTTCTTGCTGCCAAAAGAAATGCCTGAGAGGAGGTCTCAGGTGGCTGTTGTGCTGGCTTCAGCCATCATTCAAGAACTATAAAATGAAAGAAACCACCACAGAAGGGAGGTGATTCTTGCACTGGATCAGTTCCCTGGTGTGGTTTACACTGTGCCTCCCCAAAAAAAGGTGTAGTGACCAATTTGGGCAGGGCTGAGCTGGTGGGGAGAGGCTGTGCCTGGGCCAGCTCTGCCCTTGAGAGGAGGGTAATGTGTCGAGGGCCAAACAGGTAAAACGCAAGGTGCTTTCCTGCCACCTCTCTCTCTTCTGGGCCCAGAAATTCAAATGCTGCTGCATAAAGGATATGTGCACCTTTTCCTGTATTCTGGCTTATTTTCTCTTCTGTCCCTGTGTGAAGATAGATGCAAACTGAGTTCAGTACAGACTAGCTACAAAAGTGGTTTCAACTGCCCGGAGCAACAGACTGGAAAAAGAGGGACGCATATGTTCCGCCTCTCATTTATATCAAAAAGTCATAGATATTATTTGTTATTTCCAATTGCGTACGTGATTTTGTCAGTTTAATCAAATTGCTCCTTTTAACACTATATTTGCTCAGGACCTCCTTCCCCTGTTGCGTGAGGATCCAGCACAGGCAGTGCAGGGGAAGGCCATCCTGATATCCTGCAGCCTCCCCAAAGGGCTGCTGGCCAGGGATGCTGCTGGGGGGCTGTGCCCAGCTTTGGGCAGAGGCTGTGGCTGGATGCACAGAAGCAGAGTGTTGGGGAGCACCAGCAGTGCTGGTCCCTAGGGAGGCCCAGAGGAACTTGCCTGGTCATCGAAGGCGTCTGCGAGCAACAGCAGGGAGGGCAGCAGTAAGAAACTTGACGTCACCTGCTACGGCTGCTTGCTCCGTCTCGCCTGCTGGGGACTATTTTTAGCATTATCTCAAAAGTGCCTCCTTGCCGGGGTTTAGTTGCTTAGCAGCCACCTCGTGGCTGGCGTGATTAGGATGGGAGCAGACGGTTATTAATGCACACGTGCGGAGATTACCTTGTGGTTTCCACCCAGTCACTGCCTGAAAACCTAGCAGCTCTCGGGTGCGCAGGGCTGGGGACGAGGGTTTTCTGCCCCAGGGGCTGATCTCCCCTGTGTGCAGCAGTGACAACCCCCACTGGCCTCGGGTGCTGCCTGCATCCCCTGTCCTGGGCTCACCCCTCTGGGTTTGCTCTGTTTGGGAACAGGCATCAAAAAAGGGGCTTGGGCTCAAAATATGCCTCTGTGGAAGTCCCCAACCCACAGCCAAGAAAATGCGGTGCACAAAAGATTGGCAGGATGCTTTGTTTATTCTTTGGTGAGCCATTTTACTTTCAGATGATCTGTTTTCTCTGACATATATAGAATTGCATGTTTCTAAAACTGCCTACCAGGATTGCTGGTGTCTGAGAGGGGAATTATGTTTGTTGTAAAGACAGTGATACCCTCAGTCATAATAGGGCTCTCAGAAGACAAAGGGAGTTATTTTCTCAAATTGAAAAGTTTGGTACTTAAACTATATCTGCTCAAATTGATTAAATCAGATTGCTGAGCCACAGATAACTTTATAAATACATTAAGCTGAAGAAAAAATTCTTTTAAGTCTCCATGCCCTGACAGGCTCCTTTTAAAGCTGGAAAATCCTGAAATGAGTTATTGTAGGTACAAAAACAAAATACACAAAAAGGACTTTTAGGGACTGGTTTCCAAAATGGCAGGAGCCCAAGCTGGTGCATGGCTGTAAGCACATTCCAGCTGCCTGCAAAGTGATGTCTGCACATGGGAGACCACTGCAGCCTTCCAAGAGTCAAAGTATTGCAGCTCCTCCTAGGAGTTACTACAAGGTTATTTAGACAGCAATCCTGTCCTTCAGCCTCTGTTCAGGGATGGTCTTGCTCAGTGGCGGTGTTGGACAGTGCCTCTTTGGGATGGCCACTGTGCAGAGGGACAGCCAGCATGGCTTGGCCAAGTGCCTGCCCCAAGGAGCCTCCATAAAGGGACAGGCAGGTCTTGGATATTAGGTGGCAAAGATAGGGGCCTTCGTGGATGGGCAGAAAGGGGCTGCAGTACAGCATCCACCACCTTAATGCCATCCTTGACCGTGGTCTGGCTCTCAGTGCTCTCTCTTCTGAGCTGTTCTAGAACAGGAACTTCTTCAGCAGGGTCCCAGCTGGGGGAAGCAGCCCCTCATTAGCACCTTTAATCCTTTTCAAATTCCAAGATAGTGTAAGTAATATTCCTCAAGAGTGATCAAAAGCTTGCACATGGACATGGAGCAAAACTGGAGATTGCACAAAGTGAAAAATTGGGCATAATCTGATAAACCTGAAAAATCAGGCTGAGGCTGTGCGTGCCTCCTGGGGCACATCCTAGTCCTCTCTGCCCTAGCCCCTCAAGGACATGCTGTAGCTCCTGTTCCTGCACTCACATCTCCTCATTGCATATGACTGGATATGTCTGGGAGTGCATCCAAGCTGGAGAGTGGTGATGCAGAGCCATAGGTCTCTGAGCAGAGGCAAAGGTGGTGTTGGGAAGGTGAAGGCAGTGGCGGTGTGTGGGGAGGGCTGTTGGGGTGGGAAGGTGCTTGATCTGGGCAGCTGAGGGAGGGAACAGAGGTCTGGGATCTCCTCGATAACCCGCTGCCTGGTTATCAGGGAGGGATGTGTCATTGCAAGGACAGATGCTATTTCAGGAGCGATGCTGTTTGTGAGACAGAAGGTCTCCGTCAGGCACCAGGGCCTGAATGCTGCTGGCAGGAGAGGGTTTCTGCTGTGTGTCAGAAGCTGCCAGGAGGAGTCCTGCAGCATCCAAACCAGGGATCAGATTCCTAGTCAAAGGAAGTGATCTCTGAATATCACCCGTTTAAACCAGGGTAGGTTATGCTGCTGTGTGTTTTATGCCCAGGATCTCATCTGGAGCACCTCCACACCCCTCCTAGGCTGTGGGCAGGGATAAGAGGGTGGGAGCACTGGCTCCCAGCATGAAAGCCCTGTGTGCATACCTGTAGTCTTATTGATTTAGCATAAAAAGCAGAAATCAAGTATGAATTCAGCCTTTGCCAGCTTGGTCCACAGATCATGCATTTTTAGAAAGCCATCCTACATCCTTCATGTAACTGAGAGTTATGGGCCACCACTCTTGATAAATGTCAGCCAAGAATTAAGTGGGGTGTGGGAATGGTGCAGTTGTGCATTTCCTGCAGGTGATTGTGACACCAAAAGCCTTCTCGGTGGCCCGTGTTACTACCCAGCTAGCTGGCAAGCTGGAACAGAGCTCAAACAGTTTGAGGAAAAGTAAAATACAGTACTGCACAACAGAGGAGGCATTTCCATGGTTATGGTTGGCACCCTAGAGTAATCTTTCATCACTTAAAGATTAAATGGCAATTCCCAAGCTACTGAAAACTCAGCATTTTGGGAGAATCATTCTCTTAAAGCATGCTTGAGTGATGGACCAATTTCCTCTCTCTTTGTCCTCTTTAACTGATGTACAGCAAAGGATGTAGAGCCAGTTACTAAATTGTTTTTCCTGACCAGCCCTAGGAAAGGTGGATCTGGCAGACAACAGCAGCAATGGCCTGGGAGTCCAAAGCAGCAAAACGCGGGTGCATATTTCTGCCGTGGTCCTGAAAAGGCGATGGAGAATCGAGTACCATTGTACCTGTGCTCCTGTTCCTCTGCAACTACAGCTGGCTCATTTTCACTGTCTGGCATGTGTCCTGTCTGAATTGACCCAGTGTGCACCCAACTGTCTGCACAGGCATGCCCCGAGGTGATGCTGGAAGGGTTATTCCTTGGTTTTTTACTCCTATTAGTCATGTTAGTGCTTGTGCCCGTATTGATTATTTTCAGACATTATTCAACATTAAAGTGTGAAGTTAAAGCCCCTCCACCCTTGTGAGGCAGCATGAGAGCAGATTTGTGTGCTTTTTTTCAAAACAGCTAAAACTATAAAACCGTGCATTTGCAAAAACAACCCCTCGCTGGGCCTTTTTATGTTTTTAATGAAGCACTTTCTGCATTCAAATGCCAGTTGCCTCTCTGTCTGTGCGACAGTGCCTTTGCTCTGCCACCTGCTGCCAGCTGCTGCGAACATTAGCTTCACTGCAGCCAGGTCTAGGCCTTGGGGGTTTTTTCTTTATTGTAAAATAAAGTTGAAATAAGAAATAATATTTAGGTGTTCTAGGGCAGAGCTTTATCCTACTACTTGTTTGCTTAATGCTCTTTACTTTGGCAAGCATGTCAAGAGTGGGAAAGGAAATGAGTGTTAACATTTGTCACACGTTTGGTAATATTGCATATAGAAAGGTAAATGCCAAATGTACATATGCCATTTTATACATAAATGCTTCTGGCAAGGAGAGGCGTTTTCTACCCAATTACGTGGCCTTTTTGATGTAAATGTTATGAATGTGTGGTAATATTTGGCCATCTGCTGATGATAGTAAGAATTGCATGGGCATGGCGGAACGGAGCCCCTTCACGCTGGCTTCTGCAGGAGCCGCAGCCAACTGTGCCGCTGCAGGTGGGAGGAGGGATCGTGGGGACGCCAGCACCCCGCAGAGGTACCGGGATCTGCCCCGCGTGGTGGGATGGGGGTGACAGCCTCATCTGGACTTCCTGACATCAGAAGAAACCTAAATCCAGGTTTGGGATGACCACCTTGGTCTGTAATAGTATCTGTGGGTGGCAACTAGCAGATGACCCTGCTGGCCCATGGCAAGTTTTCCTCAGGCTGTTGACCACTTGTTGCTTGCAATGGCTGGAGGTGTTTCTGGAAATGCATTTGCCTAATGTCTGTAACTATAGGGTCGTGGACCACTTACAGGAACAAAACCAGAGCACAGTATCTGGGTGAGAGAGGAAAAGGAGAGGTGCGAGAAGAAAGAAGGGGAGATGAGAAAAACACAAAGTGGGAAAGGTCTAAATAAAAAGAATCATAGAATCATTAAGGTTGGAAGAGACCTCTAAGGTCATCGAGTCCAACTGTCAACCCAACACCACCATGCCCACTAAACCATGTCCCTAAGCGCCTCATCTACACGGCTTTTAAATACCTCCAGGGATGGTGACTCAACCACTTCCCTGGGCAGCCTGTTCCAATGTTTAACCACTCAACACAAAAAAGAAGGTGGGAAAGTCTTGGTTTGTGTGGTCGAGGCTGTGTGAAGGAGGAGATGGAGGTTGAGAGAGTAAAGAAAAGCTGATGAGGAAAGACGTGGAGACAAGAAAAGGAGAAAGGCGAGGAGTGGTGGAAGTGATGAGCCCTTCTCAGAAAAGAGAAGTTAGGCTGCCATCCAGGTCATGGAAACTTGTCCCTTGAAAGTCCCGTGTGCTCCCTCTCTGTCCACACAGGCTGTGGAGCAGGGGCAAAGAGGGGAGGGTGTGGGACTTTTCTGTTCCTGTCCAAGCCCTGCTGGCACCAGTATTTGTATTTCACATCTTCTCGGCTTGGAGTGCCTGATGGGCAGTGGGCGCACTGTCCCCGCATGCGCAGAGTGGTGTGTTTCAGTGCCCTTCCAGCCTGCTGGCTTTTCCCACAGATTGGGGAAAACGGTGGGTTCGGGTCTTACACCCACGAGTTGGAGTCAGTCCAGATGGAGGAGCTGGGGCAAACACGCTGTGTGGCGGGGTGACAGCAGAGACGTGAGACCGCGACAGCAGAGGTACGGTCTAACTTTGCCTCAACTCCCTTCAGAACTGAAAGAAGTTAATTAAAGGTTTAGTCACTGGTTTTGTTTTCCTTTTCCTCTCTGAGACCAGCTGCCCCGTTTCGCATACCAGCACAGACGGGTACTGCAGTGGCCCTAGCCAGGGTGGACACAGGGACATGGGTGCCCCGACTGTGTCACCTAGGAGACACCTGGTGCTAAAGCCTTCACAGTCCTTTCCTGCTCTTCCCTCATCACATGCACATATTGCAGGATATTGGTATTGTGCTTTACAAAAAAAGGTTGCGTAAGGGGATGTGATTTTACAGTCTGCCCAGCAGAAGGCAGTCAGGTGAGCTCTGACAATATTTGCTTATCCTCCTCCCATCAGAGGGAGCTTTCAGAAGTTCTCATCCCTGCCACCCCACAAAAGGTACTGAAGTGTTTTAGGAGGTGAAAAAGGAGGACTTGGCTTTTAAACCCCCAGAAACATAGTGAGTCAGGAAAAGGTTTCTAGAAGAGACAGATAAAATAATAGCACAGCCGTTTTCCTTTGATCTTTCCTAAACATGTTCGTTACATCTCTTTCTGCTGAATTAATCCTGAATTTTCTCAGCACAGCCAGAGTTTTGCCCTGTGAGCCCACCCCCAACAGAAACAGGGGCATCTGGCTTCGTTGTAACACCAATCCCACCTGCATCCATCAGGCCCTGAGTCTCAGCTGAGGGTTGTGAGCTGGGAACAGAGGTCCATATGCTACACTGAGGGCTAGAATCGGGTAAGGGAAGGTGACAAATACATGGCAGGGATGCTGAATCAGTAGAGTTCAATAGGAGTATGGTCCACAGGCTGGCCAGTGCTGGATGAGGAGCAGTCCTCGGGGCATCGCTGCTGGTCTGGCTTTCTTGGCGGAGAAGGAGAAATTCTCATCGACTGTCAAAAGTCATCACCTGAAACACCCCCAGACCCTGGTTCAGCCCCGGGTCATTCCACTGCTGCAATGAATTTGTGCCAGGTAGGGACTCTGTTGATTGCATCTGTAAAAAATGTGTATTTTTTTACTTTCAGCTATCATCAGTTTGAAAACTGCTTTTGTATTTGACAGGCAGTGTATTGACTCGCTTCTGCTCGTTTGCTTTCCAACTCAGTTTTTCATTTCGCATTTCTCAATGTCTCACCAGAAGCTATTCAAGTTTGCGCTCTTTCTGTGACAGGGCACATCCTCAAACTCAAAACTGCACATTTTGGACAAGAGATGTCTGCTCCAAGGCTTACAGCTTGGCTTTTTATAAAGACCTGAACAATTTGCAAAATTTGGATGCAGCTGCTGTTTCAAATGAATGCAGCCAAGACTGTATTAGGGAGCTCAGGTACACCATTGTAGCTGTTTTGCTGCAGCACTATGTTTTTGTTTCAGCTTAGAGTAAAAAATAAACCTGACATATATTGAAGGAATTGGTGGAGATGTCATACAGAAGAGTGAGGTAGTTGTGTTAGAGCTATGGGGACAAATTCCCTGTTAGGGGACCCTTTAGGGGAAAGCCTGACTTCCAGGGGTGCGATGTTCCTTTGGCCAAAAATCCTGTGCAATTCCTTCATCCTGCTAAGCAAAAAGCTTTGCGCGTTCTCTCTCTCTTACCACAGTCCTTAATCGTAAGTGAAAATCTTTCCACATGTGGCTGAGACCTGTCTGTGGCCTAACAGCATTCATAGCAATTGTATTCCAATTTCCTTTCTTATTTGATAGTTTAATAATATCCTGAGTAGCATTTAATGCTACCGTTATACTTGCCACATCTGGTACAGAATGAATATCGATCCCTTACAAAGCTGGAGCTTGGGATATTCATGAAAACTTTCTTTTATGCTGAGTTCATTGTTGATTTGTTTAGTGTTCCCCTTTCACATCTTCTGTTTCAATTAAAGAAAAAACAACTCTGAAAAAGAAAGGGAGGAGAAAAGGCAGTTTTTGTGGGCTCATGTTGGTGTTCTTGACCTACACCCTCTTGGTCCTGCTTGCCTGTAGCTCAGCTGAAGTCAAGCTGACATACAACCCCTGTCGCTGTATCAGGTTGGGCCATATTGATCTTTATGTATAGATATCCCTAACTTCAAGGAGAATATATGACCTCTGAAGGGCCTGAGCAACCCCCATAGCCTGGGATGGGAAAGGTGTCCTCTGTGCATTTGCCATGGGGAACCACTGAGCTGTATTTCAGGCTGTTGCCCCCGGCTCCAGAAGCGGCTGCATTGCAGCAACAGCGAAAGAAACCCCAGGTCAGAGAGCTGCAAGGTTAAACTGAAGCAGACACGGAGTAATTTCTTGCCACAAGACAAATGGTATTACTCACACAATGTGAACAAGATCTATCCCAGGGCTTATGAAGTCTGTCAGCTTTGCACACGTGGATAAAAGGCATTAAGGAAATCTCCCTTATTTTTTAGATGTGTTGTCTTTTCTGGGACTTGCCCATTTGCTGGGTTTGTGCTCTCATGCTGAATGCATTTTGAAGCTCTCTTCAAGTGCTGTGTATTTAATTGGCTTCACAGGCAGGCACCTCGTGCGACACAGTCTGTCTTGTTGACAGTCTGTGAAATATTTTGCCATTGTTCTTTTTCATTTGGCACACAAGTGTCTGCACACAGTGTCCAGAATAGCCAGGTCCAAGTCACTGATGACATCATGGTCTCTGGAAGAAAAACTTCCTCGGGGAGCAGGGGCAGTACGTGCAGCTTTGGGCTAACTACAAAACAAATCAATTTTTTTGTGTAGAAAATGAAAAATATGCTCAGAAATATAAAAGGGAATAATAACGTTGACTACTAGCAGAGGATGTGTTGGATGAGCCCAAAGTCAATGTGATTGTACTTTACACTGTACCAGCGATTGCATCTGTAGGATGAGCCCCAGCTCTCAGTGAATTCATTCTCATGCCTTGGTGGCCCTTTCCCTCTTACAGGGGGAAACTGTGGTCCAGAATGACCTGCCAGGATTCAGCAGCAGCTGACCTGAAGGAAGGTAGGGCTTCTCAGCAAGCCTCCTGTCTTGGGAACCCATCACTTCCAGACTAGAGCCTGCTGGGCCCCAGGTTCTGATCGTGGTTTCCCTTTTTCATCTCTTTCTTTTCTTTCTTTTCTTTCTTTTCTTTCTTTTCTTTCTTTTCTTTCTTTTCTTTCTTTTCTTTCTTTCAGCTGACTGCTGGTAGTAAATGGTAAAAGCCCTCTTTGCTGACACTGCTGCAGGGAGATTCATAGATTCCTCCTGGTTTCCAGGAAATATTGAAAACTCCAAGTCAGGGAAGAGTCAGCTGGGAGGGAGGGAGGAGGAACATGGCAGGAGCTATTCAACTGTCCTGGGAGATTTCCATCCTTCAGCTAATAACTGAAGTAGGGTATAACAATGAAATTAATTTTAAATCACCTAAACAATCAAAGAACAATTACTTCCTTTAATTACAAGCAAGATGGGGGAAACAATAGGATTTAATTTAAATAAAATCTCAACCAACTCAGCTATGATCTTTATTTAATACAAAAGTGACAGAACTTCCTGCTTTGCGATACTCTATGTGCCTGAAAATACTGTGCTTTATCTTCACCGTTGACACGATAAACCATGGGATGGACTATGCTTAAGACTCAGCACCTGACTGAAAAATAAACCAGGGCCCTACACTTTGTTTTTAAATTATAATCCCAAGTCTGTACAGCAGTATCTGCTCTCAGTGCCAAAGTTTACTGGGAGAACCCAGCACTAAGTTGAATGATGCCCTGTTTGTTTTGGTATTACTTATTAATTATTTTTTTTAGACA
>NW_008824900.1:7619717-7630875 GCF_000699105.1 Pygoscelis adeliae | reverse complement strand
CCCCCAAATATTGTAGTTCCTTTACAGAGCGCACAGCTAACTCAATCTCTCCCTGGAGGGGCTGAGGGCTCAGCAAGGGCGATGTGAGTACCTTTGGGTACTCCTGGGCTGGAAAAACTTACCGAAATCTGGGTAAACAGAAAGGGAAATAAGAGCAAAAGTAACAGCTGGATTAGTTGGCTGCTAGAGTGCTGCAGGTGAGCTGGTGAGCGGCAGAGCTGTAGAACAGTTTTGGCTTGCTTCTTCCTGCTTTTTTGTCTTTGTAGTTGCAGTTTATTTTTTTGCTAGTATTTTTAGCATTATTCCAGTTTGGTAGCATTTAACCTTGCTGCTATAAGTGCTGCAGAAATTGTCATGAGGGAATTTATTCTGTCTTTGTGAGTACGTTTGTACAGCATGAAATAAAGAAGGCCTGAGGCAAGCTATTGAACAACAAGGAAAAGACAAAATATTGACTCACCAATTCAGTAAGCATCATCTGCCTAGTGTGCTGAAGAAGGCAGGGGTCCTATAAGAAAAATCTCCCTTGATCGTGTTATTAAGGAGTATCTCATAAGGCAAAGAAACAGGAGGACTGGAGACAGCTGCATGGCCTATAGTAAGCCTGATAATTTTTGAATACTTGACTTTGCAGCTTCTGAATATATAAAACTCATACATAATTCATATAGGTAGTCAAAGGAACTGATATATCCAGACATATATTTCCAATGCACGTAAATCAGTGGTAGTTTTCATTCCTGGTGTTAGTGGTTCCATTTATTCTTGTCTCTGTGCTCGTTGCTTTTATTTAGAGTAGCCCCTTCTGGTGTCCTGAGTCACTTCACAAGAGGAGGACATGAGGCTCCAGCTTTAGGTTCTCCAGGCAGCGCTCTCAGTCCCATGCCTCGGTTGTTGTCAAGGAGACATATCTCTGGCATATATCTTCTCTGTGGTTTCTCTTCTTAGTATGCTTTTCCATTGCTATGGAGACTATCAGAAACTCATTTAGCAACTCCCAGTGCCCCACAAGGAATGTGTATTTCATAAGTCACTGCTCAGAATGAGGAGTGCTGTTTAATTTTTGGCCTCTCACCTGCACTGTCCAGCCTGGCTACACCAGGGACTGTCTGTGCTGAGACTTTCTGCACAGCACAGCTCTAAGGGCAGGGCTATAAAAAGGTGTCTTCAGTGGGGACAGTTTTGAAGCTGAGGCAAACCTTGCATGTGGGAGGTAGCCAAAGGCTTGCCCTGGCTACTTGGCATGGCTCTCCAAGCCCCAAACCCTCTTATTCTCCAGGTCTTCAGCTTGTGTTCTGCTGAGTTCTCATGCCACTGCTATCTCTGGTAAAGAGACCATTTTAGAGCAAGGAGAGTTAAGACTATTAAGAGACGACTCTCCAAATAGCAAGAGGGACTGAACTTGCTGGGATAAGAGCAGAAGCAGCTCACAAACTTGAGGATTGGGGCAGAGAACACAGGTATGGTGGTCTTTCATGGACACTACATGAAGCAAAACAGATGAAACCAGGGAAAATGCCTAACTATAATTGTGCAAGAGAGAGGGAAACAGAACCACTCTGTTGGCCACCATTGCAGGACAGGAGAGAGGGAACCATGCAGCAGGGCTAGCAGCGTGGAGGTATGCAGTGAGAGGGGGGATCTGCAGCTTGGTTTGACCAGCTCCCAAGACTGTCAGTGTCCTGACACTGCAGATTAAGGCTGCGTCCCCCTCAGAGCAGTACCTGAGTTTGTGTCAGTCAAGCGGTGGCACTTTGACTCCCAGAGAGCGGTGGGGCAGTTGCGCTAGAAGCAGCACCATCCCAGCAATAGAAGTGGCAATAGCAGGCTGGAGGAACCTAACCGTGTGCTGGCACTGGGCACTCAAACCACTTTGGCCGGTACAGAAGTGTAGGCTTTACTAAGAAAACCAAGACATAAGAGAAGTTATCGTTTGGGGTTTACAACAGCTGGTACACAGGAAAGCGGTCGCTGCTGGGCTGAAGGGCCAGCAAGCAGTGGGTTTCAGCACACCAGAGTATCTTCCTTCTGAGATAGGAGGGAGAATAATCCTTGCAACCCGGTCCAACAGGGACTCAGCACCATGGGAAGACCCCTTTCAAAGTCGATGCAAGTGAGCAGGCAAAAATTAGAAATAAATAGGGCAGCCTATAAAATAATAAAGTTCCACATTCAAGGTGGAAATTATAGCCCCTCTCATGAGCTCTGTGGTTCATGCTGAGGTGGCAGCTGAGGCTGCAGTTCCCAGCTCCCAGCCCTATTTCCCCACTCCAGTGCATAGTCTGACATATTAGCATAATCCTCAATTCCAGTTTGCATTAACATGTCGGTCTATGCCCTGCAGTAACTCAGGAACAGATATACTGTCATTTGGCTACTAGGGCTAGAAGGCCATAGGAAGGCTCTGAGATGGGGACAGTAACTCCATTACCCTCCCTGGGAAAATCAGAGCCCACCTGTACCCAGAAATCTGTGAGTAGCCAGATAGTCTCCAAATCACCACCTTAGTGTGACACAGAGCCATAAATATTCAGTGGGTACTAGGAACAGCTGAACCCAGCTAAAAGAATCTAAATATATAAACAAAATGAAGTAATTAATCAATTCAGGCATTTTATAAGAATGTACATCAAATTTACATATTTTACTAAGGCACATGATTTGTAATAAAGTAGGGTTTGGAGAACCGAAAGGAATCACATATACCCTGTCACTTACACAAATCACTCTCTATTAACTGATTTAAAAAATCAGTTAGTTACATGTGAAGCTGCTTTAAGATGCTGATATGCATCTCCCTGATGTGTATTGGACTGTAGTGTTTACACATGCTGGACCGTAGCCGGTTTCGCACAGCGCAGAGCTGTGCCGGTATAGGAGGCATACCCCGAAAGTACCCTCAGCGTTAGGGAGCCAGCACACTGCAGCTGACACACTCGTAGGCAGCGGAGAATGAAAAGAGGAGGGAAATGCGTTAAAAATCTGCCCAGAACAATTGATTTCAGTATGTCTTAGAAGTGATGGGTTGCTTTGTAATTTGCTTCAGTGTCATTTTCAATCTTATGAAGTTCAAAATTTAAAGGATATATTTCATTCAAACTTAGATGTTCTTTTTTTCAGCTTGGATTCCAGATTTAAAGGAAATCGATTATGTTGATCCAGCTAGTGTCTATAGAAATGTATGTGTATGTATGTATACACTATACATGCAAATGCATTTCAGAGGGGTACCTACGCCCAAACAGCAATTACCTGTCCAGCTCTGGTTCGTACCGCTACATTTCTCAGTGTCACTTTTTTGTCTCATTATGGGTTTTCTTCTCAGCGTTTAAACGCTTAGCTTGTTCTTTAGCTGTGTGTTGGTGAAAGCATACAGCCAGGATTTATGGATTTGCGAGCACGTCATTATGGGGTTGGTGGACTGAGTCTGCACGCTTGGAGCTGAATTCCATTTATCTGGAGAGTAGGTGTTTAACTAATGGGCACATCAGACATGGAATAAATGCAGGGCAGCTTCTAGTGTCAGTGTTTTACAAAAATATCTGAATGAATGAGCTGAGAGCGCAAAACATTGCCTGTTTTTATATTCAGGGAACAGAAATAACAAGAAAAAGCACCATGATGGAGCACTATCCTTGTGCATTACTGATTATTTCAAGGTTAATTTTATTCATTCTGAATGATCGCCGTATCTGCAAGACTGAGGAACAACAAGTTCAAGAAACTGAGAGAATTAGCAATTACAAACCATAGGCTGAAAACAATCTAATTAATATCTCAAATAAGAATTTAAAGGAACTTACGTGAAAGACAACAATAGATTTGTGTCACTTATCAATTGCTTTCTAGCTGAATGAAAGGCTGATCATGTTTGTTAAAAGGCCTTTGGGTTAAAGAGCTGTAATGCTGCTGTGTGTATCAGCTGCACAAGCTGTGGTCCAAGGAGGACGGCTGTGCTACAAGGAACCGGGCAAAAGCGTACCATAAACTATGGTCTAGAAAACAATTAGAGAAAGAGAAGGAGAGACATGTGCCCTGTTTAAGGGCTCATTCTGCTTCAAATGATGAAGCTCCCACCAACTTCAGGCTCTTGGACTCTTCTATAGCAGAATTATTAGACTTAACATTATGTTGTGCTCCAAGATCCCAACTAGATCAAGGTCTTACTGTGTTAAACATAAGGAAAGATGTCATTTCTGCCTAGAAAGCTTTACAATATACAGATTTTTATTAGAATAACATGTTTTTTACAGGAGAAATCACAAGTATTGGGGACTAAGGAGTATCAATTATGTCTAAATAAAAAAAAAAGTTAAAAGAACATGTCGATACTGCATTATGAGATCTGCTGTCTTTTCTTCTGTTTATTTCTGACTAAATCCTTGGAGTTTTCTCTGTAAACACGCAAAAACTGAATTAAAATAACTTTATGAAGGCTGCAAAACCAAAACTTGCAAATTGGGAAAAAGTCAGAATTCAGGCTGACTAGGAATAATGTATGCTTTTTATGCACAAGAACGCATACTATTTTTTCATCCTGGCTTGGAGATGAGTCAAAGCTGCGTATTGAAGGAAGCTGTGGTTTGTAAGGCTGTTGTTAGAGAGGCTGGAAATTGTAGTGATTTAGATAGGGCACTACAGGAAGATGATTTGGTGGTTACAATGCATGTATGTTATTTGGGAAATCAGATTATCTTTTACATAATGCTAGACAGCTCTCCCACACCAAGCTTTTCACAGGCTCAAATTAATACCAAGTCTTTGCACTGAATGTATCTGGCAGTAGAAGGCAATTTATTCGCATTTGATTCAGCTTGAATTGTGTCATTATTTAGACATGGACACAGACCTTCTCACAAAAATAACACGCAATAACAACTATGCAGGTGAGATTTCAACCAAGTAGTGTCTGGGGCCTCAATTCCTCCTGTGGAGACTTTGAACCCTCCAGGATTTGCTCTAGATAGTGCCAGGTGGCTGCAGCCACAGGGATGCCCGTCCTCCGCAGCGCCAAGCAGAAGAGCCATGGTTAAGCCGGAGCAGAACAACTTCTGCTGCTGCTGACCCTGAGTTTACCCCAGCTTTAACCACACACCACAAGTGAAGGAGTCCAACTCCATTCATTTTCTGCTGATGACTGTTTTTCCACCCTGGTAGCATGCTATCATGCAAACATCCAGAGGCGTGGAAGACTTTGTCTTTTTAGTTGGTTTCTTACGGAAGCAGAGGTTACGTGGTCCCTTGGCCGGCAGGTGGGCCGTGGGTCCTCTAGTAATAACTTCTGGTCCCATTTCCAGCTGTGTGGTCAAACACCTCAACTTGTGAGTTTCCACAAAAACACCCTTCAGAAGGACTGTGAGAAAACCCGAGTGGGACTTGAGAAATGCGTGCAGAATTGGCAGATAATCTGGTTGTATTTCACACATAAATTCAGTCCCATGGAAGACTGCCTGGGTCAGAGCAGTGAACTCTGGTGGATAAGGACCTGCTCCTTAAATCTCTCTCTGAGTCTGGCCCTATGGCTCCTCCCTTTTGTGCTCTGATACTGTGTTTTTTCTCATAAAGGCTGGTTATCAAGCTGTCACTCGAAGTATGACCCAAGGGACATCTCTAGTGATACCATCAAAGTCTTTTCCAGAGGCTTCAAGGAAAGACAGAGAGATAAGGACTTGGTAATGTTGAGACCTGGAACACGTTAAAAAACAGGTAGGAAAATAAGCCTAGAAAAAGCAGTTAAAATTAGAGAAGATTAAAGGATAAGTACCTTGGGGGAGTTTACTGTATGTTTCACTTCTAATTGTACTGCACCTCTTAGACCTATTTTTCTTTTAATTTTCATAGTGCTCCACTATCAGCAATAAGCACCATACTGAGCTAAATTAACAAGTTGGATTTATTACATCATCCAAACAAATTTCCCTGGGCTTATTATGTCTTAAGGGCTTGATACTTTCCTGGCAGCCTCTTTCAAATTACCCCTTCAACAAACATGACATAAACTTGGGTCTGTAGAGCATGAAAATTTATGTGAGAGCACAGTTATTTTAACAGATGGAAATTCTCAGATTCACCGGAAAGGTGAAGCATCGAGTACACTATTAATTTTTCAAAAGGACTTCACAGTAGAATAGTCTTGTACTATTGGCATCCACACTAAAAGATAACTGCTTCTTGCTCCAACTTTCTCTTTTTCTGCAGTGCAGTACAGCGAATGCCAGCTCCGTTCCAGCATTGTGCAGCATTTCATAATATGCAATTGCTCGTAAGTCCTGATTCAGCTTTTCACTCTTGCAGGATGCAGTGTTTCTCATTAAGCTTCTGCCCAGGCTCTCCAGAAATAATGCAAGCAGCACAAATCTCCCAACAGTTGCCAGTCGAAACAGCCAACGCTTGCAGCAACATGAACTAATCTGCAGCCATGCTGTTTGGCTTGCAGATAACACAACATCTTGGGCAGGACCTTGGGTACAGCACCATCTCATTGAACAGAAGAGAGGGAACTGCTGTTTGTGGCACATATTTTATTCCGTATGAGTAAAAGCACATTTGATTCTTGGCCAGCGTTGCCTACCAATCAGACATGCGACTGTTCCACCAAGAGTTTGATTTTCAGAGACGTTGAGAAATTTTTTTAACTGAGCTGTTATGATGCTGTCAATTTAACTATGTAACACACTGCATGCGGACTAGGACTTTCCTCTAAGGCATTTTGTGTGACTTCCAAAACTCACAAAAGGATTGCTGCATTTTCTCCTCTGCTGAAGACCAGCGTGGAAACTACTGCTTTGGGCTATCTCGCCATTTTAACCCTGGTTGAAATTTAACAGATGTACTATGGCTGATTTTATTGATAAAAAATTTACTTTTCTACCATTTTTCCTTGGACATTTCAAGACCTAAATATTTCAAGACCTACAACTGTTTTAGGCTATGTATTTTTCAGGTCAAAGTAACTCCAGTGACTACTTGTTTAGGAACCAGTCACTTAAATGGAAGTGCTCAGTTTATATATTATATATGACTGTTGCTGGTAATATGTAAATGATGTCTAGGACATTTAAGGAAGCATATAGTTAATAAACAGAAAATGAAGAAACAGCTTATACACACAACCAAGGACTTCTATAGTCCATGATGTAATAAATCTATAATGAACATCTGTGACAGGAACTCAAATATTTACTCATATACTGTACATAATGCTACTTACCTAGGAGATGTAAAATGCCTTGAAGATGTAATAGCCTTAAAGAAATTCAGCAGAGCAAAAATGCAGGTTCTAAGAAAGTGAATGTATTGTATTTGTTGCACCGATGTAGAGGAATACTCTTCAGTAAAAGTTATCCTCTAAAAGACCTTGAGGAATTGGAGCAGATGGCTCCATGTGCTATCCCACTTAAATTCAAAGTGGTTTTATAAATACTCAGAAATAGTAAAATAATGTTTTCCTTAGTATTTTATGTAACGAACTGAAGGTGAAAGATGATTTTTGTTAGTATTCGAATCACAGTGCATTTGTAATGGAATTCTAAAATGTAAGATTGACGTTTTTTGCATTAAAAAGATTTTCAACACAAAACCCTAGAATGGTTCAATATGCCTTGCTATTAGGACTATTTTTACATTGGATTTCTGTATTAATACACACCAAAGGATAAGGAAAAATTCCAGTTTGAGATGAAACAAGGTAGGCCCCAATGCGGACTGTACCATTCGTTCATGATAGACAGTATCTTTGCTCAGCAGTGCGATTTCCATAGATCATTATACCTGCCGACATTTTTAATGAAGAAAACAGTAGGAGTCCTGAGGGGCCTACTGTGCATGCGCTGACGGGCTGTGCCTGCGCCACAAGTACAATATGTTCTCGACACCCTGGGCTCTCTATGCCTGCACAGATTGACCATGCATCACGTGCTTTGAGTCTGCTATGTCCAGAAAATAGTGTATGGGGCCATTCAACTGAAAATCTAGTAGGTTACTGATAAAAACAGGATTCTGCCATCAAAGCAGTAGAATTGGCAGGTATAGGGAATAACTGTTCTAGGAATCCTTTATAATTTTTAAGAGGCATCCATCTGCAGTATACAGGCTACAGGATCTTGGCGTCTGGTACGTCTCTGCTCTAGTTAAATACTGTCTCGCTCCTTGGCTTCTGTCCTATTTCCAGAAGAGGAAATAGCATCTCTTTTCCTCTTGTGGTTGGTGATTGTTTTTCTCTCAATCTGTAGCTTTGTTATGGATCAGAGGGAACCAAGGGCCAAAAGTGACTTGTAATCCTCAGCACATGCTGTTTTTTCTAGACATACTGCTTAGTAAAGAAATAAACTAGTAAGGGGTAAGAGATGCAGTATGGTGCTTACCGCCCTATTTCAGCACATTAAATATATACAATCTGCACTTTATTCCAACTAAAAATAACACTCAGATTAATACAGCTTTCTTTTATATATTAAATAGAGAAATCATTACCATGAATTATAAAGCAGGAAAAGTGTGGTTCACAGTGTCTGTCACTCCAGAGTTCTGCATTAGGATGGATGCCGACAGTTTGATGGAGTGGATTGAGCATACGCCCCGGAGTGAGATGGGAGACGTATCTCTGCGAGTGTCATCGACTCATTCTGAGATTTAAGACAGGTCTTTTAAGTCCGTATGTTTCTATTTTGAGAGGGTCCAGACTTAGACACCTTGTTTATTTATTTTTTAACAAGACTCAAGAATCTACAGTTCCAACTGATGTCAGTGCCAGCCACTAAGTATCCAAAACTGAAGTCCCAAACTTGAGGACAGAAAATTAGAAGGCAGTTTTGAAAATCCTGGCCTCAGCTTCCTTGGACTTCTTCACTTATAGAGTGGTGTCTTAATGGCCTTATCCATCTTTGCAAAGTGGCTGACTGAAATCTGCAACTGAGAAAGTGCTGTATAAATAATTATTGCCCTACCTCACAAATCTTGATGAGCATTTTAACTGTTACCTGTAATACCGTTTAAATTTCACAATGTAATCATCCTTGTAGAAACAGATCAAGTATGTCTTTTTATTTAACTATATAACATTTTACAGTTTTAAGGCTGTGCACAACAGCAGTTTAGAAAGCTAAACATCACTGATCCATTTTACAAATGGAGATGACTGCACTCAGAAGAGGGATCTGCATTAGACCACACAGACTGCAGCAAATTCACCACTAGAATACAGGATTTCTGATATAAAATTTACTGGCCAAACACTAAATCAGTGGTTCTTAAACTCTTGCTATACACAGTTGGTCATAGTATGCCAGCTTGCTTTCTTGCCTCTCCTTGCTAAATTGATTTGAAAGGTAGTTAAAAACACATTCCTAGTATTACCTCACCCCTCAAGTGATTCATGTTGTTACCATTGGGATACTACTCAGTCATGAAATAAAAAGAAAAATCATCACCTGCTGCATCACCAGGGGCAGAGGATATGCTAGACTTTGTCGGAAAGGGTGAGCAAATTTGCAGCAGGTATTGTTGCTATACTTACTTATAAAAAACTAATTTTGCCACATATTCTGTAATTCTGGATGTCCATCTCAATTATAAAGAAGGGAAAAAAAGATCTATTGTGGCTCATGGAATTGTTTTTGCAAAACTGATTCACTTAAGATACACAAGCATATGTCAGTTGAAATGCAGTCTGATGGGCACTGGGTCATACTGCATCAAAATGGCATTACGTTGCAATGAAGCCTTCTGATATGACTTTTTATTTTTTTTGTCCTGAAACTGATTTTGAAATCTGTACGTGTCTTGCACACATTGCTTATGGACTGTAAGCCAACAAGACTGTATCAGCAGGATGATGGCTGCCCAGTAGAATCCAAGGGAGGCGGCAGTATGCCATCTGTCTTAGCTAAGTCACCACCAGAACCTTGGTGTATTAGGCACAGGGGAATTTTAAAAGTCTCCTCAGGTCTTTCAGTGGTCTCAAATCTAGGGTATTGTAATTTAAAAAAAGAGTTTGATCTACCCAGATCTCTTCGCTGAGTATCTGACTAAACTATTATAGTTTTTCGTAACTAAGGAAATATTCTGCAGTCAGGAATTGGGTTTATCAGATCAGCTAATGTAAGTTTCCAGGTCTTGCAGGAGAAATAAAAATATGGCTGAGATAGTCTTCACATCTTTTTTGGAAAACGTACTGAGGCTATCTACCAAATTGAGGGGAGTTTTTTTTTTCCCCCTCAGATTTGCCTGCCTTCCTGTTTACCGATAGGCTTTCCCCACAACAGGCATCAAATGCCCTTCTAGCAAATGTGGTAACTGCTTTATGCAGAAGAGTCATCCGGGCTTAGAAAGACACTATTTCGCTAGTCTGCTTTTGAAATGCATTTTAGCAGCTGTGAGGAAGAAGGAGAAACCTTATGGGTTTAGTCAGTGTTTAGTGTGGGATTAGTCAGCTTTTTGCTGACCACTGCCAAACATCAGACTTCTCCCTGGCAGTCATATATGGGTGACATGTCCTACTGGGGAGAAATATGGGGATGAGGATCTAATCTGTTCAGAGGGACGCAGCTCCCCACAGACACTCCAGCAAGGCTTGGAGCAGCACAGCCCCCTGCAAAGGGAAGCGGGGAGGATGTCCGCACGCTCTTAACAAAGGGAGATGGGTGCAGGGCAGGGGTCCTCCAGCTCTGCTCAGGCCCTGGGAGCCCCGGCTCCTCTCAGGCCCCAAGGGCCCCAGGCTCCCCTCATGCCCTGGGAACCTTGGTCTTGCCCCAGCACCCAAGGGGCCTCTCAGGACCCAGGGTCTGGGATCCTCTGGCTCCCCTTCACAGCTGGGGAACCGGGTGCCCCCGCACCCCCTGATGCCCCGGGGACCTTGGTCCCCTCAGGGTGCAGGGGTGCCAGGATCCTCTCAGGGCCCGGGATACCCCAGATCCCTTCACGCTGATCAGGCTGGGATCCCCTGGCTGCCCTCATGCCCAGGGTCCCCAGGTTCCCCGCACAGCTGAGGGGCTAGAAGCCTGACGGCTGTCACCGACCCCGACAGCCCAGGGGCCTCAGGCTCCCCTCAGGACCTGGGGGGCTGGGATCCTCCGCTCCTCTCACGCCCCGGGCGGGGTGGCGGCGATGGCCGCCCGCTCCCTCACGCCCACTCACTCGGGAGACCGCCGCCCGAGGCCCC
>NW_008824900.1:7596035-7619003 GCF_000699105.1 Pygoscelis adeliae | reverse complement strand
CTGGAGGCTAGAGACGGGACGGGGACAGGTCTGTCACCGCGCGGGGCTCGGTGGGACCCCGGTCTGGGCTCTGAGCTGGCGGGTGAGAGCGCTCCTTCCTCCCCCCGCTTCTCCCCGTGCCCCCCCGTCTCGCGCGGCTCGGCGTGGCTGCAGCGTATCTGGCTGATAACTGGTGTGTGTCCGCAGGCAGCGGCTTCCCTCTCCCTGCGCCTCGCGGTGGGAGACGCTTCCCTGGAAAGCTGAAGCGCTGGGGGGCCTGCAGCGGGGTGGAGAACTGGGGGGTGGGCTTGATGCCTGTATTTTTTCAGTCTAGTTTTCAGCTGGCAGTTAATCGGAGAAGGACGGAGGCTACTCGTGGTCTTCTGGGGGTTAATAAAGCAGTACAGGGTTATTATTTTATTTTTTTTTATCTGGGGAAAGTAGTTGAGCTGTAAGTAGGTGGGGTGAGAGCTTATACAATGTGTTAGGTTTTAAGGTGTGCTTATATCTGGTACTTCTTAGTAAGTGAAATTCAAAGTCTGTTGACTTCTTTAGTCAAGTATAGAGTGTGTATTTCAGGTCTTGATTACTTCTAATATATCTGATGCCAATGTTGTGCCGTACTGCTCAACTTTGCTGTTTTAAGGGTCAAAATCGTCATGTAGAAATTGTAAATAAATTCGGTGTTTCTTAATTTTTTTTTTTAATGTGGAAGATTTGGGGCTATTTTAGTGGTTTTGAATGTTTAACACAATATGGGATCCTACTTTTAAACTTTCCAGCAAAGAACAAAGTGGCACATGCTTGGGAATGTATTTACAGATGACAGTCCCAGTCGCATGAGACTTAGACTAGGAAAATTGGGTGGATGTGAAGGTAGAGATCTTACGAAACACAGATGTAACTTCAGTATTTACTGTGAAGGAAGCTTTCCTCTTGCTTGAACAGCTAGCAGTGCAGCCTCTAGGGCTAACGCTAGAGGCTATTCTATCCTCAATGGTGTGTGGGGCATGGTTATTTAAGTGAAGAAAAAATAGTAAGTCATTTGACCAAGTAGTCCAATAACAGAAAAAATTAGAACTTAAAAACTTGCAAAGCTCATTGCTGACATCTTCTTATAGCATCTAGATTTTGGGGGTGGAATTAAGAGGGCTGGTCTCTCTCTTACTCCTTAACTACTAACTTGCTTCAGATTTCTGGGCTGCAGTCTGGAATTCTGGACCCTAACTTCTGACCTTCCCACCTGGAAGAAATCGGATGTACATCTTGTGTCTTTGCAGTGGATGGCTTCTATAAATGCTTTCTGGTTGGATATATTAATTTGTCACAAGTTCGATCTTTTAGCCTAAAAAATACATCTTACAGGGCTAGGAAGCTGACTTTTTCCAATATGGCATTGTCTGCAATAGGTTCAGTTGTGTTAGGGGTGAAAGTAAGAGTGTAGCTGCAGAAATGCTTTGCCTGGTGATAAGGCTGGTTTAAGAAGTTAGACTGTTACCTCAGTGTCTGACTTTGGTCCATTCCCCATGCTGTAGTTTGGTGCCTCCTTAGCTCTCAAGTACAGCTGCTGTAAACTGGGCTGCTAAAATAATTATCCCAAAAGCCACAGCAGAAACAAAAATCTGAAAGCACTAGAGAGTGTGGCAGACTAGGGGAGCTTCATAGCATGGATCGGGCCTAGTTCTGTTCCCATCACACTGTGTGATTAGAGCTCCTGCTAAGAAATAGGTAAGAAATAGGTAACACCTTTTCACTGATCCTGTTACTTGTAAGAATTTAACTTTATCCTTTCCTTTAAATATATATATTTTTTTTAATCTGGTGAGAGAGCCCAGGAATCAGAAATGTTTGCACAGTGCCAACCACAGAGCACATTTTTCTCTGTATGTTATGCTCAAGCTTTTTAAATCTCAAAAAGATAGCTTTGGCGATATGGAACCTGTGAGTCTATGCTAAGAGCTTAAAGAACGACGCAGAGATTAAATCAGTCTTTGTTGTTTTGGCGTCAACTAATTTTTAAAGGTGATTCACATGCACGATTGAAAGGAGATCTGTTATATAAAACTGGCAATGAGTGTTTCTTTTTTCGTTGGTTGTTTCGAATATGCTCTTGGACAAACCCTGCAACACAAAATATACCCATGTATTCTTTCTTTCCCTTTCTTTTCTCTTGACTGTTAGTTTTGTTTAGCTTAGGTGATGTTGCTGGTAAATGCTTTCTTGCAGGGCGTGGAAGAGGGAATGCACGTGGCCAAAGTAATGAAAACTGCAGTAATTGTAGTTGTTTCAAGTTCCTAAAGGGGGGGAAAAGGAACTGCTAATGCACAGGTGTATTATCAGATGGATTGTATTTTCAAATCCACATTTTTGTGTCTGTAAAATGACTGGATCGATTCTCATTACTAGGTCCAGACTCCTCTCAACTTTTAGTTATGCTAATGAGCATTGGGTCTTGGGGTGAAAACAGTGTGAACCCACATCCTTCTTTAAGGGAGAGCAGTTTTTAATTAGAATTTGATTTTTTTTTTTGAGCCTGCATGAATGCAGTCATATCTGTCAGATGCATGTGGACTGGTTTTCCTACAGTGTGTGTATTGATAGAGCTGTGTATTACAGAGGAAGAAGTTGTCCTGATATATATGAGCATGTTAGTTTGTGCACTGAGGTGTACCAGACTCTAAATTAATAGCAACACAAAAACTTTAGATAAATGTTGGATGTATGTGACAGAGAACAGTGAGGTTTTTTTGAGAAGGCTTGACAAGGTCTTGTTCCCCCTTCTTCTAATCTTCATAGACCTTTTCTTCTTTTTCTTTCCTTTTTGTTTGACAGATCTCACTGCGTTTTCCCTGATGCGACATCTGGGGGGAAAAATAAAATCATGTCAGTGTGCAGGTCTTGCGTGTGAGCAGAGTTAATTTGGTAGAGTGGTAAAGGCTAATTCAGTACTGAAGCAATACTTCCCTTTGATAGGAAATGGTCTGGGTGGCAAAGCAAGTTTCATGTGCTTATAGTGGTACTAAGCAGGAGTGTGAGTGCAGGGTAGCAGGTTAGCAAGTGCAGGGTGCACCATGGCTTTCTTAGGCGAAAGTGAGAAAAGGAAGATAAGATTTTAATTAACAGGACCTTTCTGTCTCTCCTATCATAAATGTAGGTTAGCAGGGGGAGCATACGGAAAAGTGAAAAAGAAAGTCTTTCATATCTGAGAAGTTCCAGAAGTGTCTTACTAGGTTCAGTACTGAAATTAGTTCGTGAAAATGAAGTGTATCCTTCTCATGCAATGTAAGTCAGTGTTATGAATTACTAATTTCTTTTAGCATGGTGCCTGCCAAACGAAGTTACCGCCTAGGTCCCTGTGGGTCTAGACACGATGAGACCAGACAGTAAAATATGGCTCTCCTTCCAGGTAGCTTATAACCTAAGCAGGAGAGCAGTATTGGTTAGCACTTTGTAACTGAGGACAAGTACCCTGTGTTTAATTAAAGACAGAATGGGAGGTGTTTGCAGGGAGCAAAGAAACTCATCAGAGCAAATGGGCTAAGAAAGTGATGGTTAGAGCAGTGCTTTTTATGTGGCGATGAAGGGCAGAGGCGTGTCTTCTACAAAAGGCAGGCACTGGTTGTTGTGGATATTGTCTGTTCATAAAGCTGGATTAACACATTGAATGACAAGCAGGGTGATAGTAGTGGGTGCTGTCTGTAAGGAAAGTTGAGACAGAGACGATTTCTTCTGCATTTGCATGTACAACAAGGTACACAGAAAATGTTTGTTAGAAATAGGCTGAAATCGTAGTTTGGACAGGTCTGTAACTGAGAGACCTAAAAGTTGACAACATAGAGATGTTTGAGGATGTCGCTGAAATTACCTGAGAATGGGTGTAGAGTCATGTAGGATGAAAGTTGGTATAAGGCTTCTCCATCTTTTTAGGGATAGTTGAGAGAGGAGAGTGCAAAGAGTGAGATAGATATGTAAATGGGGGGGAGAAAAATAGTCTGCGGTGTTGAAGGCAGCTTAGAGAACAAGATGCGGTATCAGTTGTGAGGTGCCATTGTGAAGAGGTCAGTGGAAGCCTTGGGAAGAGATTCAGCGGACTGTGTGTGGGAGATGCTGAACAGGAAAGGGTTCAGTTCTGAACTGGCAGCAAGTAATTCTTGATCTCCTTTCATAGCTGAGTGTGTTGAATATGCTGATAAGGTTGGGAAGGTATGACATCAAAGAGCTTTTTTGTTTTTTGGTAAAATGGGGGAGCCTAAGTTTGTAATGTGAAAGCCTTTGTTTTTAATGTGAAGACAGAGGAGAATGAGATGTGAGAAAGATGAAAGAAGATGAAAGTGTGTCAGTGGGAAGCAAAAGGAACTTGGAGAGCAGATAGTCTTCCATACAAGAATAGCCATACTAGACTGGACCAATGGTTTAGTTAGCATAATATCCTGTATCCAAAAATGGCTATCAGAAGATGCCTATGGAAAAAATAAGAACAGGGTGCATATATGTGAGATATTTCTCTGACATTCCCTCCTAATGTCCATCACAGGACAGAAGGAAACTGGTGAGCTAGTATGCAAGAAGGGAGTCATGCAGAATCAAGGTGATCTGAAAAGCTACTGTGACTGCAGGTAGTTGTCCAGCAGTGGAGATGACAGAATTGCAGTAGGAAAATAGTTAATTAGTTGTTATTTCACTAATGGAAAACATGGCCACTTAAACTCTTATTGTGCTCACTCAACATGGGGGTAGGAATAAAAGTAGGCTTTGGGGTGGGCTCAGCCAGGCTTGGGCTTGGCAAGATGGACCAAGTGATGATAAAAGAGCATGGCAAAAGAAGGCTGTCATTGCTTTGCATGCCAGTGGAATAAAGGTCAGAAACTTGGTGGGAAGCTGTTAGTTTGAGTGGATACAGTGACTCTAAGTTTTAAATGTCTTATTGATAAAGATTTTAAGTAATGAAGACTTTATCTGCATTATAGCAAATAAACTTGGCAAATAGAGCAAATAAGCAAGTAAAATTGACCGACTTGAACAATAATACAACTCATACAGTAGAGTTGTCTCAGAATAAATCCTCCATGTAGATCCTGTACTTGGAAATAAAATCAAATAGAATAATTAAGTGATTTTGTCTCAAAATAATATCCATATGGCAGGGTCATTCTGAAAGAGCTGCAGATAATGAATAGTATACACCAGATTGTTTGTAGCAAATTTCTTGGACAAAAATTCTTAAGGCTTCCGTATAACTAAAGAAACATGATATATTTTTGATTGACCTGTTTTACTTTTTCCTAGATAAAAAAATTTTTTTTTTAAAGCCAGTTGTTCTCAGCCATGCTTTCTTCAGTCATACAAATTGGCTAGTCAAATCATGCTGATACTTTTAATGGAATGGGATATACACTTACTTTTTGAAAAGTCTAACTTTCCTTTTGTATGTCCCTGGAAAAAAAAAATTAAGTAGCTTTTTTTTTAGGGAGAACTAGTGGCCATTTCTGCTTATTTAGGTGGGTGAACTATTTTCTTTTTCTGATAGATAAAGGCAGGTTAAAAATCACCCTGCAGAAAACTGAATGCAATCTCTTCTGTATAAATGATATTGCTAAAAGAGTGTATGCAGGAAATTGGTGCCGGTGTTGGTGGTAATCAGGTAGTCTTCCACCCAGAACCAGGCACAGATGAAAACTGTCATGTGAGGTCTTGAAGTACTTTGCTTAGTCTCCATCAATGAGCTGTTCAGGTGGAAATAAAACAGAGTAGTGTCTCATAAAGTGGCAAATAAGCTTTTGAAGCTACAGTATAAGGTAATCATAGTCATGTTCATCCTTGCGATTTCCCATTCTGACTTTGTCTAATGTCACATTTGTATCTGTACTTCTGCTTCTCTGTTGCTAACATTGTACATTGTGATTTTATTCATATACAATGTTTGTTCAGGTCTGTGACAAAGTCAATGTATGTAACTGATAAATTTGTTGTTACATAGACTTCTTTTGAAAGATGATGCTAAGCACTTACGACTGTCACGTAACCTACCAATTGCTTGGCACAATGTAATTAAAGTGGAAATACTGCCATGTGAACAGGAAAAGTGTGCTCCTGAAAGACAGGCATGAGTTGAGGTAGCCGGGAGTACAGTTCTTCCCATTGCCTGGTGGAATGGCTGCAGTGTACCTTAAAGGGCTGGAGGGAGGTGGAAAAAGTAATTATTTGTAAGACTTTGTGTTGTGGTTTAACCCGGCAGGCAGCTAAACACTGCACAGCTGTTCGCTCCCTCCCCTCCACCCCAGTGGGATGGGGGAAAGAATTGGGGGAGGAGGGGAAGTAAAATTAATGGGTTGAGATAAAGACAGTTTAACAGGACAGAAAAGGAAGGGAAGATAATAATAATGATGACAATAAAAGAATATACAAAGCAAGTGATGCACAATGCAGTTGCTCACCACCCACTGACCGATGCCCAGCCAGTCCCCGAGCAGCGGTCACTGCCTGCCGGCCAACTCCCCCCAGTTTATGTACTGAGCATGACATCATACGGTATGGAACAGCCCTTGGCCAGTTTGGGTCAGCTGTCCTGGCTGTGCCCCCTCCCAGCTTCTCGCTGGCAGGGCATGGGAAGCTGAAAAGTCCTTGACTAGTGCAAGCACTGCTTAGCAACAACTAAAACATTGGTGTGTTATCAACATTGTTCCCATCCTAAATCCAAAACACAGCACTGTACCAGCTACTAGGCAGAAAATGAACTCTATCCCAGCTGAAACCAGGACACTTTGGCAAGTACCCGTCCACAGAGTGGCTGCGTTTTGAGTTCTAAGTGGTTGTCTTTCAAAATCATGAATACGTTACTGACATGAAAAATGTTATTTTTCAGAAACAGATTTGAAAATTAAATGTCTCTTCCCGTGCATGCAGACTGTGCTTCGCTGTGAGTTTGCACAGCAGTGTCCTGTGTCACCCAGGTGTCTGGTTCCTGGGTAAGGGAGCACAGGTGCAGGTGACGGATACTGGGGTCGTGTCCCCAGGTCTTGATGAGCCCACACCGCAAACTCCCAGAGTGCTGATGCAGGAGCCTGCAGTACAATTCTTAAATTCGCTTCCCACCTGAGAAATGGTGTGCATCACAGGACAGCTAGAAATGCACAGGCCCATGAGATGGTGGGCTCTGCTTCTGGTGTGAATCTTACTGCAAGCTTCTTTCAGTTCAAAATCTCTCTTCAAAGCAGTATGGACCACAGCAGCCAGTTGGGTCACAGAACCTGGTTCTTCGGAAACAGTATCTTTCTGTGAAGTGTTTTTTCTCTGCCTCATAAAGAAAGGGCAGAAACTGCTGGATATCTAAGCTACGCATTTATTGTGGTGGGAACAATGTTTTCAGTGGGAACTATCGTCTCTTAAATTGATACATAGGAGAACAATTATATATTTTTAATAAAATTGTGCTCACCTTTTAGTTGGGTGATAAAGTGTGAATAGGTTAGCTTGCAGAAAGCTGTTCCCAAAGACAGAACGAAGTGAGAGTGTGGTTTTTGCCAGGGAAACAATAGGCTTATGTATTTTACCACAATGGAAAATTTTACAAAATGTTCAAAGGCTGTGCTGCGGGAAGTGAGGTTAGCTGAGAACACGTGTAGTCCTTCAGTTGATTGGGATACACAAATAGTCTTAAAAATTGTACGTTTAATCAGCTTGCCTTCAGACTTGAGAATTTCAGACTTAATACTTGATAATTGGAGATGATGCAGTCTACAGCATATTGCCTTAAAAAAAAAGCGATGCTCTTTGGGGAGGTACGCTATTAAGAACCCATCAGTACTTAAATTTACCAATTGAAAATTTGTCAGTCTGTTTCATTGAAGGCTAAAATAATTTGAATCCTCCGTAATAAACTCTGCTGTTCCTCAAAATGAGCTGGAAGTCTCCTGAGGTTTTAGGGCAGGGAGAAAATCTGGGGACCCTGTAGCTGACTGAAAAATTTGCACATGGTGTAGGCACATTTAAAGTTCGTATCATTTGAAGGTACAGTGCAGAACTTCGTTGTTGTTCAGTGTAGCTTAGGTGAATAATGAAGGTCCAACTGCATAATTATTTCTACAATCCTAGTTGACTGTCATGAGTAAATACTTTTACTAAGGCTTTGCCTGTTGAGTAGCATAGCCTATTTTATAAAATAGTCCAAGCAAGTGCTCAACAAAACAGTAGATGTGATGCCACAGTGAATACTGAATGAGGAAGAGAGTCTTATTGTCTATATCTAAAGATGAATTTGCTTGTAGAGCAAAAGGAAATAATACCTGCCAAGCAAACCTAATGTCAACCTTTCACTGTGAGAACAGGGCAAAAGCACAATTTTCTTCTTTCGAACCCTGTTCCAAATTGATAGTATATTGTCTTTTAACATTCTCAAGAGAATAAAATATGTGGGGGGTTTTCTTTAATTCCAGTTGTTTTTGCAAATATCAACCCTCATGGTATTACTCTTCCAGTTGTACTGAGGATGAGCTGTATTTGAAAATAGCAAGCCTTCAGGACAGCTTAAGTAACAACTGCTTTTCAAAAATTTTAGCTGTGTTTTTCCCTTTTGGCCTTGAGATATATTTAACTCCTTTTCCCTGAATTTGTCTACCGGTTCTAATCACAGTGTTCTTTTGAAAAGTAAAAATGAAATACTTTTTCCCAAGAACATTTGGTGTTTGTCCTTACACAAATTGTGGTTAATTTACAGGAATGAAAAGGAATGATCTGTTCTGCTTTTTGTTAATCAAATGTACTATCCAAAGCTTAAAATAAAAACAGTAGATCTTTAGAGTTTGCTTAGGAAAAGCCCTCTGTAAATAATTTGAATAGTGTGATTCCAAATATACTTGAGTTGAACAAAATTCTGCTGATTTTTGTTTTGGATGGGTATTGTTTTACTGGTTTTAATGTAAAACCTCCAGTATTGCTTGTAAGAATGCATTTAAAGTGATTGGTTGAATTTAGGTTCTGAAGTCTCGTGCACAAGTTTAGTATATTAAAGTTACTGTATTTTTATAAATGAAATCACTTAGTATGTCCAGTGAGAAGAGTTGGTTTCATAATTTTCACCTTTTTCCTTATTCTGGGCTATAAATCAGTTTTCTGATATGAGTGGTATAAACTTAATGCAGATTTTTTAACTCTTTATCTGCAAACATTTACTCTAAAGGATAACAACTCTTAATTTACATTCCAGGTTTTTCCACAGTAAAGTCTGCTTTCTTGTTTTGCAAAAACTTAGTATGTGGTTCCTGTATTGATTATCAGTTACGTGCTAGTAACACCTCCATCTAATAAGTGGTTTTACATTGCTCAATAAGGCCCGTAGCATATTATGTAAATGTTCATGTGTGGATTAGTAATGACTTTCACAAATGGTAGACACTGTATCGCCTAGCTGTGGTATATACCTATACCTAGTTGTATTTTATTTTTTACTTCTGGGAAGTAATTTTTCCTTATATAGGCATCCAACTGAAGAGAGACTTGAGAACGTCCCAAGAAAAGGCACTGGCGCACTAGAATGCATTTCCTTTGCATGTGGCTGTAATAATTAGTCAATTCTAATCCCAGTGTGAATTTAAGGTCACTTTTCAAGAAGCAGGTTAGACATACAACTTTTTTGACACAGGAAAATACATTTGGGATTGTCATTTAAATATGTTGCATTTATAAGTGAATGTGAATCCCACTCCTGTTATACCCCTACATAAAAAAAATATTTTTCTCTTTATAGAACTGACAGTGCATCAGCTGACCAGGACAATTTAAAATACTCTTCATCCAGAGATCGGGGCAGTTCTGCCTCCTATGGATTACAACCCTCAAATTCAGCTGTGGTGTCTCGACAAAGACACGATGATATCAGAGTCCACACTGACATACAGAATGAAGAAAAAGGTATACAGATTGCTGTTTCATGTGTAAATTGTGAGGGGACATTCAGAGAAAGGCAGTAAACTTGAAATGGTGGAGAATTTTTTTTTTCCAAAAAAAAGGTAGTGAACTGATACAGCTCATGCCACAGTATCACTGTGTTGCGAGATTTATCAGGGATCAAAGAAATGTTGTGGTTGATATGAATAGTGAGAAAAATATGCAGTTGCATTAGGAGAAGAATGTAAGAGAAGACTTAATGCATTAACAAAATAAGCACTTTTTCCTAAAGAATAGTATTCTGGATGTGTCTGGTCTGCAAGTTGAAATTTCTTCCTGAATACTGTCTAGTGCGTCTGGTATTGAAAATGGACTGCCTGATTAAATGGGCTACTAATCTGATACATTACCTATTGCAGTTTTACTGCAGCAAACTGGAATCTTTGCCTGGGAATCAAATCTATATTTTGTCATTAATGGGAATTTCTACTATGTGCTTCAGTCTGACTTCATATAAATCGTGTGGTGTATGGTTCATACAATTTTTTCCTGTTCTTTTTTTTGAGAATAGAAATACTTTCTCTAGAAAACAGCTAAAAATTCAGAATAATCTCTTTCATATTATGAAAAAAATTTGTATTCTGATTTTTTTTTAATTGCCAAATACAGGTATCAAATAGGAGGATTTTTTGCTTGCAGAGTCACTTTTTAGACTATGTAAATCTTCAGGCAGGCCAGACTCAAAAAAAAAAAAAAAAAAAAATCTCACAGGAATATTAGTGTGGGAGTTTCTGTTCAGGAGCCTAAAAAGCATTCGCACTCCCCCTACTTCTCTGCCCTGTAACTAACTGTAAAGAATTGCTACATCTTAGGGGAAGTTACAGCTGGGTGCGCTGATGCAAATTTATTTTTTTTATAAGTAGTAGGTACTGTTAGAGGCAGGAGTGTGAAACACATATTTAATCTGCGTGCCTTGAGAACCTTAAGATTTGGTTAACCTTAACAGAGAAACTGCTTAGAAAGTGAATATATTTGTCAGTGTGTCTGCTAATATGGAGAGTTTTACTGTGTTTCACACAGACTGGCATAGTAGGTTATTCTCATACTTTGAAGTCTGCTAGTATTTAAAGAACGTACTGGCAGTATAGTGAAATAGTAAGTTTTGGACAAATTCAGTAAGGTAGTTTGAAGTTGCTGGGAAAGTGCCATTTGAAAAGAAAAATGCACCTATCTCTCCCTCAAGTACTGTATCTTACAGGGCATGTCTCTGCTAGCCCAGCACTTTAACTATGCTATTTTGTTCAGGTGTGACTTGAAAAGAGATGATTAGGATATTCTGTACTGTAAAACCAAATTCCATGTATCTCTAGTTAATTTTTATTTTTGGAGAAATTTGTAAGCTTATAGATGCAGAATAGTTTCTTTGTTTACTAAGATTTTTCAGTTAATCTGTTGGAGTCTGCCAGCATGGAGTTTTCATTTTAAAGAACTTTTCTATCCTGGATAACTGCATGTCACAAGTACCTAGAATCCTTGAGAAGAGATTCCATCCCCCCACCCCCAGTTTCTGGTGTTGATGATAAAAATTACTTCCAACTTGATAATTTCTTGAAGTTGTTCAGGTTTGAAAACCTTCAAGGATGGGAGGTTCTGCAGCCTCTCTTAGCATCCTGTTTAGTGCTTTGCCAATCTCCTGGTAAATAATTGTTTTCTCATATCCACTTTGAATTTCCCTTGCTGCAACTTACGACTGTTGACTCCTGTCCTTTTGCTCTGCATCTGTAAGATTAGTCTGGCGCACGCTCTTTTTTTAAATAACCCCTCACATTAACTAGTGGAAGACTGCAATTAGATCTCTCCCCTCGGTCTTCTCTCCTTTACTTTATAAAACAAGACAGGGGAGTTGGTAGATTTAAGTTTTTAAAACTAAATAGAAGGCTCTTGGGTTTTTACTTAGAGATGGGATGTTCTCCCTTCCTGCAACACTTCCCTCCCTTTTGATTTGTAACTATGATGTGCTCAGAGTCCTTACTGCTAAAAAGATACTGCACTAGTATTTGTATGTCATGGTATCTGCATATTTATGCTAAAATTAATAACAGTGACATAGCTGATCACATTCTTATTTGGTCTCAGATTTAACATTTAAAGGGAAATTAATAGAATTTGTATATATTAGGATTTTCAAAAACTTTTCAGACCAGGAGATAACTGAAGAGAGTTATAATGTAATATTTACAGCCTTATTGCCAAAAAACCTGATTGCCCTGCTGTTTTTTTAATTACTCTAAATGACAATTTGTTTCATATTGTTACCAAAGGTGTACCATCTATATGTCAAATGGGAGAATATCGGTTTGTGTTGAATTCATTTAATATAATGTCAGATACGCTGTAGCAAATGCTACATGCCTTTGCAGACAACCAAAAAAGCTGGGATAGTTTGTGTGCTAGAGGGAAAGTATGAAATAATTTTAAGAACTCCGATAGTATATGGTAGTATGTCTATTTTTGATAGTTGATGTTTGTGGTCTGAATGCATGATTATCTGACATCTTCAGTTAAACTAATTTCTTTGTTGCTTTGAATTTTAGTGATACACTTCTCTTTAGTCATAAACATAGTTATTGCTATTAGAAGTAATTTCCTTCATAGGACAGTGTTGGTTTGTTGTGACAAAATAATGCTAAGATGGCATACATGCTAGTTTATGTTTAAAAATTGAGTATAATGTTGTAAATCCAAATATACACAAATTATCTTTACTGTAACTATAATTAACTAATTACAACTGAGACTTTGCACAGGATTCTGTAATGGTAGGGTAGTCCCGTGTGTATAGAAATACACAGACTTCTACTGATAGTTCACAGCTTCTTTTTAGCAAAAGCTTTGCCTTCAAGATGACATTCTTTACATCTACTAAGGTCCAGATTCACCTTGATGTTTGAACTCTTTTTTTATCCATCCTGTAGTCTCGTTAGGCTGCCTCTTTTTACGGAGAGCCACCTCTCCTCTTCCCCAGGCTTGCTTTTATGCACTGATGCAGGTGGAATTGTGGAAATACCTTTTCTGAAAGGAGTCTTGCATATCTTTTGTTGTTCTGGGTTTAATTTTATTAGTTGATTTTTCCCTGTCTCAGGCAGGGAAGGCACTTCAGAAAGCTGCCTGCACAGCTGCCTGGAAGGTGAGCTCTAATACATTGAGTGAGGTATGGGGCAGGCTCAGGGGACAGTTTCACTTCTGTACAGTACTGCAGAGGAAGAACCTACCCCTCAAAGTGATGTGGCAGACTGGAAAATTCTTTGGTTTCAACATTTGAGTATGTAAATTATTGTGGATCTAGGAGTAAAAATAATTGAATTACTCAAAATGACGCTTTTATTTCCATTTTATATTGTTACCAAAGATGTACCATGTGTATCTCAAATGGGAGAATGTAGGATTGAGTTTAATTAATTTGAGATAATGTTAGTATTAGTGTGGGGAAAATATTGACTGTTGTATGTTTAGGGAGAGTTGTTCAATCTGTACATGTAAATAATCTGTGGCTTTTTAAAAGCTTTCTCTTTTTTGGCCATTTTACGGAGCCTGTGTGGTGGATTTATAACAAAAACAGAGTGGAAATTTGATGTGCATAAGCAAGGAGCAAGTAAGTGAATGTATCTAGCCATACGTACTAGCAGTTTGACATGAAGGGCCTTGTAAAATACAGGGTCAAAAGTAATAAGAAAACCCCAAATGCAACAAAATCTACGTTAAACTTCATTGCAATAGCGTTTTTTTCATATGCTTAAAAAAAAGACTGATTAGATTCTGAATATGTGATCTGGAAACTTAAAGGGCATAACAAAACATTTTTTGAATGTGAAAGTGAAAAGGGAAGCTAAAGAAAGTGGTAGGGGATAGGGCTGCTAACTTGCATATGAATTGAATAACTCATAACATACTACCTTACTAAATATATGGTCTGATAGCCTGTTTTAATCTCACATTGGTTTTTCCACAGGTGGCTACAGTGTCAATGGAGGATCTGGGGAAAATACTTATGGTCGGAAGTCGTTGGGGCAAGAGCTGAGAGTTAACAATGTGACCAATCCTGATTTTACCAGTGTTCCGCATGGGAATCGTGCTTTAGCCACAAAAGACATGAGGAAATCACAGGGTAAGGATACCACAGATTTTCAGGAAAAGAGGATGTCTTTTTGGCAACCTCTCTTGTGTTCAGAATATGAAAAGAAGGTCACTACGATTAGGCAATCTATATGGATTTTATTTTTTGTGATATGTGATTAGATGATGTTGATGGAAATAGTCATCTTGTATTTACTGTTCCCTGCATTGTGGCTTCCTCCATAGGTTAGGCAGATCTCTCGACTATATGGCTTACGCTATTAATCTTTCAATTTCCTTTTAAATAGCTTTTGAACCCTTATTCAGGTTAGCCAAATTTGGCTCAGAGATCAAGGGCTCCAAAAAGGAGAACTTGCTCTCAGATTTGTTGAAAATTGATGCCTGAGTACAAAGTTGTTAATTAACGAGTCCTTAGCGCAGGAAAACCTGCAGTGGTGAGCTCAACCGTTATCTGTTCTCACTGGCCTGCAGGTCAATTAGTCATCACATCATACCAGCTGATTAGTCAGTAGATGTGTACTTCTGAACTAGCCACAATTCATGCTCGCTCTTGCTCAGCTGAGGATTAGAGGCCAGGGAGGAACTGGAGACATCATAAGAATGTGGGCAAGGTCTTGGGAGATACAGTGAGAGGAAATGTGGAGTTGCAAGAGGGTGCAAGAATGCTGGGCATGTGTTTTTGAGAAAGAAGGCTTTACTTTTCCCACTATTTGGGTTTAAATCATAGTTTAAAAAAAAAGGCGGTTATTCCAAGCACTTTTGAATGAAAGTAGAAACTTTATGACTAAGCACTGTCATTTATTGCATCACTTAGTATAAGCGGTAGTTGAGCCACTGACAAAAACTGTGACTGCTTTATGCCAGGCACATTATAAACACATGAAGACACAGTGTTTCTCCTCAGGGATTTATATTTCAGAGGAGACAAAAGGTGAAAGAAGAGTGTTTAGTGTGCTTTGCGGGTGGAAGAACTGAAGTGCAAGCTATGGGTTAAACTCAGACTTTATAATCCCATTCTGGTGTCTTGATATAAAAATTATTCAGTCCTTTTAGTATCTTAAATTATGTCCATGTAGAAGAAATAGAGAATTGTCTAATGGAGAACTTTGTAAATAATACTTCTGGTAATGGCTTGTGCGTGAATTTACTGTTAGTTAATACTGGCAGAAAATTCAGACTGTTCTCCTAGGTATGCGAGCACCTCTAATCCTTAAAATGTTAGTCATTTTTATTTTTCATATCTTCTTCAAAATACAGCGGGATTATATTGCAACAGGATCTTATTTTTTAAATTCTTTTATATTTTCTTGTTTGTTAGTGTGTGCATTAAGCAATTTTTAAAATAGTCGTCTTCTGTGAGTGAGTTAGCATGTGGCTAAGACCTTGCTCATTTTTCACAAAATGGAAGTCGTACAGGTGTTCATTAACTAGTGCTTTGATTAGTATAGCTTCAGTCATGCTCTTGGTTAGGTTTTTTTAATTCTTATTTTTAGGTTATGATTATGGCTCAACGGACAGGTAACACTCTTTTAGGGAGTAATGCCAATGTTCATCAGATATTAACTGAATATTAACTGAATAAAAACAAAGCTGCTTTTAGTAGAGTTTTGAACATCTCGTTCTAGCAGCAGTTAAATGTACGTCTCATACCAGTAACCTTGGTGGTGGTAGTTTTATTTATACAGGTCGGGTTTTAGGATTCTTTTGTATGTAGAACAGCACAACCATATTTCAAAATAAATTAGTTTTCCATGAAGAGATTACAAACAAAAAGATGAACATAGAGAAGACAACACAAAAAAGTTGCAAGTTGTGGATTTAATTAATTCAAGGCTTATACTTACTGTTGACTTTTCATCTAACACTGAAGAGTCAACCAACATTTTTAGGGACGGGGGGTGTGTGTGTTGTTTTTATGGACCTTGCAAAGATCTAGAATATCTTTATAAAAAGTTATTTAGTAAAAATAATTTGCAGTGTTTTCCAAACCACTGCGTCCTCGTTTGCCCTTCAAGAGCAGTATCTAGTGACCTAACCCAGCTGTGCTGGTGTAGCTTCCCATGTGCTTGCTGAGTGGCAGAGATCACTGGGAGTGACGGAAGAGATGTGTACTCTGCGTTCCTGGTCCAGGTTAGTGTTGGTAGAGTGCAGCTGTAGGAATATGGTAGAATAGACTTCTCTCTTTCTTATGAGGCACATCTGTTGTCTTGGAAAGGACTATATTATGCGGTGGCCAATGCACTGAATTATTCAAGGACATACTCAAATTGCTGTTTTGAGAGGCTTCACATGTAGACAGTCTAATAGTGAAATAAGTGTGTGTAGATTCAGTTCGGCTTAAGCTTTCAAGATACATTCAGTAATATAGAACCCAGTACGTTCCTAGCAGAAGAGTTTTCACGTGGAATTATTCATGAATAGCAGTTGCACTTTTTATTTTGTGTACCGTAGTCTGTGTTAATTTCCATTGTAACCAAGCTTTAAAAAACTTTAATTCTTGTTTGCATATGTTTTGTTTCCGAACTATTCCATTTGAACTTTCAAAAAAATATTTTTTTTCTCTGGTCTGGTGACCTTCTACTACTGCCCACGTTTTAAAGAAAATGGTAGACGTGGTACACCCCCAGGCAGGCTGCATCCTTCCTGGTAGTCCTTTTCTGTCTCTTCCAGGGCTGATAAAATTTTTTTGGGGTGGCTAACTGTGCTAGGTCCATCTTTCTGAAGTTTGGCTATGTATTGACCATTGGCAGCCAAGCCTTGGACTACAGCTGCTAGCTCAACTCTGGGCAGAAATACAAGGAGATCTTCAGATGCAAGTGATCATCTAGCAGGGATTGTAGTTATTAGTCTGGCACCATCACTCAGGAAGTCTTCAGATACTGCTTCAGAAGGTGTCTTTGCTGAGCATGATTCCTTGTATGTTGCTCACCAGACGGGTGGCTTTTTGTCCACTACTGAAGACTGTGGCTTCCAGATAAAGCAAGGGAAAAGAAACTTAATTCTTCCTAAATGGATATGTATGCCTTAGTCTTCTGTAAAATCAGTAACATCTTCAAAGAAGAGCTCTTCATGCCTGTCAGGTAACATCTCAACATGTCTTGTGTGGTGGTTGTAGCTAGGAACAAAACGTGGATTTGATCCTTCAGACTCTTACTGCTATTTTAAAGTTTGCTAAACCTGCCTAATCCTTCAGAATGTCAGGTGTCTTCAAAATTAATTGCTTAAACTGATGCCTGGCAAGAAACAGGCCTATTTTATTCATACTCTTTTTTAAAATTTAAAAAATAAAGACATGACAATAAGGTTGAGAATATTCTTCATGACTATAATACAGAAGTAGTGTTCTCCTGCAGATGATGTCATGACCTGTAAGAGTTACTGGCCTGTGGGTGGGTTCATAGGATTCTGTAATACGCGAGGACACAAAGGGTTTTGTTTCTTAAACTTCTTTGTTACAAGTTACTACGAATTACCACTAGTAAAGCAAGTATATACTTATTACTTATATGCACACCTGTATATATTATTTGAAGTGTTACTGGTACAGCACTCACCAAACTTCTCCCAGGAGTGGGGCCAATTGATGACAGACAAAGTCTCACTTCAGGCTCCGTGATGCAGATCATCTCTGGAGTCAGTGAGGCGTCCCCAGCGAGGGTCCAGTCTGTCCAGGAGATCTTGTGTAGCAAAGTCATTGCAGGGGGAGCTCTCGGATAGAAGCTCTATTTTGGGTAGAAAGTGAGTTATTTTTATATTATTAGAGACATAAGGGGGCGTAGGACACAACTGCCTGGAGCCACCAGTAGCTCTTACTAACTACTGTTTTTCACCTGGAACGGCCAATAGATGATGCCTGTTTTCTATTTTCTCAGACCAATGTTTGCTTTCCCAGTCTGTTTTTCCAGCAGGAGCAGCGAATAGCTGTTGCCGATTCCTGCTTTCCCAGGATGTTTTCCACCATTACAGTCTATTTTTCACCTTTCCATACAATAAGTTTGTTGTAGCAGTTTCTTGGTTTTGCACTTATCGAGTGTATCTTGGGATGTCTCAGGTTCTCAGGTACCCAGCTGCCCTTCAAGGATGCTCTTAGTTGCCAGGCTGGGTTCCCAGGCTAGCAGTTCCGAGACTGGCAGACATCATCTTCTGTCAGTATTTTTCCATTATAACCTTCCCATTATAACCAGGTTGCCTTTGTGGCTGCTCGCATCAGATGACCGATGTGCAACATACCAGAGAAAAAAGCTGTCTGTAGTTGTCTTGGGTGTTCTCCTAAGAGTCATGGTGACCAAGAAAACCTCATCATGTTCCATGAATCCTCTAATTTTAATCACCATGAAACATCTAATGTTAAACTCTTCAAAAGAAACTTTGTTTCCTTTTTGCAAATGAGGGAAATAAATTATTCATATGAATTCATTGTAATTGGTACCTAAATCGGGTAAACTGAGTTGTGACCTTCACTGGTATCAGTAGTGCAACTGGTCAACTTAAATGAAATGTTTTCTTAGGAAGATGCTAATTCTCCTGTATTACGATCCACTTAAACCAACAGCCACTGCACCTCTGTGTGGTGTATATTTTGTTCCTCAATAGAGGAAGATTAGATCTATTTTCCTTTTCAAAGCAGAACCCTGCTAGCTATCAGAGGACTACTCATTAGTAGTAGGTCTGATTTTAACCTTACCACACCCCTTTTAGTTCCATTTATGTTGAAGGGACTAAATCTAGGTTTTTGTGTAGAAGTAAAACAGTTCTGCTTAGTTCTGAATGAGTTTTACCCAGGTACCGGGCTGTCCACCGGAAGAAATGAAATATTTTGGTAGCTAAATTAGATTTTACATTTAATTTTCCTCATATTAGCTTTGAAACAAGTCAGGATTTATTTTTTTACTTTTTTCTCAAATTACTATTATGACTTATTGAGTCCACAGATACACATTTCAGACAATACGGATGTTATTGATCAAATGCTGTAGAAAAAAGAAGTCATTGCCTTTTCTTTTTCAGAGCGATCGTTGTCTTATTCTGACGAGTCTCGACTGTCAAATCTTCTTCGGAGGATTACTCGGGAAGACGACAGAGACCGAAGACTGGCTACTGTAAAGCAATTGAAAGAATTCATTCAGCAACCAGAAAACAAACTGGTTAGTAATTTTTACTTTTCCATAGCACTGGAGTATTTCTCGTTTTATAAAACTGTCTTTTTAAAAATCTGAATATTGGGATACGTCTGCAAGGAATATCTTACATACAAGGAATTGCCTTCCACAGCAAAGGAAAGTGTATTCCTGGATTGCCTGTCCTTTTTCCAGCATTCAGGAAATTTTTTATTGCTTGATTACTTATGACGTATTGCCTCAAAGCAAACTACTGAATGCATGGGCTGTAGGAATAAATATGGCATGCATATGGGGTTTTTTGACTGGTCTTAGCAATATCCTCTGAATCCTTCAGCAAGGAAATACAGGAAAAGAAGTAAAACGTGTTGTTGTCTTGTTCAAGAACTGTTTCTGTATTTTAAATTAAAAATATGCAGATGTTTATACAGTCTTGTGAAATGCTTATCTTAAGAGTTACTCAGCTTTCTAGCTAAAAACCTTTGTATGTGGATTCCCTTTTATGGGAAGAGAACAAAATAAGTCTTTGTTTTCATTACATCTTTGGGTTTTTTAATGGGTTGTTGAACTCTCTAATATCCTTAAGTGTTCCTTAAGGATTGGGGGGCGGGGGGAAGTATCCCACTGTGGGTATATGTTTTTGATATTACTTATTTTTGAAGTGAAGTATTAAGAGTATTTTGTCTGACACATCTTCCCCACTGTTTTAGAGAGCTTAGGAGTTCTCCAAGTACTGAAAAAGCAGGAAGTGATGGTTTAATACCCTGCCACTCATTTACAGGCAGTGCTGTGATATTTCAGTTGTGGGTTATGTGTCTATCCATATTTATAAGTTGTTGGTTCATTCTCTCATTATGTATTAATTAACCAGTGGTAATTGTGCTCTTTTCCAAAAGGCGTGTCACTTAAACATTGAGACTTTTCTATTCTGTGCACCTAGGTATAAGCAAACCATGTGCAAGCCTAGCTAATACTTCGGCTTTCCTCTGAAACAAAATCCTTGTTAATACAAGGGTTTGGGGAGTAAATGCTTTCCACAGTTATTCCAGTGGTGTTTTTTTAATTACTTCCATTATTCTCAATGCAATTTTTTTCCCCAGTTTTTTTTGTAACTGCATTGTATTTAGGTTTATTGGTATCTCATAACGTATTGGAATTGCCATTCTAATATCTAACTTAGTGGTGACAAACTTTCTACTTGTTAGTGGTCAGAATGTTAAAAGTTTGTCACTGAGAAACTTTTCTTTAAACTTCTCCAAGCTTGCTAATGAGAACAAGATCAGATGTCGAGTGATATCCACGATGCCAAGCCTAAAACTTTATAATGGACACTGTTAACATAGCAGTAACTCCTGCAGTTTTTGACACTATTAAGTGTACTTTAATGGGGTTCTCTTCATTCTCAGGGTTGAAATGTGTGTTAAACAAAGGAAAGTAGTGAAAGTCACTAGGCAGTGGCATTGTCATGTAATGGCATCATGCTCCAGCTTCTAAATTGTATAGGTGCCCTCTCCTGTCTCTTCTGTAGCCTCTTTTGCAGATATCAGGCACATTTAAAAAATGTCCTTGTGAGTTCTGAGAGGCCAAGCATGTGGACCTCTTTCTCTTCCCCCCACCCCCAAAAGAGTGATGTCGCTCAAAACTTAACAACAAAAACTAGATAACATCCACTGTATTAAATATTAATTTCTTTCTGAAGAGAACAAACCTTTTTATTAACTCATCAAGAAAACTTCTTGTTAATATCTTATACAGTTGCAGATAATGTATTATTTTGCAACCCAGCTCACTAATGTGTTGTGGGTTTTTTTTCAGTGCATATTAGGAAAACAGGTATTTCTGGTTATGTTTACTGAGAAGCACTTGTTCATCAATAATGGTTCATCCCCCAAAATAGTACTCCATTTCTCTGAAAGTCAGGATTGCCTAAGGAGAAATTTTAATACTTCAGATTGTATTATCTCATCAATTAAATATTCTGCTGATACAATTGATTATTAGTATAGGAGACTAGGTCTTCAGTAGGCGCTACTGATGAGCTGTATGGTGAGTCTTACGTTTGTGATGTAATGTCATCAGCAAGAACTAGACTTAAAACACCTTGATAGCAGGCTGCCAGTGTATTTTTGTGGCTACTGTAAATAAATATGAAATATAACATGTAGGATAATATTGCAGTATTGCTTAATATAGTTCATGCTAGTCTGCAGTGGCCATGGAAAGCACAATAGCATTCCATTAGCAAACAGAATTGGTAGTGGTGTTTTTAATGTGGGTGTAAACAGGACCTAGTTTGCAGAAGTTATCGTGCCATTATTATGCTTATGCCTTTTATGTATCTTATATTACAGGTACTGGTTAAACAACTGGATAATATCCTGACTGCCATTCATGATGTACTCAATGAAAGGTAAGCTGGAAAAACTAAGCAGTTTGAAGGCTATAAAGGGGAAAAGTAGTGACAGCGTTAGGTTTGGATTTCAGTATAGAAATGGAATGGAGGGGGGAAAGGTTGAAAGAAATTCATTCACTAATTTTGCGTGGGTGTGACACTGCAGTAACAGGATTGAACTAGGGGACAGTTAAGACTCTCTTAGGCATATCAGCAATACTGTTAGACTGTTTAGAGTACACTTCACGTGGAGAGAATTTGAATGCACAAGTGTGACTTCTATGTTGTAGGTAGTATGAAGTCTATCTCAGCTACATTTAATCACCTGGGTGTAGTAGCGCACTGCTGTGGTTGTCTGGCTTGCAAATTGAACTTAAGTTTTTTACAACCTGATCTAATTCATTTACATCCCACTAAGAGCATATGTAGAGGGAGCTCAGGTGTGTGTGGGCTTTTTGGTGTTTAGTTCAGTGTTATTACCCAAAGTCAGCTGTATGTTAAGAACTTTCTTCCTTGGATAGTGTGTTGCAAGTAGAACGGCCTATTTATTGCATACTTGTATTCAAGTTGATTTATTCCATAGAAATAATATTTCACAGAATTTTTCAGATTATTTATTTTAGCTTCATCACTGCTGCCATTAAGTAGGAGAGAAGCAGCTTCATTCGTGCATATATTTTTCTGCTTTAGAAAACGTTTTAATTTGTTCGTGGTTTCTTCTGTTCTGCTCTCATGTCTGGCAATTCCACATTTTATTTTTTTTTCCTCCCCAAAAATACAGTAGTAAATTGCTTCAAGAACTGAGACAGGAAGGAGCTTGCTGTCTTGGCCTTCTTTGTGCTTCTCTGAGCTACGAGGCTGAGAAGATCTTTAAATGGATTTTTAGCAAATTCAGCTCATCCACAAAAGATGAAGTTAAACTTCTTTATTTGTGTGCAACCTACAAAGCACTAGAGACTGTAGGAGAAAAGAAAGCCTTTTCATCTTTAATGCAGGTAAGACTACAAGTTAAAACAGGATTATTAATGATTTTTCCAGTGCAATGCTTGAATCAACTTTTTTAAACTGGAAAAAACAATAAGTAATGCTATGTTGACATAATAAGTAAATATAATTACAACTGGGAGGGAACTTTCTAACTAAATGGGATTTTTTGTTTCTGATTACATTAGAAAGGAATGTCAAGTCTTTGTAGGATGACATATATTTTGATGCGACTTTTTAGTATATATTGCAGATCCAAGAGGAAGAATCTTGTTGAGACCAAAAAGAGAACTCAGGTGGAATGGTACACAAAACCCAACCTGTTGACTGCTTTGTGCTACCTCCTATTTACAATTTCTAACTTGAATTGTAATTAGATCTGAGAGGGAGTAGGATGTGTGCAGACAAATCTGGTCTCCTGGTTCAAGTTTTAGGGTCTGTTATTTTGGGTGTAGAACAACTATGTCTAGGTCTGTGCTC
>NW_008824900.1:7594344-7595986 GCF_000699105.1 Pygoscelis adeliae | reverse complement strand
GGAACTTAGAACAACAAGCTGTTCTGTGGCTAAAGAATGAAAGAAAAGTGTGTCCCCAAGCCTTGAACCTGGGTCTGCCATATTTCAAGCAAATGCCCACATGAAATGATTGTTTTCATGCAGTATATGTGATCCTTTTTACCTTTTTCATTCCTGCAGAAAGAGTATTGAGATGTTTCTCTTGTTTCAATCAAAGTAGTTTGCTGAAAAGTGTTCAACACTGAATAAATCTGTGTCTAATAAAGTAACTTTTTCACACGTTGTTTTAATGAAGTGAAATGTCTAGTGGCTTTGCTTTACTTTTTAGCTTGTAATGACCAGCCTGCAGTCCATTCTAGAAAATGTGGATACACCAGAGTTACTGTGCAAATGTGTCAAGTGCATCCTTTTGGTGTCCCGATGCTACCCGCACATTTTCAGCACCAATTTTAGGGTAAGCTTACTTCGTCCTCTGTATTTTCTTTCTCACATAGAAATGTTGGTGCAGAAAATTGTGTAATTAACCTTTTTTTCAAAATTGCTTTCCAGGACACAGTGGACATACTGGTTGGGTGGCATATAGATCACACTCAGAAACCTTCACTGACGCAACAGGTGTCTGGTAAGTTTGGCCAGAGAGTCACTAATGTAGTCCGCTCTGGCGTGCAGATGATGCAAGTTTACTTACCCTACTGACGTAGAAGTTGACATAAAACCAAAATGAGTTTCTGGCTACATAACGAGACTTTGTTCCTAATTTTGTAGTAAATTTGCATTTGCCATTTTATGCTATATCTGGAAAACTGGGATGCTTTATTCAGGCTACATCTAAACATCAATTGTTTTGTGTAACTTTTTAACAATTTTTAAGTTTATAGATCTTAATATATTCTCTGTGAAAGAATACATTTTCTCCTATATACTTCTAGAAAAATCTTTGTGGTAAAGATATTTTCTGGCATTTGAGAAATTGGGAAGCTTCTTCCTATAGCTAAAGCAGTTGTCTTGGAGTTATTCACAACAAGTCTGTTATGTTTTGTGTGTCATAGTCCTAGATTCTGTCCTTAATGTTTAACTGCTGTGGGGCAGGACTGAACCTTAAAATGAATTTGTCAAAGGATCAAAAGAAGGGAATACAATTTATATTTATGTTAAAATTTTCATACAGGTGACCTTCTCTTACCTTAGCAACTTTTACCTCAGCAATATGCAACTAAAATTTATTTTTTTTATGTTACCTTGTTCCCCCATTTTAATTGCCCTGGTATTTTTATACAGGATGGCTGCAGAGCTTGGAGCCCTTTTGGGTGGCTGATCTTACTTTTTCTACCACACTCTTGGGTCAGTTTTTAGAAGATATGGAAGCTTATGCTGAGGTAAACAGGACTTTATAGTATATACCAGAATTAACTGTTGTGGATTTCTTAATAAATCCACAGCTGTGATTCTTATGGATGTATTGCATTTGTAGAAAATAAAATTATATGGTTTTACTGGGGAAAGGAGGATCAAATTACAGAGTATATGTAAGGCACGTACAATGACAATTCTACATGAATCCTTATGAACTACTTAAATAGTATCATAGCCAGGCTTTCAGCCGTTGTTGACTGAGAATATCATGTTATAATAAAAATAAAAACAATTAACCAAACAGGAATGC
>NW_008824900.1:7560214-7594328 GCF_000699105.1 Pygoscelis adeliae | reverse complement strand
TGCCTTCATTTTTAAAAAGCTGCAGTGAAGACATTTCATAGTCTTTCCTTGGTATTTTCTCTAATTGTCCAACTTCAGAGTTTTTCAGAAGTAGTGACTACTGGGGGGAGAAGAATTCTTAATGCTTCCGTAGATGAATGGTAAATCTGTCTTTTTTTTTTTTTTTAAATAAAGTAACGGATTATATTGTGGACGAAATAATGCAGCAGGAACTGATAGAAAACTAAAGTATATTCATTTAACATACTTTGTTTTGACTTTGTAACCTTTGCTTAGTTAACAGGGCATAGAGTTTATCTGATGCTGTCATTAAAGGAGGAGTTTTGGTTTGGGGGGGGGAGTGTTGCCTTTTTCTTAAGGTGTATGTGCTCATATGTATATATGCTTATAACTAGATTATGCTGTATTATATATGTTAACATGCAGATCCTATAGGTGAAATTGTACTTCAGCATAATCTGTTTCACTCAAAGCAGAATAAATAACTTGATTTTATTAGTGTACTTATATGTACACCAAGGCTTCTGATGGTACAGCTTTAAGAGTTAGGATTCACAGATGTCTTTGGCAGTGTCAAGCCCACAGAAACCTGTGCTGCTGTGACTGTAGGCACACGGTTGAAACTGATTAGTCAGTGCAGTGCAGTAAGTCGCTGCTTATCAGCTTGTCTGCTGAACTGGACAACATGCGTATTCTTAGTCACGGAAGAGTTTTAAGATAACATGCGTTAACTTAAATCATGGAGGAGGTGGTTCCAGCTACTGTGTTTTTATCTCACAGTGGGCTAGACCAAGGCTATATCTATACTAATGAGATCAGCACTTCTGGGAATGTTCCCAGGTACTGATGCCAGCTGGCATGAAGTAGCCTGCTAGTAAACTCGTGGTCTCCAGATCAAGGTAGCTGCATGTAAACAGTGTGATGGGAATGGCCACTCGAACATCCTGACTCCAATTTGTGGACGGGAATTGTTTGGGAGAGTGGTAAAAGTGTGCAGACAACTGTAGTAACAGTACAACAACATGGATGATCAAGTTCCAGGGGCCAGGAACATCATAAGCCTCTGTTTTAATTTACAAGATATAGTCTGAGTACTCTGTTACAGTGGCTAAATGAATGAGCAGCATCTCGTTACTGCTCTGACTTGCTCATCGTCATTGTGTGCCTATATCCCATCTTCGTATGTGAAATTAGAGATATTTGATAAATATGTCTGTTATTGCATAGTATCTACAATATGTCTGGAAAATAGATAGATGAAGTATTTTCAGTCTCATATTTTGATCTTTTACGTGCATGTATTATAACTGTTAATGATGTGTACTGATACATAAAACTTCCGTGCTGTAGGACCTCAGCCATGTGGCTTCTGGGGAATCAGTAGATGAAGATATTCCCCCTCCTTCAGTATCACTGCCTAAGCTGGCTGCACTTCTTCGGGTTTTCAGTACTGTGGTGAGGAGTATTGGGGAACGCTTCAGCCCAATTAGAGGACCACCAATTACGGAAGCGTATGTAACCGATGTAAGAATTCAAGTTTTTCTTTTTGTTTTTCTTTGCTGCTGACATGATTTATCACCATATAATGATGCTATTCACTGTTGAGTTTGTTTAGGTTTTGTGAATTTTACATGAATATGTATATGCTCAGCTTTGAGCAAATGTATTTTCTTAAAGAAATGCTACAGGAATTTTAATAAATATTAAGGTATAGATTGTGATAGTGTCACATGGGAGTCATAGCAGAAATTAATTTTTTTAGGCATTTTAACTTCATGCAGCTAGCTTTATGCTTATGTTATCTGTCTTTGTAACCATAATGTTACCATTTATTCAGATTGCTATGATGTTGTAAAAACTGAATTCAAATTATGAGTTTGATTTTGTAAAATGTAGGTTTTCTTATCCATGCTGAAATTGTATCTATCAAATCTGATAGCAAAGTCCTCTTGTTCTGAAGTATAGTATAGGATGGTGTAAACTCAGAATAAGTATTATATAATATGTGAAGTAGCTGCTATATATCTGTAACAGGAACTGTAGAGGGTGTGAATGATTAAAAAAAAAAAAAAGAAAAATACCTGCAGTCGAAGTCTTGTTGTTGCTGCATGAGCTGCACAACTGGAATTTTTGCCCTTAGAGTTCTGTGAGGGACAAAACTTCTTGGATAAATAAGTGTATGGATTTCCCAATTAAAGCCAAGACAGTTATGTAACTTGTGTCTTAATCTGCAGAGGATTCTTGTGACAAAAGTTCAAGAAAAGAAAACTAGTCTGTCTTTTACAAGAGGAGTTCTGTTGACATCAGTTGGAACTAGACAGAATTCTGAATAATGAATTTAGGTTTTCTAGGTCTTTGCAGGTCTTTAACTGAGTAGGAAACCAGGCAATTGAATGTTTGTTTTTTCTTATACTTCTGAGGTGTAATGCCATGATGTGCATTATTCAGAATTTACCAAGCTGCAGGGTAGGTGATGGGACAGGGTATCAAATGGATGTGAATATAATTAAATAGCATGCAGTCCTTGTCTCTTTTTAATGGAGTTTAATTTAGGTGTGTGTTTAATTTTCCAGGTTCTGTACAGAGTAATGAGATGTGTGACTGCAGCAAACCAAGTATTCTTTTCTGAAGCAGTACTTACAGCTGCCAATGAGTGTGTTGGTGTTTTACTTGGCAGCCTAGATCCAAGTATGACCATACACTGTGACATGGTCATCACATATGGATTAGATCAAATGGAAAATTGTCAGACTTGTGGCACTGATTATATCATTTCAGTCCTGAATCTGTTGACACTGGTTTGTACATATTTTTTTATTATTGTGGTTTTTGCATTGGAAAATATTTTCTAAGCAACCTTGCTTTTTTGTGTGTATATTAGATAAGTATTTAAAACTCTTCTCTTCCTGATCACAAGCAAGAAATTCCTCTTCTAAACGCTTGTATTTGTTTCTGTAAAGCTTATGCTGCTAGCTTGTTTATGCATTTGACTTGTTGACAAAGTGGTGTTTAGTTTTAGCCTGAGTGTTCCTCTTTTGTTTGTGGTTTTTTGTTTTTTATTTTTCTTCCCCCCCCCCCCCCCCCCCCCAAAAAAAAAAAACAGACAGTCCCCCCGTCTGGCTTGACTGTTGGACAGTGCCATTCTCTGGCCTCTGCAGTTGATAATACCACCTGATGAATTTCGGAATCTTAATGCTTAATATGTTCTATTTATCTACTTATGCCATGACCTGGGAAATGGGACTTCTTCAAAACATAGCTCTTAATGTGTAGGCCACAAACTCTTAAACCCACATCGATGTAAATTAATCATGCAACTTTCTCTCTCAGCTATGCTGTTAAAGCCTGAAAATAACTAATTCTCTGAATGTGAATTTGGGAAAGCAAATACAAAATACTTGCATTGCTGGGAAGCTGTTTTTCCTAGATACAGTGTCTACAAGCTAGAAAAACAGTATTTTAATTAATCTTTTCTAATAAAAATTAATACAGGTAGTTAAAGATATTTATCACTTTGTTTTTTATCCCCAGATTGTTGAACAAATAAATACAAAACTACCATCGTCATTTGTAGAGAAATTATTTATACCAGAGTCTAAACTACTTGTTCTTCGTTATCATAAGGAGAAAGAGGTAAGTGTAAGTGACTTCTACAGGTATATTACAACAGCCTTCATGCATTTCGTACAATATATTTCTTAAGCTGTAAAAATTTGTTCATCTTAAATATATTTCTTTTTAATCTAACTATGTATCTGTGAAACTTCTGAAAAGGCAGATGTAGCTAGTTCTTGATTTTGGCATTTAGATTTGATAAGGAATGGGTAAGTTGGCCATCATACGAGATAGAGAAGTCCTGAGTTGATGTGGCTTTCATACTCGGTGTGTTATGTGGATGATCCAGAAAGTAATTAATAGATTCTATAAGTAAGTAGTACTTAATTACAGAAAACTGAAGAGAACGTATGTGTATCAGACTAGGCTATTCATAGATAAAGAAGCATAATTTTAAATTCTACATTGGTGATTAATATATTTTATGATTTCATGCTAATCACTTATTACTGTAATTATTTTACATTCTCAAGGTTGTTGCAGCAGCCCATGCTGTATACCAAGCTGTATTGAGCCTGAAGAACATTCCTGTTTTGGAAACTGCTTATAGGTTGATTCTAGGAGAAATGACCTGTGCTCTAAATAGTCTTCTCTATAGTTTACATCTTCCTGAGGCCTGTTCTGAAATCCAGCATGACTCTTTCAAGAAGCATATATTCAATGTGGATAATGCAAAGTTTGTTGTTATATTTGACCTCAGTGCTCTAAGTACTATTGGAAATGCTAAAAACTCATTAATTGGGGTGAGTAAAAACTCTACAGATGAAGTTTGTGCAATAAGTGTAAAAACACTTTTTTTACTTAAAATATACCATAATGTATTTCACCAGTAATGCACATATGTATAATTAAAATGATCATATTTGTTTCCTAACTTTGTTATAGAAAAACTTCCGGTATTAAAACAACTTAGGGGAAACAGAATGGGTGGATTGTATCTCTAGCTGGTGTATGATGAAAAGCAGTTTCTAGGGAAGAGCATCTTACCAGTGTTATTCAGGGATTGATTCTAAGATCATCATAGTAATTCTTCTTTGAAAATCGAGACAGATAAAAGCAGCTTTAGTGTGTCCTCTGGTAGTATATCAGCCATGTGAAAACACTTGTTCCAGATCTTTCCAAATAAAAACACAAACTGCTTTTAACAGGTTGTTCAAAAAGGGGAAAGAAAATAGTTACAATTAAGGTCAGAAAATTAAGAGAGTTAAATTATTTCCCTTGGGAAGAAGCAAAACACAATAATTAATGGTACGGAAACTACACTTAAAAATAGATCTTACTATGTTTCTTTGCTTATGTTGCAATTGTTTTATAGATGTGGGCCCTTTCGCCGACTGTGTTTGCACTGCTGAGTAAAAATCTGATGATTGTTCATGGTGACATAGCAGTTCATTTTCCTGCTGTCCAGTATGCAGTACTCTATACATTATATTCACACTGTTCCAGGTATGAAGGTTCATCAGTATTTTAAGAGCACTAGGATGGACTGATCTAAATAGAATGTATTGTTAGAGGGATGAATTTAAATAGGCTATTACAATTAAGCTTTTGTCCAAACTTCCCTAATCAGTTTTTACTTTCATTAACTGCAGGGAGTCTCTATCTCAGCCATGAAAGCATATCCTGGCTTAAAATTTTGCATTTTATTCAAAGGCAGATTAGAAGTCTTGTGTTTGAATAGAGATAACTGAGGGAGAACTCTACTGAAAGTAAATAAGGAAAGATTATTTACTATTTTGCTTACTGTGAGATCTAGGAGAGGTAATGAAATGTAAACAACAGATTTAAACACATTTTGGACCTTATTACTACAAAATGTTGTCAAAGTAAGGGAATACATTAGTTCAACTGTTACTCTGTACATTTCTTGGTTTTGGTGATTTTTTCACTAAGCATTTGATACCCGCCACAGTTGAAACCAGGTTACTGGGCTGCATGGACTGATGTAAAATTGTAGCTTTGCTCTTTGAGGCCAGGGATCCAAAATACTTGGGTTTTGACATAACGTGGTTACTGTGTGGTGCGTTCATCCTTTTTGGGGTGGGTTTTTTTTGTTGTTTTTTTTGTGGGGGGGGGGGGGGGTTGTTGTTGTTTTCCCCCCTCCTGTATACTTTAAGGAAGTATCCCTAATGTTGGCGTGTTTTTATATTTTATGTTTTTTCTTGCCTTTTCAGGCATGACCATTTCATATCCAGTAGCCTCAGTTCTTCCTCTCCCTCTCTGTTTGACGGAGCAGTTATAAGTACTGTAACCACAGCAACAAAAAAACATTTCTCAATCATACTAAACCTTTTGGGGCTACTGCTTAAGAAGGATAATCTTACTCAAGATACCAGGTAACTAACATTTTCTTATTAATCAGGAGATTTTTTTTTTTTCCCAGTAGAATGCCTTAATTCAGAAACCAGGATAACTTTCATCTGTAAAACCTGGGGTAAATTTGGCCAGTCAAGTATTTGGGTTGTTTTTTTTTGAAACATTAATAATGAAATACCTGTGGAAAAAGTAGCTGCTCATTTTTATGCATGAAAACTAGAAAAATTGAAACCATCGTAAGTTCTATACAGTAAAAGGAGAGCTATCAAACTTTACTGAAAAAAAAATTTTTGCTCACTGGAAGTACCCTTTTACAATAGTTACAATCCTGTATTACCAAAATGCTGTGAAAGCTAGGGACGTTTTTAATGTTATGAAACCTGTTGTTTAAAAGATAGGAGTTATGGTATAATACTCATCTGTAATGTGAAGTAGTTTAAGTTATATTGAAAGATATCTTTCTGTAACTGTATAGAGTGACTAATACTTTTGTTTTTCGAAGGAAACTACTTATGACGTGGGCTTTGGAAGTGGCTGTTCTGATGAAAAAATCAGAAACATATGCACCGTTATTTTCTCTCCCATCTTTTCATAAGTTTTGTAAAGGACTTTTAGCAAACAGTAAGATACTGCATATTTTTACTTATTAACTGTCTTTTACGTGGCATAATTAAGGACATAAGTGACCTTGTCATATACCACTGATAGCTGTAACTGTACTTGTTGCTTCATTTACTTTTAGGGATGCTTCCGGTTTGTATTGCGCAAAAACTTACTCTACTTCTATAATTTTTCTCAAATGGCTCCCTACCTATTACTTATGCAAACAATTAATTTTCCTAAAATAATAATTCATGGTTGTGAAATTGATCTACAAAAAATGTCAGTGATGTGCCAAATCTTACTTGTAAGACTGCATTTTATTTTATCAAAAGCAGTGGAACCATTCCATAATGTGATGTATTGTTTTGGATTTCAAAACCTGGAAATAGAAATATGGGAACAAATGCTTTTAGTAGCATAATACTAGCAAGAGCAGTAACTTCCCAAGGCCAGGAGTTACTAACTTTAGTTTTTTCTTATTGAAATATATTGTGTATAATGCCAGTGTATGGAGACCATAGAAGGATTAATGTCAGCCGTCAGAAAAGGCCCGTAAGTAACATGTAGCACAAGAACTTTTTGTTACTATGCATTTACTTGTTATAGTAAAACCAGTCAACAAAATCAAAAGAAAAGTATTGCTTGAAGCCTGTGTCTCCTTCTACCAGCTATGCTGTAAAAATGTCTTTAGATGTTCTACCACAACGAGAGTAATGCATAAGTGATCTAATTCTAGCAAGAATAACTTTTTTTTGTCTTTCAACTCCATAATTCAGCCCTTCTGGAAGATGTGAACATTTGTCTTCAGGCATGTAGTAGCCTCCATGCCCTGTCTTCGTCCCTCCCAGATGACCTTTTACAAAGGTATTTGCACAGAATTCTGTATATTATTTGAATTATGTTGTTAATGGAAATGTTACCACCTTTTTTTTTTCCTTTTTGGTGATGCAGGTGTGTTGATGTGTGTCGTGTTCAACTAGTACATAGCGGTGCTCGTGTAAGACAAACTTTTGGAAAACTTCTGAAGTCAATTCCTTTAGATGTCGTGTTGAGGTAAGTTGTTCAGATTAACTTCAATATAGAGAATGGTTTAGTTTCTTTCTTCAGTGACATTTATCTGAAAAATAATGCCAGTCAAATGTCATCATACACTCTTAATTTAAAATCAAAAAGCATGAAGTGTCTTGCTATCTCTTCTACTTTGTTACAGGTTTAAGAACAGTAAGTAGTAATTAACAAATTTCATAAACTATGCAGCACTTCTTGCAGCAAATATGAATACTTTTAAGGTCCATGTTATCCAGAGCTTCAGCAATACTATGTCCTGCAACTTGTCTCAAAGACCTGATGTCTTAAAGCACTTTGTCTTAATACCAGAGTATACTTATTTCCAGTCATTGTGCATAAATATACGTGTGTGTGTAACTTTTTTGCACAACTTTTTTTGATTCATTCAAGTACATTATAGCATGGGTTGTTTTTTTTCCCCCCCCTCTTCCTGCAGTAACCGCACCCACACAGAAATACAAGAAATTTCTTTGGCTATAAGAAGTCATATGAGCAAAGCTCCAAGTAACACATTCCACCCACAGGATTTCTCTGATGTCATTAGTTTTATTTTGTATGGAAACTCTCACCGAACTGGGTAAGAACTTTTAAAACTGAAATTCATGGATGTTGAATTTATAGTAAACAATTCCAAGCTATATTTAGTTTAAAATTTGTAATTATCTTTACATTGCTTTACCTTCAATAATTTTTTTTACACTTCTATCTCTAAAATCTTCAAATACACACCTTTTTGCATATTTGCCGATGTACGTTGGTGCTTGGAAATAATCCTGTGAGAGATTTGTTTGAGACAATAGGGAGCTGAAGTGTGTATAGCATAAACTTGTTAACACATGAACTTGTGTTAATGTACTGATGTTTTCTTTCAGGAAGGATAATTGGTTAGAAAGATTATTCTATAGCTGTCAAAGACTAGATAAGAGAGATCAGCCAACCATCCCTCGTAATCTGTTGAAGACTGATGCAGTCCTGTGGCAATGGGCTGTTTGGGAAGCAGCTCAGTTTACCGTTCTTTCAAAGTTACGAACTCCTCTGGGTAGAGCCCAAGATACATTTCAAACAATTGAAGGTAATGTAAAAAAATATAGTTTATTTTCATGGGATTTTTTTTGTAAGATTGTGCAGCTAAGAACTTATGTCCAAGGCAAGAAGCACAATGGCTTTATTTTTCGGTGATACAGATTTTTAGCATGGCTTTTGTCTGACACATCAAGAAATGCAATGGCAGAAGAGCAGTTCATAATTACTGTTAACTTTTGAGAGATTTTACTTTAGCATTGCTATCCCTTGACACATTTAAACAAAATACTGTCTGTTAACTTTTTTCCATGTTTTGGTAAAATGTATAGGTATTATTAGGAGTCTTGCAGCCCATACATTAAACCCTGACCAAGATGTTAGCCAGTGGACTACTGCAGACAATGATGAAGGACACGGTAGCAACCAGCTTAGGCTTGTTCTCCTTCTACAGTATCTGGAGAACTTGGAAAAATTGATGTACAATGCTTATGAAGGATGTGCCAATGCCCTCACCTCTCCACCCAAGGTTTGTCTGTCTTACAGTGCTGATGTTACTTGAAACAGTCTATTGAATGAACATGTTTTCAGGGTTGTTCGGGTCTTAATCGTGGAACTTCAGAAGAACTTCTCAAAGTTTGAGACTCTTAATTCGTCTGGCTTTGACTTTGGCTTGTTTCTAGAGAACATGTGTAAACATGTGTAGTGGTACAAATCAAGTAAGTCTGTAGTACCTCTGATTTGTAGCAGTCACTTATTTGTAGGTTGTCAGCAATCCTGTTATAAAGTAACACAATTACTTGAGGCTTTAAATTGCTTTTTGAGGAATATAATAATTATTTATAAACAGCATACCCTTTTGTGTAGTTCTAACTGCAAAACATTCTTCACTGTTGAAATAAGCTGTTTAATTACCAGACTTTGACATGACAGTAATATATAATTTATAGTCAGTTCATGTCAAGATTTTTAGCTTGTCAGTACGTCTGGCCAGTTGCGTGCTATGCATGATTTCAGGCCACCTTGCATTAATAAAATTAAAGATGCAGAATTTTACCTGTTTCTTCATCTCTCAACTGAAAACTCAACTGGAGAAAAGAAACCTGTCCTGACTTTGATTGTTATAAATATTAAGTACTTAATGTAACTGTTTTGATACATACAGGAGAATGGTATTGTAAAACTTATCTTTTCTGTCTTTAAAGGTTATCAGGACATTCTTTTATACTAATCGTCAGACATGCCAAGATTGGCTAACACGGATTAGACTTTCCATCATGAGAGTTGGATTGCTGGCTGGCCAGCCTGCTGTGACAGTCAGGCATGGTTTTGATTTACTCACAGAAATGAAAACTAATAATAGTATCTCTCAGGTACTCTCTTTTCAAACTCTGTAGACTATTGCAAAGATATTCCCACAATATTCTACAAGAACTAAGCTAAGGCAATCACTAGTTATTAAACCAACTGGTCTGTAAAAGATTGTGTTATTTAAAGCCGCATTTTAAACTCATGCTTCTGTATTGACAGACTTTTGTGGTTAAGTGATACTGTAGGTTTGGAGTTTAGGGTGTTCTGTATGCATGTGGTCAAACACTATACGTAAATGAATGCTATAGTTTGTTCACAGTTTGAATTGAGCAATTTCTTTTTAAGCAGAAGATTCTGCTTAAACCTTGTGAAAGGTCTTTGCTTACTTGTGGGTAGGAGGAGGAGAGGGATGTATCATGAGGGTATCCTTCCTCTATAGGTAACTAGCAGGTAAGTGCAGGATGGTGGGATGGGTGGATGAAGTGGTTAAGCCTTAACCCAAAGGTTAAGCCTTTTTAAAAAGGTTGAATAGTTTCTTCAGTACATGACTTGATTTGCTTAAATATTTTAACAAAGGAGGTTTGATAGATATTTATTACTTCCTGCTTCTTTATGAATTCTCATGCTTATACAGGTATAGACCATCACATAGTGATTGCTAACTATTGACATTCAGGCTGTGGGTTCACAGCATATACTCTTCCCTTAGCTCCCCTGCTTTTCCGAAATGTAATGGATGGACAGTGTAATGGGTGGACATGCAGAGCACTTCATTTGTGGATGTGTATAACGAAATACTGCTTTACTATTTCCAAGTATTTAACCATGTATATAGCTCTTATTTTATGTGAGATTTGTTAAATAAAGCTTTTGGTTTGGTTTTAGGGAAACGAATTGGAAGTGACAATTATGATGCTGGTAGAAGCATTATGTGAGCTTCACTGTCCTGAAGCTATTCAGGGTATCGCTGTCTGGTCTTCTGCTGTAGTTGGGAAGAGCCTTGCCTGGATCAATTCTGTAGCTCAACAAGCAGAAGGGCGGTAAGTTTTCTCAGATAACATGGACACGTTTTCCTTCTTATGCATAGTTCTACTTCTGAATCTTTTAAATTGTGGCATGAATCAAGGCTACTGATCTAATTTCCATGTCAGTTGAAGTCATTGTGTCTTTCAGAGATACCTAATGCATCCAGCATTTTTAGATATTTTAACTTTTAGTTTTAACTAAATTACCAGGGTTTAAATATAAATGGTGTACCTAAGCTGTTTTTTCTTAGTTTTTCATACACAGCGATACTACTTTCATATTGTATTTAATTTTCCGTTGCAAAATATTATTAATTTAAATATTTTCTAATGAAGTTTCTGACCAACGGCGTGATCTGATTACCTGCCACAGTTTGCCAAGAGAGGGACTCCGAGGGAGATGCTTTGCAGTTTTAGTTCAGCTTTGAAAAAGTGGCTTCTACGTCTATTGAAGTAGAATCTTTGGCTGCAGATACAAATAAATGGGTCAATGTTCCAGATAGGGTATGCCTTCATTTTGGTGTTTTCATCCCCTTAAAGGAATGCATCCTTTCTTCTATATGAAATAAAAAAGGGATACCTTTCATTATTTACCTGCCATGTAAAAAACCCCAAACAAAACAAAATAAAAAAAAATTTATAACTGTCTTTTTCCCATTTTTGTAAGATTTCTTGAAATAATGTGCAGCTTTGTAATACGTGAGAAGTTTCTCAGAAACATCAAGTTTAAGGTGTGAATTGTTGCCCTAGACCTGGTTTTACAATCCTCTACTAAATGATATGTAGTTAATCAGTATTTGGCTTTACTCATTCAGGTAAAAAGTGTGATAGTCAAATATAAAACTCATTTATCTCCTTCAATCTGTACTTGGTTTGAAGTTGACATTAAAACCTGAATGGAAAAGCTTTTACACTATGTTATAACCTGGAAATTCAGCTGGTAAACTTGTATTCTATGTTAACCCCTTTCTTTTGCTGAAGGTGACACGTGAACTTTTTGAGTATTGTGGTAAATAAATGTTTAAAATATAGTCTATTTACCAAAAAAGAAAACTGGTTCTGTAAAATGCTGACTAAGATATTAAACCATTTAAGGTTTGAAAAAGCAACTGCGGAATACCAGGAGCACCTGTGCTCCATGACAGGAGTGGATTGCTGCATAACAGGCTTTGACAAAACTGTTCTGAAGTTGGCCAATTCAAACAGTGTGAATAATGCCAGCCCAAAGCATTCCTTGAATGGTCAGTATTTATTGTTTTCTTTTTAAGAGAAATTCAATTTTATAACTGTATGTACATAAAATTAGAACATTCGGTGATATAGCCATGGTAATGATACTGTCCAATTCTTAAATCTGAAAACCTGTTTCTGTCTGCAGTTAAACTGAACTGCTTAATGCCATTGAAACCAATATTATGTGTAGGTATGAGGGTTTGCAGTACTGAGGTCTAGCTGAATGAAACTAAAAATAATAGCTTAAATATTTTGAAATTTACTAATTTAATTCTACATTATTTTAGATCATCATGACTTAAGGCTTAGTATTTATGAGATAATTGTATCATAAATGCACTAGTTACTCAGAGATTTTTAACTACTGAGACTTTGTTTCAGTATTCTGTTTCATCTTTGAAAAGGGACCTCCTTTTGTTCCTAATTTAGTTCCTCTGTTTTCCTGTTTTGATGCTTCTTTACAGTTATGGACTAAATTTTTCCAAAACCTCCTTTGAAAAGGTTCTATTAAAAAAAAAAGTATAAGTGGAAGAAGAATACTGTAAATGTTGTGTAACTATTTGATTTTTTTTTTAAATTAAGTGTTTTTCTTGACAAAAGACATAGAAATTACATTTGAGTAATAGAATTGCTATTTAAAAATATAGAAGCATAAATGTATATTTAAGTGTATATATACTATTCTTTTGTTTCCCAGGAGAAACTAGAAAAACTGTTCTCACTAAGCCAAGTGACTCTTCACCTGAAGTTGTAAACTACTTGGGTAACAAGGCATGTGAATGTTACATTTCCATTGCTGACTGGTCTGCTGTTCAGGAGTGGCAAAATATGGTCCATGACTTGAAGAAAAGCAATAGTAATACCTCAATCAATCTGAAAGCAGATTTTAACTACATAAAGTAAGGATATAATTAATTTATTCAACTGTACCTTAGAGTTCAGTGTCTTAGAACTGAAATATTAAAGTTTTCATGGATTTTAGAAACTGGATGTCATTGAAGTAGAGGTGTGATAAGAAGAAAGTTGTGTTCTTGGGAGGGGGAAGACTTGGCCATGATATTTACTAGCCATACAGATAAGTAAAGAGGTAACATCATTCTAAATAGTTACTGTGGCTTTCTGACTGCTGAGGTTTCTTAGTATTCAAGAAAAACATCTTTTCATTGAAAGTAAAAGATAGCAAATTTATTCTACTTCTATTGGCAGAAGATGCATCTTTTCACGCAACTTAAATAATAGTAAAAAATAACATGCCTGTCAGTGATACAGTTCTTAAATATTTTAATTCATTAATGCGAAAAGTGTATTAAGGAGGTGGTCTTGGCTGCTTAAATTTTTTTTTGTTTGTTTTTTTTTAAATGGAATTTAGAATTGTAGTTTGTGCATCTATTTCCTAACCCTTGATATTTCTCTGGTTCATGAAAATGTATTTGTGACATTGAAATAGTCCTTCAAGGTTTAAGGGTCCTTTGTTTCATTTGACAACTTGATTACTTTCCATCCCTGTGCTATTGCGGTAAACTTCGTAAAATCCTTTTGGCTGAAATTTTTTTACTTGAAAATAAAAGCACAGAAGGGAGCTTTGAAATAAGATCTTGCAGGTCTGAAAAGGTGACTACTTCTGTCAGAGAAAGTGGTTATCCTTTTACTTTACTGCAGTAACTCAGCGTGCAGTTAATCCATTAGGAGAGTTGAGTGCTTGTCATGGTTTTGAAAATGCCATTTCTGAATGGTCATGTTTTTGTAAACTAAACCCACTGTACTTCTGATAAACATCATGAGTGCTTGCTGTACTATTGCAGAGGTCTGGTTGTTTTGGCTGGTTTGAGTTTAGTTTTCATCCAGATAATTACTGGAGGTAAGATACTATACCATCAGAAAAATCCTGTAAAGAGCTCCTGAGGATGCACAGCACTCTTGACTCTTCTGCTCCTGAGCAGGCTGAGAAGAGACTCACTGTAGTAATGAGGATCGAAATAATTCAGCAGAAAGGGGAGTTTTCACATGCTGAACGTATTTTTTTTCTTTTCTAATGCAGATACTTAGATAATTACTTCTTCAGTGGATAGTAACAAGAATGTTGAACCTTGGAGTCTTCTGTATTCTGAGCCATCAAGCCTCTTAACCTTTCAGTGCCTTTTGTGTACTTCTGTAAAAGTCTATAACGCACAAATTGTTTTCTAATGTAGAACAATGGAGGGGAAAAAAAGTTAAATTTGTTGCTTCAGGCTGTTAAGCGATATAAATTTTTATAATCTATGACCTGCACAATATTCCCGTATTTCTGGAATTTTGGTTTCATGTAAACAGAAGAGTTGAAACTATGGCCTCATGAAATTCTGCCCCAAAACCTACTTTTCTGTGCATAGAGGGGAGGGAAAAAGTTTTGGGGCTTGCTTTGTTTGTTTTTAAACTCTTCCAAAGTTAACTTTTTTCTTCCTGACTAGGGTAGAAGTATTATATATTATGTGATGATAATATGAAAAGCTTCGTAGCTGGAGAGATTTTTTTTTTTTCCTTTCACTTTGATAATGAATTTATCCATTTGGTACAGTACTATTGCCTTTTATTGATCTATGTGAAAATTGGGATTTTTGCTTAGAATTACTCATGAGTGTTCTGTAGGGTTTTGAGTTAAGCTTGAGTCTGTCTTTTTTGCTGTGTAAGATATTTAGCAACTGGAATGAAGTAAGAAATGTGAGAGTAAAACTATAAATGTTGAATTGCAGATCTTTGAGCAGCTTTGAGTCTGGACAACTTACTGAATGCACTGAACAACTAGAATTATTACCAGGAGAAAATATCAACCTACTTGCAGGGGGATCCAAAGAAAAAATAGGTATAAATGCATAAGTTAACATTACTTCAAATACCAAAGTAAATATTTCTTCATGTAGCTGTCTCTATAAATGACAGACTGAAACTTCTGAATGCAGTTTGCTGTGTTCAGTGGACTGACCATAACCTTTATGAATCAAGCTTCAAAATGATTGGCAATAGTCATTCTAAATGTTGATACAAGTCTGTTTTCTGGAGTTAATATGTTTGTTTATAAGTAATCTATCGGCAATTTCTAATATGAATACATACATATATATATTTAAAAATATATATATATTAAAAAAGAGTTTTTTTCCAAACTCCCTTGCTCTCAAAAATGCATTCTCAGACAGTGTCACTTGATAAAATTTGGCAGTTCTAGTTGGTTTCAATTGTTTAATCTCCATGTAGACATGAAGAAGCTCCTGCCTAATATGCTAAGTCCTGATCCAAGAGAACTTCAAAAAGCAGTTGAAGTACAGCTTTTGAGAAGTTCAGTATGTCTGGCAACAGCTGTAAACCACGTAGAACAGGAGCAAAAGTGGCAGTCAATATCTGAGTAAGTTGAAATGTGCTATGAATGAATGTAATATGTTGTGAAAAGGTGTTCTATTTTGTTAAACGTAACTTTGTGAAAAGCATACTCTACTTTGTACTTCAGCATCTGTGATAGTTTGCTACCAGTTTTAGCTCTTGTGAGTTACAAGCTTACTGAGGAAAAATAAGATGATGTTTAACTTGGAGATTATGTAGTTCTTTGAGTTGATAAAGTACTGCTTCTTGTCAGTTGACAAAGTATCATACTGTAACTTGTGCATGACACGGCAAGATTTTCTCATCATGTCTTTGAAGATGCTGAGTTTGCTTTTTCAGTAATTTTGATATGACTGTTTACTCTTAAAGTCTAGCTAACAAAAATGACTGTTCTGATTCTTTTATTTCAGAAATGTTATTAAGTACTTGAAGCAAACGTCACGAATCGCCATTGGACCTTTAAGACTTTCCACACTCACTGTGTCTCAGTCTTTACCAGTGTTGAGCACTCTTCAGTTGTATTGTTCTTCTGCTTTGGAAAACACTGTATCCAACAGGCTGACATCAGAGGTATGTCTGTGTGTTTAAAGCCTAAATTGGAGTAATGTCTGTCTTCATGTTATGAACTATTGAATATAGAACATATATTAATTGTTTTGACCATTGTTAATCATACTGTAAAAAGACCTCATTTAGTTTTCTAAATTTACATCTCGGTTGGACTTCTATCTATAGTTGTAAATATACCACCTCTTTCAATTACTTACAGTATTTTTAAAGTTTCATTGGTAGTTGCTTTTTAGAGGTGTTGATATATTTCTACATTGTAACACTTATTCCTACAACACACACATGTAATTTACTTTAACTTTATTTATCAAAACCCAATCACTTCAGCAATTAAAAACTTAATGTCAAACTTCAACCCGCACGAATGATCTAGTTCTGATTTCTAATCACATTGTTCAGAAAACAATTCTGCTTGATTTTGAGCTATTCTTAGTGTTGTCCTCTGAAAATCAAGCGTGTCTTTCTAGAGTTGCATAAAACATACTTGCATTTTATTAGTTAATGATAAAGAGTGGCTACTAATACAAATAAGAACGTTTACTCTGCACTAAAATGGTCTTTGGTTTTGATAAATGAAAATATGTTTTAATGAAGATGTCTCTCGTGACAACTATGCAACTTCTATGCCTCTTTCAGGACTGTCTTATACCTCTCTTCAATGATGCTTTGAGGTCATGCAAACAGCATGATGTAAGGCCATGGATGCATGCACTGAGGTACACAGTGTACCAGAATCAACTGATGGAAAAACTTAAAGGTATATAAGCTCTCATTTTAGTGTTATGAAAGGCAAATGCAGAATTTGAACTTAAATCTTCTGCTGAAAGCAGCAGCTGTGTCTTTTTCTATTATTTAGATGGATTACTTTTTAAAAGCCAAGTTTTGGTTATTTAGGGGTCTCAGTTACTACTGTAATGTAGACAGTGTTAAAAAGAAAAAAATTTATTCTGAAATGCTTAGCAGTTCTATACTCACTCTTCTAATCGCACTTTACTTGCTCATCTCTTTGTACTTTAAATGCTTTCACTTTTGAACACTTCAACACTATCAATATATGTCTTTAAAAACAGTCATGAAAGCCATTTAGATGTGCAGTGTGATAAGAGGTAATGGGAGAAAAAGTTGTGTTAGGGGACAAGTAGATTTCTTAGTTAAGAACAATGCTTATAGTGAAAAAATTACTCTTTTGCCCAGCAGATAATCTGTGGATATATTTTTTTTGTTTCAGGTGGGTATGTAAATATTCTAGGCAGAAATGAAGTAATCTAAATTTTTGAAGGAGGTGTTAGGAAATACGAAAGAGCTGAGCAATTTTTTGCTGATGGCCATGTACAGAATACATTCGGCAGAAATTATCTGTATACCCCAGGTGCAATTATTGTTTGTTTAATAATTTTGTTTAGAATGTCTTGCTTTTTTCTTCAGAACCAACAGTCCCAATTAAAAGCCATCTAATGGAACTTGGATTAACAGCAGCGAAATTTGCACGGAAGCGAGGAAATATTGCCCTAGCAACACGACTGCTTGCCCAGTGCAGCAAAGTTCAGCTAGGAAAAACCACCACTGCACAAGACTTAGTCCAGCACTTTAAAAAATTGTCTGCACCTGGTCAGATAGATGAAAAATGGGGTCCTGAACTTGATATTGAGAAAACAAAATTGTTATACACAGCAGGTGGGTATTTGCTAATTAAGGTTGTAGATACTTGGGCTTCTTGGCCTTATAACCAGGCTAATTCCCCTGACCTTAAAGAAATCATAATAGGACAGTATCATGAGGAATTGATTTAATCCTATTAACTGTTGTCTCAGTCTGAAAGTGTTTTCACAAGTCTTTTCTTGTCATTTTTAACTTCAAAAGAGAATTTTCTTTGCAAAAATACATTGTTACAAGCTGTATCTGAATACACTGAATTTCAGAAGAAGTGTTTCGAATAAAGTTAACACTCTACTGAAGATGTGCTTTTCACGATATGCAGGTCAGTCAACACATGCCATGGAAATGCTGAGTTCTTGTGCCATATCCTTTTGCAAATCTGCCAAAGCTGAATATGCGGTTGCTAAATCTATTCTCACGCTGGCTAAATGGATTCAAGCAGAATGGAAAGAGATTTCAGGACAGCTGAAACAAGTATATAGAGCTCGACAGCAGCAGAACCACACTGGTCTGTCTACCTTGTCTAAAAACATATATAATTTGATTGATCTCCCAGCTGTTAATACACTGGAAGAAGAATATCCTAGGATTGAAAGTGAATCTACAGGTAGAGGCGTTCTTCTTATGCATTTTTTTGTTAAATTAGTTACTGATGATTCCACTGAGGGATAGCACCAGTTATATTGATAAAGACTAAGTGCTACATCACTGACGTATTTATTTTACTAATACAAATATAAACAGTGTGTGTTTGTGCAATAGGTATCTATACACATTTAAAAAAACCAAACACCTTAATACTGATACTTCGTATTTCTTTCACATTTTTCTCATTGAAGTGATTGTGGCCTGAACAAGAAATTAGATTGCATTTATTTTATGAGGAGGATATCAAATTTTTGTCATGCTTCTGTCTGCTTTCAGCTCCGGTGTTTGTTAGTTTGAATAAGATCTCTCAGATTAAGCATCAACAACTTATATTTTGAAGGCCTTGATATGTGTGAAAAGCAGTTACCTTAGGTTTTCTCATGATCTTTAATCTACACTTAATTTGAACACTTCTGTTGTTGCCACAAAATGTACTCTAATTTCCAATTTTTGGCAGACTTTTCTTCAAATGTCAAGATAAAGTTCTTTCTTTAATCCAATTCTTTCTCTAATCCATGTTGAACATGGATTTCACAAATAACTTAATTCCACTCTTGTAGAGTCAGAATTACTTTAGAGCTGTTAATGGATGTTAGGTGTGTTTTGATTTGATGGTGAAGAAAATAAATATATACACAAATAAACACAAACACACTGCCCTAGGTACTTCGTAAGTCTGCTTTCTGAAGCGTCTTGTTCTTTCGGAGATAATGAGTTTCTTGCCTCAGTACCATCTTTCTGTGAAAGAGAAAACAATTGTAGTGTATAGGCAATGGTTGTTAGCAAAAGAAAAACTGGTCTTCGTTTTGCAGCCAATGTTAGAACTGAAAAATAATTGCATTTTGGAAAACTTGACACTTCTGGGTACTAACTTGATGAAAAAAAATATTATGTACTTAAACTATTCTGCTGTTGTTTTGTATGTTGAGGAAATTAGAAGCAGGTTGTACATCATAACATATACTGCTCTATTTCTTCCATCATAGTAAATATTGGAGTTGGAGAACCTGACTTCATCTTGGGACAGCTATATCACTTGTCTTCGGTACAGGCACCTGAAGTAGCCAAGTCTTGGGCAGCCCTGGCTAGTTGGGCTTATAGATGGGGCCGGAAAGTAGTTGATAATGCGAGGTAAATTCATCCTCATGTTTCAATTTATACAGCACAACTAGTTTTCTTTCTTAAGATAAACCCTAGCTTTGTATTTATGATTATTGTTCTTTGTGGTCAGAAGTCACATGCGAGCAGAGAATTGTGCATATTCTCTTGATTGCTTGCCCTCTCTAAAAAGAAGGGAGTTTAATTCCGAGTTAGAAGGTGAAGATTTCTTCCTTCAAGAAGTTTTTATATATACAATGTTAATGGGTTCAGTAGCTCTACAAATACTAATATATTGGGGATCAATAATTCATTAAATGTTACAGTCAGGGAGAAGGTGTTCGTCTGCTGCCCCGGGAAAAATCCGAGGTTCAGAACTTGCTTCCAGACAACATTGCAGAGGAAGATAAAGAGAAAATCTATGGGATTCTTGGGCAGGCAGTGTGTCGTCCAGCTGGGATTCAAGTAAGTGTAAATGTTCAACTTCATTGTGAAACTTCCTTTTCCTCCACTTGTGATTCATATTAACTCTTGTAAATGCTTTTAAGTTAAAATTCAAATAATATAAGAATTCTCTAAGAAACTCTGTTAGCTAAGCATTAACGTGTCTGTTCTGTGGACTATGGTAATATGATCAAGTAATGCAATTGCATGAGTTGCCTAGACAAAAACTGGATTAGGAACTAATACTGCTTGTACAAATGGTTAGAGGACTTAATCAAATCTACTGTCTCTTTATTTGCATTTAGGATGAAGATATGACTCTACAAATCACTGAAAATGAAGACAATGAAGAAGATGATATGGTGGATGTTATATGGCGTCAATTATTAACAAGTTGTCCCTGGCTTTCAGATCTTGATGAAAATGCAACAGAAGGGTTAATTAAAGTGTGGAGGAAAGTTGTAGACAGAATCTTCAGTCTCTACAAACTCTCCTGCAGCGCATATTTTACTTTCCTCAAACTCAATGCTGGTCAGGTTAGTGTTTGTGCTGATGAGGAAATCCAGTTACAAACTCTCCTAAATGATGATATGAACTATATACTTAGCTTAGAGGAGTATTTCTTTCTTTCAAGGTTCTACTTGATGAAGATGATCCCAGGCTGCACTTAAGAAATACTTCCGAGCAAAGCACTGATGATGTTATTGTGATGGCGACCCTAAGACTGTTACGATTGCTTGTGAAACATGCTGGAGAACTTAGACAGTATCTAGAGCATGGGCTAGAAACTACACCTACTGCTCCCTGGAGAGGTAAGTACACATTATCTAGTTATTAAAATTAATTTTGACACATTTCCTCTAAATAGAAGCAGAAAGGTATTCATTGCACTTTCATAAAATTTATGTTTAAGCATGATGGAAAGAGAGCCTGTTTTTTACTAAATAATTTCATTAAGGGTGTTCAAGTCTCTGCCATGCATTCTGATCTTAGAATAGAGAAGTAGTACAGATTCTTACCCCCTCCCTCCCCTGCCTTAAGACATTGAAAGGAGAAAGGAGATGCAGTTTCTGAAGTACTACATTACATTACCACCTGAAAAAAATGGGGTGGGTTTTTTTCCTAGCTACAGTTTGAAATACTGTTCAGAGAAATATGTGTGGCTAAAACCAGATGTCTCAGTAGTTGTTTGTCACTACACTACTGGTTCTGGTTGCTCAGGGACTTTCCCACAAAAGGTTATTGAGTGAAAGTGTGGAAGGCAGCAGAAGAGGAGGCCAACTACTGCAAAATTGTACTTTCTTTTGAAACGTCCAGTTATGCTAACTTCAAGAACTATTAATGTGACTCTCCTTATTTTTGGAAAAATGATATTACAGATACAATGTGCAAAACTCAATTTCTAGTGCTTGACTAAAGGATTTATATGTTGCATCTGATGTTATCTGTATTTGAATAGTAAGAAAAAAGAAAAAAAAGCTTTTGCCTGTACTGTGAAAGACAGTTATTTAAAACAGGAAGTTTTTATTGGGAAACTAGACGTTTACATTCTCCTTTTCTTTTCCTGTTTATGAAGGTATTATTCCTCAGCTTTTCTCCCGTCTGAATCACCCAGAAGTGTATGTTCGTCAGAGTATTTGCAACTTACTGTGTCGAGTGGCTCAAGATTCTCCTCATCTCATACTATATCCTGCAATAGTGGGTACCATTTCACTTAGCAGTGAATCCCAGACTTCAGGTATGCAGGAAAAAAAAATGTTTAAATACACTTTAGCTAATATATTTTATATACTGGGTAAAATGATACTGAAGTTTTTTCTTTTCAGTAACTCTGATACTTTCTATCTTAAGAACATTTTTATTATGGGACCTCACTGATACCTTTCATTTGATTTACCAGTTTAGCACATAAGTTAGTTTTTTCAATTTTATCATCAGATACTTGGCCAGTACTTAATGTAATATGGGGACCTGATGCTAAATGAAGTATTGAGTGATGTATCTTTCAAGGCCAGAACAGTGTAGATAATATTTTAACATCTGTTTTTAATTTAGGGAACAAGCTGCCTTCTGCCATCCCTACTTTGCTAGGTAATATTCAAGGAGAAGAACTGTTGGGTGGTGAATGTGATGGAGGGAGCCCCCCAACTTCTCAAGAAAGTAGTAAAGATGACACAAAAGTTGGATTAAATGAAGATCAAGCAATGATGCAAGACTGTTACAGCAAAATTGTGGAGAAACTCTCTGCTGCAAATCCAACAATGGTATTGCAGGTAAATAATCCAAATGTATGTTACTTTTGCTTTTATTTGAACCACAAAATACATTAACTTGTTTATCTTGTGGGTAGGCCTACTGAAAGTTTGGTGTATCTTTGCTGTTAGGCTGTCATCTTTTTTCAAGTTGTTCATCTACAAGAATAAGTCTTAATACTAGTACTCTTAAAAATAAATGAATCTTATTTTATACAGGTTCAGATGCTAGTGGCTGAGCTGCGCAGAGTTACAGTTCTTTGGGATGAACTTTGGTTGGGAGTTTTACTCCAGCAGCACATGTATGTCCTCAGAAGGATTCAACAACTGGAAGATGAAGTCAAGAGGGTCCAAAACAACAACACTTTACGGAAGTATGTCTTTTTTGAATAATTCAAGTGATAATTGTAACAAATGTTTGTTCTTGGGAAAGCATACAGTCAAACCGATCAATAGTGTTGTTGCTCCTGAATTCATACTATCCTAGCTGCTTCTTTGTAAGCCAGTGACCTTATTTCAAGAACACTTTGGTGCTACAGCTAGTACTCTAATCAAATGAGAAACAGCAACAGACTACCTGTGAATCCATGTTGGGATTTCCTTAGTAATAATGTGTCAGAACCCAGTGCATATTAAGTTGTGGATTACGAGATCCTGGTTCTTCATTCCAAGGTCTTTCTTACAAGTCAGCTGAAATGAGGACAAGCATGTTGAAGGATTTAATCTATTCGGAGTTTACTGTAAATACAGATATTTGGAGTAAACAGAACTTCTTAATCTGCTTTTGGTTTTCAGTGTTCAACAAGTCTTTTCTTCTCTCTCACCTGGGTTCTCCTGTGAATGGATTTGTGGAAGAGGAAAGCCATTGACTGGGAACCTGACTAAACTTAAGAACACCTCTTGAATTCAATAGTCAGGGCTGACATGGAAAGGGAGAACAGCATGATCTGAATTGCGCTCTTCCCCTTCTTTATAGTGTGGTACACCCTCAGGAAGTAGTAGTTAGGAGCTCTTTTATTAAAGGAAATAGTTGCTTCAGGTGGTTTGAGCTCTCTGAGCTTCTCGTCAGGGTTTCCAGTGGTGAAGAGCCCAGTTCAAATGTTTCAGTTTAAAAAAAAAAAAAAAAAAAACCAAACAAAAAAAACCAAACCAAAACAAAATTTAAAAAAAAAGTGTGATTCAGAGGAACATGCGTTCACTGTGGAATGAAATACTCTCCCTTTTAATACGGTCATCCTTGAAGTCCTCATTTTAGAGATGTAACCATTTTCATGAATTCTTAGATGTCTCATTTGTGGTCTTACTTTAATGCTCTACTTATGAAGTAACTTGGTTTTATGGAGTTAAGAGGAAATATATTTTTTTTAATAGAGAGGAGAAGATAGCAATCATGCGTGAAAAGCATACAGCTCTAATGAAGCCCATTGTATTTGCTTTGGAACACGTACGGAGCATCACTGCAGCTCCTGCAGAAACTCCTCATGAGAAATGGTTTCAGGATAACTATGGAGATGCAATTGAAAATGCACTAGAGAAACTTAAGAATCCTTTGAATCCTGCTAAACCTGGAAGCAGCTGGCTCCCATTTAAAGAGGTATTATATGCACAGAGTAAGAGTACAATGTAGAGACTCTTGACACTCTTGCTGCACCGCGTGCTTGACCCTCTCCTTAGTATTCTCTTGCTATTCTCTTGCCATACCAAAATTGCAGCCTGAAACTTTGTCTTCTCTGCAACCACTACAGGCATGCTAGACACTAAAGCGAAGTAATTGTTGCTTGTGTAACAAGTCTTACTGACTGCATTATTGCATTTCTACCCAATGAAATTTGTTATTTTTTTCAAATCTTACATCTTCTGCTGTCTGACATCCTGTCAGTTTTGGTGGCAGAGGGCTTTAATTTTTTAAATACTCTTTCTGAAACTCTATGCCATTTGAGTTTAGTGGATTTAAATTCTAACAAGTTGGTACTCTGGTTATCTAAGCGTAGTCCTCGGGCTGTGCAGCAACCTTCAAGTGATCAACCCTTCCCAAATATACTCTGTTTTTCAATTATGTGATCTTGTCTTACTAGTCTTACATGGGTCTGAGGAGTAACAAAATATGTATTCACTTGGATATCCAGAGCCAATCTGGTGGTTTTTAAAAGTCTTGATAGACAGAACCTGGGTGTTACACAGAAATAGATTTATTTATTTATTTATTTATAGTTCCCCTTCTGCTTTGCAGAACAAACAAGCATGCAGATACATAAACAGGAGGTTGTTGAATGCTGCTGCTTTTGACCACAGCTCAAATATTTATAAATGCAGGAGCAAACCTCCTGAGGAGTTTGATTTTTTTTTTGTGACTTTGGTGCTTATCACCAGGCAGGGTATATTTGCTGCATAAAGGATTATTTTTAGATTTTTGTCATTTTCATCCTAAGCTATAAATGAATTAGTAGCGTGGCAAGGATGAAAGGTAGTTTAAGAAAAATCTCCATGCTTTCTGGAAGATGACTACCATTAAGTCTGTTCTGGTGGGTGTGTGGTATTTTGGGTTTTCTTTTTTAATGCTAGCTGTTAAGGTGAACCTCAACCTAAGACAAAAAACTTCTTTGGAATAGGTTATGCTAAGTTTGCAGCAAAGAGCACAGAAGCGGGCTAGTTACCTTTTACGGCTTGAAGAAATCAGTCCTTGGTTGGCTGCCATGATGAACACTGAAATAGCACTTCCTGGAGAAGTATCTACCAGAGACACAGTGACAATTCATAGCGTGGGCAGCACCATCACAATTCTGCCTACCAAAACCAAACCTAAAAAGTTGCTTTTCCTGGGTTCAGATGGGAAGAACTATCCCTACCTGTTCAAAGGTAAGAAATTGAAATTTTCTCATATAAGTTGCTGTCTCTTGTTACAAGTGAGACTATATTAAAGTTGGGAAGATGCATGGTTGCAGCTTTTGCTTTCTCTGCCTGCGTGATACAGAGAAATAGTTGTTTGGAGCATCTGCTCCCTCTCCTCCCCACCTCCTACCTCACCATACACTTTCCAGGATTTTTGCTTTGTGAACCTGTTTCAGATCCCTTCTTTTTAAGGGTTGCATCAGAAACAGTGTTCTGCTTGCATACTGATAGGATTAGCTGGATGCACTTTTCCAGAAGCTTAGGGTAGCACCCAGAAAAGAACTTTGGAGACTTCATGCCTTCCCCGAAAGGGAAAGACCTATTTGTTATGTTAGTAACTGTTGTGTGTACTGCTCACAGAGAGCGCTGTCATAAACTGGTGATTCTAGTAGGTAAATGGTATGTAAACCTTTAGGTTTAGGGAACAACTCATCCTTAATCTGCATAATTTATGAAGCTATTCATAGTCTGAAATGAAGTAGGATTTCAAAAAACGCTAAGTTTTGGGCTTTAAGAGAATAATTTTTTTTATCTAGAAACTAAATTTTAAACAAAATAAATTTATCGCAGGTTTAGAAGACTTGCATCTAGATGAAAGAATCATGCAATTCTTATCAATTGTGAACACGATGTTTGCTACCATTAACCGTCAAGAGACACCAAGGTTCCACGCGAGGCACTACTCTGTGACACCTCTGGGAACAAGATCAGGCTTGATCCAGTGGGTGGATGGAGCTACACCTTTGTTTGGTCTTTACAAGCGGTGGCAACAGCGAGAAGCTGCTTTACAAGCGCAAAAGGTAACAACTATGTTTTATGCCAGCTAGGACACTTCAGAAGGGAAACATTTATTCTGATTTGCTTTCCAATTCTAAATAATGTAGTCTTAAAAGGATTGTGTTTTGTTCATAATCATGCAGAATGGTTCTGTGTATTCTTATGTCTTGGGATTTCACCAGATGTCAATGAAATTGCATATATGTATTTATATATATTACAGTATGTAACATAAATATACTGTTCTGGCATGGTAATTCAAGGAGAACTGTTTTTGAACAAGTAGAGTTAACCTTGGTTAAAATTATTTTAGTTCTACATCTCATTCTCTCATTCTCTTTTCATTTTAAATACAGGGTTTTTTTTTAAATTGACCTTGATAAGAGTAGAGCTAGGCTAAAGCAATGTGTTTTCAGTTTCTTTAGGTTTTCTTAACCATTGAATTTTGAAAGAATTCTCTTAGCTGTAAAAGTCATCCTCAGTAGAGGAGTTGATTTCATACTATTCTCACCAAAACTGAGTTTGGGATAATTTTCTGTGGTAATGAGAGTTGCAATATGTAAACTAGCATTTTTACCTCTTCTAGGCTCAGGACTCTTACCAGACTCCTCAGAATCCTGGAATAGTGCCTAGACCCAGTGAACTTTACTACAGTAAAATTGGACCCGCATTAAAGGCGGTTGGGCTTAGTCTTGATGTGTCACGTCGTGACTGGCCCTTGAATGTCATGAGGGCTGTTCTAGAAGAACTGATGGAAGCAACTCCCCCGAATCTCCTAGCTAAGGAGCTCTGGTCATCATGTACTACACCAGATGAATGGTGGAGAGTTACACAGGTGAGTTGTAACAAATACATTTTCCCTTTGAAAGGTTGTGTTTTTAATGGGATGAGGAGCAACAAATGCCTGGGATGTGTTCAAGCAATGTACTCCTGAATTAGGTGAGCTAGGACTGCTGAAGTTTCAGGTAACAGGAAATGTTAGCATTTGGCAGGAAACAATCATGCGGTTGTACCATCTGGAATAAAAAAACGGGTATATACCTGATAACTCTACGTTATTAAACTAAAATTATCAGCCTAAGACATGAAAACTCTTGTAAGATATCATCAGACAACAAATAGAATACAGCTTGGAATAAGTTGGTTTTGATTTGTCTTACACTTAAAATAATGTTTTAAGATGGTAGTCAGTCCAATGTGTTGGCAGAGGATTCCCACAAATAATTTTTTCCTGAAACTCTCTTTAAAGTCGTATGCAAGATCCACTGCAGTTATGTCCATGGTTGGCTACATCATTGGTCTTGGAGACAGACATCTGGATAATGTTCTTATAGATATGACTACAGGAGAAGTTGTCCACATAGATTATAATGTTTGCTTTGAAAAAGGTAATTTAAAAAATGCTATATGTTATTCAAATAAAAGGTTTCCCTTCTTGGTAATTAAAAGAAACAACTTAAATTTTTATCTTAAAGGGAAGAGCCTTAGGGTACCAGAGAAGGTTCCGTTCCGGATGACGCACAATATTGAAACAGCACTTGGAGTGACAGGAGTAGAAGGGGTTTTCAGGCTTTCTTGTGAACAGGTAAGTTACGAAACTTGCAGAAAACTGAGGGCTATCACTTGCCAAATACTAACTTAGAAGTTTTCTATTAAATATTCTGCTGTTGATTTGTAAAGCCTTCACCTTTTGTGCTGTGATTTTAATTGGACTTATTTTAGATACATCCTATAGTAGGTATTTCAGAAATAGGAGAATGTCAGATAAACACATATGCAAGTAGTGGTACAACTACAGTTGGGGGGGGACAGACTTGTAGCTCTAGATGTAAAATGTTATGTTTTTCCTGAAGCTTTTTTGTGTAGTTTTCCTTACCCTCTTTCTTCAGGACATAAGACATAAACATGACAGCTATGTTTTTAAAAAGAAAAATGCTCTGAACAAAGGAGAGTTTTCTTCCTCAAGTGTCTGTTACTAGAGTATAGAGTTTGTGTGGAAGGCTAGAATTCAATCTTTAGTTTTAGTGATGTTACTGCAGGCTAGCTGCATTTGTACGTACTGTGGTGTTCTTCCTGTACTTGTAGTGGTTAGGGATAAGTTAAGGATTTCTGTACCTACGCAAGTACAGTATTTTGCATTTAAAATTACACTGTTCTACAAGTATAGTGCAATATCAGAATGAGTCTGTTTAAAATATGATGCAGGTCCTTCATATTATGCGGCGTGGGAGAGAGACTTTGCTTACGTTGCTTGAAGCTTTTGTTTATGATCCTCTGGTGGACTGGACAGCAGGAGGTGAAGCAGGATTTGCTGGAGCTGTCTATGGTGGTGGTGGCCAGCAGGCTGAAAACAAACAAAGCAAAAGAGAAATGGAAAGAGATATTACACGTAGTCTCTTTTCTTCAAGAGTGGCTGAGATAAAGGTGAGTTTACTACAATAACTTCCTATTTTATAACCAAAGTAGGCTCTATGCTTTCACTTCGTTTATTTGCATTTTGGGGGTGGTGGAAGAGGTGGTCATTTATTAGAAAGTTCACAAATTTTATTGAGCTAAATTGAGTTTGTATTGAGGGAAGTGCTTATATGGAATTTGCAAGTATTTAGTTTTCATTTTGTGTGCTTAATTCTAAAACATGTTTTAATGTTTTGCCTGAGTCTAGGCTAGAGGAATAAAAATAAAGGTTTAGAGAGCAGCCTAAATAAAGAATGTCCGTTAAGCTTTAGCACTTGTAGCACTGGGAGGTAGTCCTAGATGAACAACATCATTGAAGGGTTAAGTGCTGCCACATATTACTTTCTCTTACCTGTTTGAATTAAGTCCAGTTCTATAACGTCTGTGTCTTTGGTTTTAGGTTAACTGGTTTAAGAACAGAGATGAAATGCTTGCTGTGCTGCCAAAATTGGACAGTAGTTTAGAAGAGTATCTGAACCTGCAAGAGCAGTTGACAGATGTAGAAAAGTTGCAAGGAAAATTACTGGAGGAGATAGAATTTCTGGAAGGTGCAGAAGGAGTGGATCATCCCTCCCACACGCTTCAGCACAGGTACAGAGGAGCCAGGAATTCTGTCAGGAATCTCGCAGTTCAATATAGTTGGTGGTTTAGTAATGTACTTACAAGTTAAATGTTAGAAATGTATATATGAGAGAGATTAATAGCTGGGTAAAAGCTATTCTTACAGTAAGCAAGTAATTCCTTGTACAGAAGAACTATTGAAACCATTTTCCTACTGAATAATCTTATTTATATCCTACGCCTCATACTCTATCAATATAACCTGTGCTAGTCCGTGTTCCACACTTGACCCTCAAGGCAAGAGACAATGTGCTGAATATGATGTCCCATCAAATTAATCCATATAATGCAGCTATTAATAAATAGCACAAAAATATTTTCATCTAAGTTTCTAATTCTTTAACTTATTTTTCAAGTTTATTTGAAATTAATCAAGGATTTCAGAATTGCATGACTATGCACATGCATTCATTATTTTGTAGGAAAACAGAATGAATTATTAACACAACATTGTTAACATTTTATGTAATTTGTGAGAATATGTTCATTTTCTGGTCAACAAGGTAGTTGTATTGTTCAATATGGTTTTTTTATTCAGTATAGTTAAGTATTTTTTTGTTGTTGTAGTACTTACTTGATTCTGTGGCTTCAATAATTCAGGTATTCCGAGCACACCCAGTTGCAGTCTCAACAAAGAGCTGTCCAGGAAGCAATCCAGGTGAAGCTGAATGAGTTTGAGCAGTGGATAACACATTACCAAACTGCTTTCAGTAATTTAGAGGCAACGCAACTTGCAAGTCTTCTTCAAGAAATTAGCACGCAAATGGACCTAGGTATAAAATAGTATTTGTGGGGTTTTTTTAATGGTTTGAAAATAACTAGAGTTTAATATCAGGAGGCATTATGAGTATCCTCTAACTTAAAGGCAAGGACCTATATATAACAAATGAAAAGAAGGGGGGTTCTTCAAAGGGTGATTTAGAGCACTTCAAGGTTTCTGTGCCAAGCTGTCTGAAGGAACTTGTCTATCTTACCCTAGCTGGGCACGAGATTATTCTCTTACCTTGTGCTCAAAATTCTCAATCTGGGTTCTCCATGCCTCCTTTATCACAAGTAAAAGTATTTTTGAAAAGATGTTAGCGCTCAGTATTTGTATGCTATAAAATATGTGTGCTTCAGAGATGCGTCTTAATTTTTAACCACCTTTCTTAAAAGGTCCTCCAAGTTATGTACCAGCAACAGCGTTTCTGCAAAATGCAGGCCAGGCACATCTAATCAGTCAGTGTGAACAACTGGAAGGAGAAGTTGGTGCTCTTCTCCAGCAGAGAAGATCTGTGTTACGTGGTTGTCTTGAACAATTGCACAACTATGCAACAGTAGCTCTTCAGTATCCAAAAGCTGTGTTTCAGAAGCACCGAATAGAACAGTGGAAAACCTGGATGGAAGAACTCATCTGTAACATGACAATAGAGCGCTGTCAGGATATCTTTAGGAAGTAAGTTGACAGAATAATGGATTGTTTGAAGAACTTAATTTTCAAGCTACTTCAGGATTTTAATTTTTTAATTAAAATGAATACTTTTGTGAGGACCGATCTAATTACAAAGTAAGACAAGATTAAGTTGTAATTCCAGAAGTTTGGAGAAAAAGATGAAAAACTGCTTTAAAAATACTGTTCCAGAGTTTAATTTGTGTACTGCAAAAAGAAAACCAAGTAACGTTGCCCTGTAATGAACAAATGAAGAACCATGTTTGTGGCTTTAGGGTGGTGATATTTAGGCGTTTTAGAAACTTCTAGTATTTAAAAATCACTTAAGTCAACTGAAGATTTTTTTTTTATTAAATCAGATTTTCAAGCAATTATTTTTTTTCTTCTAAAGTCAGGCCATTTCATCATTATTACTGCTTGGCTTACAAGATCTAGATTATATTCAAGCATTTACACTGAAACCTGTTTCCTTCCTATTTCTTATCTTCTATTCATTCTTTGCCTCAAGGACTACTGATTGTCTTCTGTCCTTGCAAATAGGTATGAAATACGGTGCATTCTAGGACTTCTATGAAAGTGTCATTAGGGTAGCCATCAACTGCTGTGGTATTTAGAGTTGATATGGAGTAGGTGATGTGGGAACTGTTCAAATGCGGAGTATTTTTCCTGCCCACAGCAGAATGCAATTTGCTAGTGCTTGAGAAGGGAGAATTTTGACATTGTACTTTTGCTTTACAGGTATGAAATGCAATATGCTCCTCAACCACCTCCAAGTATGTGTCAGTTCATAACCGCTACAGAAATGACTCTACAGCGCTATGCAGCAGATATAAATAACAGACTTATCAGGCAGGTGGAGCGCTTGAAACAGGAGGCAGTTACTGTACCTGTTTGTGAAGAACAGCTGAAAGAAATTGAACGTTGTATAAAAGTGTTCCTTCATGAAAATGGAGAGGAGGGCTCACTGAGCTTAGCAAGTGTTATCATCTCTGCTCTTTGTACGCTGACGAGGTGAGTTGCCTCTTGTGAATTTTTTTGTATGTGTTCATGTTTGAGACCACATAAAAGGAATATTCAAGTGACATAATTACGTGGAGAATGCAATAGCAGGCAGGTTGTCTAACTAAGTGTCATAATTCATCTAGGCGGAATCTGATGATGGAAGGTGCAGCATCTAGTGCTGGAGAGCAACTGGTTGATTTGACTTCAAGAGATGGAGCCTGGTTCTTGGAGGAGCTTTGCAGCATGAGTGGGAATGTTACGTGCCTTGTGCAGTTGCTAAAGCAGTGTCATCTTGTACCCCAGGACTTAGATATTCCTAACCCAATTGAAGCATCAGAAGCTGTTCACTTAGCAAATGGAGTATATATCTCGCTTCAGGTGATACTTACTTTTTCTTTCCTCATCCCCAACCTTCTAAGGCTTCAGCTAAGCCATCCTTAACAGCTTCTTCCTTAAACAGCTAAATGTTTGTTTATGATGCTGAGATTTTTTTTTTGTTGGACCTTAGTCTTGATTGCTGTATTTGGCTGAGCTGAACAGACATTTGCTGCTGCCATTTACATTTTTACTGGTTGAAAGAAACCATTTTGATCTATACGTGATAAATTGTAAAAACTGCTGTCAAGTAAGTAACCGTGAGAAAGAAGTTAAAATCAGATTTATAGATACACCAGCTTCATGTCTTGCTTCCATTCTTTTATCCTGTTGCTGGCAGTCCAGAACAACTTCCAAACTGCTGTCTGTGCTCTTTCTGTTTTCTGCTCCTGCTAAGCCTTATTTTCACCTGAAAGAAGTAGTTTGGAACAAATTCTGAAAATCTGTTTTACAGGCCCCTATCTCCAAGATTGGGAAGGAGAAAAATGGATTTATATTATTTATAATATATAATATATATAATATATATTATATATTATATATACAAGAATGTGCTAAATAAGTGATAAGGTTAACCCAAACAGAAACATTTTGGGTTTTAGAAATGTTTCCACTTCAATAAAACAAACAAACAAAAAAACATTAGTGGCAGCTTGAGTAAAATATCTGCTTAAGACTTAAGTGGTTTATAAACTGTGGCTGGTGTAAACAGCTTTTTGGGGCTTTTGGTTCCACTGTATTGTATCTGAAAAATATTTTCCTACCAACCTGTGTAAGCGCATTGAGATTTTTGTCAGTTTGTTTCTTTGCTCTTCAAAGTATTAACATTTCAGAAATTTTTCAGAAACATGCATGCAATTTCATTGCATTGCAGCTGAGATCTTTCACCCACACATTGTTGTCCTCCCTGTGAGCTCTTAGGTAAGATGTGTAGCTCACTGAGCAGTCAAGATAACTAATTTTTTTTGGTGTGTCTTGTCTCATTTTGGAGGCAGAGCACATTGGTTGGTTCCTTCTGTAGCTGCCTTTAGCCCTCTGATGCATTCTGCTTGGGGGAAATTGCTTTATGCCACTTAAGGTACTGTTTTTCTTACCTGCATTGATTTCTGTGGCATGAGTAGGACTCTAGCAAAGTAATCACTGTCTGGCAAGTTTTTGATTCTTTTCCCTTGCCTAGTCCAATCAGTTTAGCAAATCATAAACTCAGTAAATAGTTTAACTCACTCATTTATAGTTACATAATGGAAAAGCAAAGCTACATAATTTGATGAAGTTGACTTGCAAAGTGTGATCTTTACCACTAATCGTCTGCTGAGGATTGCTGTAAGGTATTGCTGCTGATGCTGTTGAGGTAGTTGTTGCTACATTGTGCAAATGTCAAACCTTTGGTTTTGTACAGGGTTTAATGTATTCCCAATTTCTTTAAATTAAAAAAAAAAAGAGTAGATTTTGACCCTTGGCTGATCACCATCATGTTATCTTCTAGATAATATCTACCGCAGGGTGGTGTAATACTAAAATAAGAAAGGTGTTGCATATGATACTTTTTGAGAGGGGAAAATTTCTTATGTTTTCATACTTTCTTCCCAACAGGAATTGAACTCAAACTTCCGACAGATCATTTTTCCTGAAGCGCTTAGGTGCTTAATGAAAGGAGAGTATACTTTAGAAAGTATGCTCCATGAATTAGATAATCTTATTGAACAAACAACTGATGGAGTCTCTTTGCAAACATTGGTTGAATCTCTTCAAGCCTACTTACGAAATGCTGCTATGGGACTAGAGGAGGAAACACATACTCATTACATTGATGTTGCAAGGTAAATCACTTTTTTTTAGTTCAGGTATGAGAGAATGAAGACTGCAGAACATTAGTTTGTCTAAATTTTATTATTTGTTTGACGTGCAGGCTTTTCTTGCCCAAGAATACCCTTAAGCCGAGTGCAGTGTCTAAAGTGTGCACATTTCCTCTCTGTGTTAGTGCGTTTATCCACATGCATATGCAGAAATACAGAGCTATGGCAATTAACATTTACACCTGCTTAAAGCTGACTTTTGGTAGTCAGCTTTTTCCAGAATACATAGTTGTGATTTTATGTTTGAAGTTAAGGGATGCTAAAAATAGGAACCGGTCCATTAGTTTGTGGGAGGAACCTGTGAAAGGGAGAGCTTGTAACCATGGCACTCCTCTCATCAGGAGATTTGAGCAGCTTTTGCATAATGAATCAGTGACTTGATTAAAAAAACAAAACATAAACAAAACCTCAACCAAACAAAAAGACTTGTGCATCTTGTAATGTGGGACAGTACCTTTCTGGGGAAGTGTTTGGTAGACAACTGAGCCTTCAAAAGCA
>NW_008824900.1:7545158-7560197 GCF_000699105.1 Pygoscelis adeliae | reverse complement strand
TCTTCTTCCCTTGAGCCAGTTGTGGTGGCTCCATCAGTGGTACAATGAAGGCTGCTATACCAGGTGAAAACAACTTACTTTTTTTCTCTCAGGTTAATTTTCTTTCTGGTTTACCTGTTGGCAAGCCTGCTCAGCCTGTTAGTTGGGGGTCAAAAGTGGTATAAGGGAGGGAGAGGATAAGACCAACCTTTCAGGAGTGGCAAGCTGTTAAACCATCTCAGCCATAACCTGAGACCTCATAACCTCCACCTTTTTACCCCATGCTCCATTCAGTCAGTTATATATGTGTTATGTTATAAAACCAGTACTTGGTTTTCAAGGAAAGAAAGGTGATATTTATGTCCCTTACAATTCATAACTTTTTTACCATGCTCTTAGGAAGTACAGTCTGTATCCTCTGCCTGTATTTTAAGTTAGCTTTGTAGCTGGTCCTTTAATACAATCCCATTTTACATGGTATCCTTAGCTGTTCTTATGAGACCAGCATTAGGATTCATGTGGTAAGTGAGGTGAGGAAGGTGGTAGGAAGAGCCTGCAAAAATTTCACCTTATTCAGATGCAACTTAATTCCAATCTGCTCTAGCTGTGGGATCAATCAGTTTAAGAAAATCCTATTTATTTCTTGTAGACTAAGCAAAAACATGTAAATTTTCTTTTTTTTAAGAGTACTTCATGCTCAGTATGGTGAGCTGATTCAGCCAAGAAATGGTTCAGTTGATGAAACTCCCAAAATGTCAGCTGGTCAGATGCTTTTGGTAGCCTTTGATGGAATGTTTGCTCAAGTGGAAACTGCATTTGGTCTATTGATTGAAAAGGTATGGATTTGTTCTTTTCAGAGTACTCTGAGTCAGGAATAGGAAAGTTTTATAAAAACAAAACTAATTTATTTCTTTTACATTGCTCAGCTAAACAAGATGGAAATACCTGTTGCTTGGCGTAAGATTGACATAATTAGGGAAGCCCGCAGCACCCAAGTTAACTTCTTTGATGATGACAATAATCGGCAAGTTCTAGAGGAAATTTTCTTTCTGAAGAGACTGCAAACAATTAAAGAATTTTTCAGGCTCTGCGGTACCTTTTCTAAAACATTGTCAGGTAAATAAATGTTATCAAATATTCAGTATCGCTTTGTTCACTTCTCATCCCACGTCCTTTTGAGAAGAATGTAAAATGGTCACTTTTACTGTAACTTACCTTTCATATATGGCAAGTATGCAGAAATTAAAAATGAATTCCTGTAATCTTGCTGTGTTTATAAGTCAGATAATATTTTACTAGATGCATCAAATGTTTTGTTTATAACAAAAATACTATTTCTTTCCTTTAAAAGGAATCAGTTCACTTGAAGACCAGAATGCAGTAAATGGACCTGTACAAATTGTCAATGTGAAAGCCCTTTACAGAAACTCTTGTTTTAGTGAAGACCAAATGGCCAAACCAATCAAGGCTTTTACAGCTGACTTTGTGAGACAGCTTTTAATTGGCCTTCCAAATCAAGCTTTGGGACTTACTTTGTGCAGTTTCATCAGCGCTTTGGGTGTTGATATCATTGCTCAGGTAGAGGCTAAAGACTTTGGAGCAGAAAGCAAAGTTTCTGTGGATGACCTGTGCAAGAAAGCTGTGGAGCACAATATCCAAATTGGCAAGTTCTCGCAGTTGGTCATGAACAGGGCAACAGTATTAGCTAGTTCATACGACACAGCATGGAAGAAGCATGATCTAGTGCGCAGACTTGAAACCAGTATTTCATCTTGCAAGACCAGTCTTCAGAGAGTACAGTTGCATATTGCCATGTTCCAGGTAAGACCACAATGCATGTTATTTCTCTCCAAATTGTGTCTGTGGAAAGTGAGCTTTAGTTACTGTGTCTGAGCATAACAAGAACTTTATATTTTGTTGAATGAGCTTTAGGGTATTTTAACGGACTTGATAAATTATTTTGGTTTTAAATTATTCTGTAAATGTATAAGGAAAAAAGTGTTAAAGCTAGCTTCTTTTGAAGACTTAGCTGCTTTGTCAGATGCAAATGTGGCAATGTGTAAATTCTTTTTTGAATCAATACATGTAATTTTTTTTAATAACCATTGAGTCATTTATTAGTAAAGAAGTCATTTGCTGGCTTTCTTACTAGTGATGTTGTCCCATCCTCCCCCTTTTTTCAAACTGACTATGGCTTTAAGGGAGGAGATTGCTTAAAACAGAGGGTATGCATTGCTGAATGTCATCTTGTACCTTTCCTTCAAAGTTGTAATGTATTAACTGTTTCCTTGCTCCAGTGTTTGCCTCATGAAAAAATATAAACAGCAGCATTATCAATCCTGAAAACATTCTTCTGAGGCTTTAGATAAATGCCATTGTGTACCTTGAACTGTATGCTGGTATCCAGTTGTATTGTAGTATCATTGATCTTCATTTTTGTAGTGACTTGTAGGTTAAGGCTAAAGGCTTTCTCTATGTCAGTTAATAAACCATTTCATAGATTGGTAAGCAAAATTGTCTTGGTTTTAATGCGTCACAAGTGAACTGTTTCTGAATATTGATGGATTTTCCTTTAGATCAAGGAAATCAATCCTAGTAAGTTAATGACTGATTAATGGTATAAATATATATAAATATCCAAGCCAGCAAAACATAGTTTACAACTGCTTATATAATTTAATACCTTCTAATGATTCAGAACTTTACATCTGTAAATGTATAAGGAAAAAAAGTGCCAGTATCATCTGACACCTAGCCCTTTTAAAATGCCCTTACTTATAAAGTGTACCAGAGTACTGGGATTGCTGTTAGTGAAGCGAAGTCTTCTGTGATGAGCAATATTGATAATCAAGTGTTCCCATTATTTCCTTAAAGTGGCAGCATGAAGATCTCCTCATCAGCCGCCCACAAGCTATTTCTGTTACTCCTCCACCTCGTTCTGCAATTTTAGCCAGCATGAAAAAGAAACTTCACACGCTCAGTCAGATTGAAGCTTCAATTGCAACAGTCCAGGTACTACTATTTTTGGGAGGTTTGTTCAGCAGCATATTGGAGTGTGACTCTAACACAAACTGCAAAATTACCTGCCACCTCCAGATTATGTTCTCTCTCATGCTATCAAAGCACAAATTTAGTGGTATTTTCATTGACCTCTTTCAGTCTGTCTGATATATACTGTTACATTGTTTGATTTTGCTGTCTCATACAGAATATTCTCTCTGGAATATCAGTAAATCTGTTTCATGAGCAAAAATACGAATATGTGAAAGTACCTTTCCTTCTGAAGGCTGATCATGCTCCTATTCTTTAAGTTTGTCTGACTTGGATCATCCTTACTATCATTTTACTAGCTAAGTGTCAGAAGCTTCCTTTGTAGATCTGCGCAAATCAATTACTCTGTGTGTTAAGGTTTCTGTGTGCTGTGGCTTGGCTCAGCTTTTCAGACTTTTCGGTATCAATAATATAGAATGTTTAATTGTTTAAAATAAATACTGCTTAGCTGCTTGAATTTTAATTTCCTTTTTAGTTGTGAAGGTACTGTTTGTAATCAGTTTTTGAAGATTATTTGTAAAATAATTCGGGACTCCTATGATTTTATATAATTTTTAGTCTAGAAATGTGATTACTTTTAACTTTTGTATTATTTTTTTCTGGGGGGTTAAAATCTGGACAGGTGACTTTGTTTCCGTAACAATCAAATCCAGTTGTGATGTTTGCTGAAAATAAACCTTTAAACAGCATAAGCTAACATTTGTCAATCATGAATACCACATTCTTTTTTTATATATATGGGAATGTGTCTGCATGTGTTACATATGTGTAATTTTTTTAAAGTTAGGCAGTTAGGGTTAAGATGATACATATCAGTATGGATTATCTATATCTATATTTTGGGGTTTTTTTTCTTCCCCAATGCAGGAGAAACTAGCAGCACTTGAAGCAAGTATTGAGCAGCGTTTAAAATGGGCAGGAGGTGCTAATCCTGCACTGGCACCAGTCTTGCAAGATTTTGATGCCACTATTGCCGAACGAAGAAACCTTGTACTGAAAGAAAGTCAAAGAGCAAGTCAGGTACTATACATAAGTATATATTACTATTGACTTGATAAATATGTGTTCACTCTTTATTTCCTACTTGAGATCTATGTAGAAAATATTTTTCCTCCTCAGCATCTAAAGAGCAAACATAGATAACCAAATACTTCTGGGAATCCCACTTTAAAAGCAATATGAATAATCTCTGAGAGAATTGCTGCAGGGTTGGATGACCTTGAAATGACACCGCTACTGTAACACAGCGGCTTAACTGCTGTATTTAATATTCTCCCTTCTAAGGACATGGAACAAATGCAGTTTGTGTAATAGACAGTTTGATTGGAATAGTTTTTCTCACTCTTGCTTTGATTTTTCAGGTCACTTTCCTCTGCAGTAATATCATTCATTTTGAAAGTTTACGTACTAGAACAGCAGAAGCCTTAAATCTTGATGCTGCATTATTTGAACTTCTCAAACGCTGTCAACAAATGTGCTCATTTGCATCACAGTTCAACAGTTCAGTCTCTGAACTGGAACTTCGCCTACTTCAGAGAGTGGTAAGTAAGGGTCAAAGCAAAATACGTAATTACAGAATTGCTGTAATCATGAGTTCGCAATTTTGTCTTTCCTTCTAAATTAGTGTTATGTATACCTTCTAATGGGATGTGGATTACAGAGTTTATTCCATCAGCTGCTAAACACTTGGCAGTAGCATCTACACAGTAATTGAATTTTATCTCTGGATACAGATACAAAAATGTTTCTGTTATTTTTAGGGCACTGGTCTTGAACATCCTATTGGCAGCTCTGAATGGCTTCACTCAGCTCACAAGCAGTTGACCCAGGAAATATCTACACAGAGAACAGTACAAACAGAAAGAGAACAGCAAATAGAAACAGTTTGTGAAACAATTCAGAATCTGGTGGATAGTATTAAAACTGTGCTCACGGGTCATAACAGACAACTTGGAGATGTCAAACATCTACTGAAAGCTATGGCAAAGGTATGCCTAAAACTTCATTAAATTTATTCCTCAAACCCATGTCAGTATAGTTTAAGAAAAATAACACTTGTAACTATGTGCTTTTTAAAGTATCTAGAAAAAATGAAATGTGTTTGTGCATATGGAGTTCAAGACAAAATATTCATTTCACCTCTAAGAATTCATAAAGCTTTATTTCTAGAGTTAGGCTAATCAGGCTTTGGTTGAATTAAACCTTTTCTCTCATTTGGCAGTTGAAACATTTCCTTTGTGTTTACAAACCGTCTTGGTTTTTAATCAGTACAACATTTGATCTTTTTCAAATTTCTTTTCTTGAAATGTAATTACTGAAAATTATGGCTATTTGTAGTCAAATGACAAACTGAGGGGCTGAAAAGGCTAAGAAATGCTCAACTTTCTTCTCTTAGCCAAAATATAGCAAATAATTAACCTTTTTGCACATCTTTGCTACAGGATGAAGAAGCGGCTTTGGCAGATGGTGAAGATGTTCCCTATGAGAATAGTGTTAGGCAGTTCTTGGGCGAATACAAATCGTGGCAAGATAATATTCAGACAGTTTTGTTTACATTAGTTCAGGTTATGGGTCAAGTCCGCAGTCAGGAACATGTTGAAATGCTGCAGGAAATAACTCCCACCTTGAAAGAACTAAAAACACAGAGCCAAAGGTAAGGAAGTCACCTTCTCTCAGGTGAAGGCATGTTGCTTGTCTCCTTATATATAGCAGACACGCAGCAGGGGGTACCTCCTTGGTGGTTGTCTTAGAATGCAGAAACCTTTTTGCAAAATTTGACTTAACTTTCTTTTTGAGTTTTCAGTAAGTCAAGTAGTTGCATGTGTATTTATCAACTCCATTATGTTTCCTAGTGTCTACAATAATCTAGTGGGTTTTGCATCACCCTTAGTCACGGATACATCAAATGAATGCTCAAGCCCAACATCAGCTGCTACATATCAGCCAACCTTTGCTGCAGGTAATACTTGAAAAAGTACAAACATTAATATCAATTCCTGATGTTTTAGAGAGGGGATCATAACTTCTATTAAATTTTTAAATACAATCTCTTAAGATTATAAAAGCCTATAAAATTCAAGTCATTCAGCATACAATACTGATCATAGCCTTTGAATAGCCTTCGAGACCTGGATTCACTCCACAAAGCCCAGAATACATGGAACGCATTGTCATGTATATCAACTGAACTGTAATTTCTGATGAAATTAGTATTAAAATTCATAGTGACTTTGGAATTAATCCTGAAACCCTACAAACACATTCATGTTTGCAAAGTTTTCATTACCTTACAGTTAAAAACATGAATAAAGTTTCTCATGAGCACAGATTTCTTGCTATTTAAAGGATTATTCTGCTGTCAATATTTGGACTAAGTGCAGGTTCCTATCAAGAACAAGAATTGCATTTTATAACTGCCATACAACATGATAGTATTAGAGGTTAAGCAAGCCCATACAGATTTGCTTAATGTAAGTAAATGTTTTGCAATGGAACAAAACCTCTTGTTTATGAAGTGAAAGAAATTAGAAAATGGAAAGATTGAAGAGAGGACTGGTGCAGAGTTTAAAATGCATTTGTACTGAAGTACTGATAGCTGCATTTGATACACATTTAACTGTGCTTTTTCTTGTATCTATAATATATCATTTTGAATACTTTAAGCACTTTAAAACTTTCTTTACAGCTGTACGTAGCAATACAGGGCAGAAAACTCAGCCAGAGGTGATGTCGCAGAATGCAAGAAAGCTAATTCAGAAAAATCTTGCCACGTCAGCAGATACTCCTCCAAGCACAGTCCCAGGAACTGGCAAAAGTGTTGCCTGTAGTCCCAAAAAGACAGCCAGGGACCCTAAAACAGGAAAAGGTAAATACAGGGCTTAAAAAAAACAAAAACAAAAAACCACCACTGACAACAACAAAAAAACCAAAACACCTCAATGTGGGCTTCTGTGCAGGAATGTAAAATTGAATTGATTTTATTTTGTACCTTTAGCCGTGCAGGAAAGGAATTCATATGCAGTTAGCGTGTGGAAGCGGGTCAAAGCCAAGTTAGAGGGCCGAGATGTGGATCCCAACAGGAGAATGTCTGTTGCTGAACAGGTGAGTTGAAAATAGTAAAGTTCCAGTACCGGTCCTTGCTTTAAATATTTGGTAGTAAGCACGTGTGTATGTATGCTGAAGTATGCCTTAAAGACTAAAATCCTATTGTGAGGGGGGGGGTCCCTTTTGAGATGTGTGATTTATATGCCAATGCAAATCAAGGTGTGCTGCTGCCTTGTATTGCTGCATTCTTTTTTTTATCAAATGCTTTTGTTTTCTATATCGTAGATTTCTATAAACTCATGAATTGGATAAAATTGCCTTTTGTGTATCAGTAAGCTAACACTTGTTACATGGCTGTTGGTACCCAGGGAGAACATGAGATCTGCGCAGCTGTCTAAAGGACAGAACTTGTCTGTTTACTAGCATAACGCAACCACGCTCCTGTCTCTGGGAAACTGAGTCAGGGGACCCAGACGTCCACATAAATTTGAGAATGTTGTGACTATTTTCAAGATAGGGGCTATGAATGAGATAACGCGTGATCTTTTTTTGCCCCTGCAGTACAAATTCCTATTTCTTACGTGGACTACACAAAGTTATATAAGATTAAGTTTACAGTTACTATAGATTTTTTTCACTGAAATTTTGTATTTGCAGGTGACATTCAACAGTAAAATTTAAGATCACTTAAACACTTCTAAAAATCTCGCTAATTTTTAATTACTTGTTTGACCTTTTTAATAGGTTGACTTTGTGATTAAGGAAGCAACTAATCTAGATAACTTGGCTCAGCTGTATGAAGGTTGGACTGCCTGGGTATGAGTAGGGAGAAAGCAGATCAGTCTGGTTCAGCGAGGTCAGACATCCACCAGAATCAACTCGGCCTCAGGCATCCATAGCCGCACCACAGTCGGTGGTGATGCATACTGGGGCTTAATCTGAGGAAACCTAGGAAATCTCGGTGCACTGGGAAGTGAATCCTGCAGGATAGCTGCACTCAGGGATACGCTAAACACAATGGTCTGCAACCCCCACGGTCAAGGGTGAAAGCTCACCGCTTGAACAACACGGTTTGTCTTTCTGCTACGGAAGAACTGCAAACGTGTCTGGGGGTTAGCTGCAGAAAGAAATCGGGATGCTACAAACCGCAGAGTGATTTGGAACTCAATTCCACCCGACCCTGTGAACAATTCAGGAAACACCGAACCCTGTTCAAAGAAAAACAGAAAAAGTGGGGCCATGAAGAAATCACAGCAAGGGAAGATTTGATGCATTCAGATTCTTGTTACTCTTGTTGCGTGGCAACAGTGCTGGTTGAGTTGACCAGTTAGTACGGAAAAAGGCTACAAAATGTAAACTTCAGAAATGGACTGAAAGCAAAGAGCTGTACATCAGATACACGCGGCATTGGAAGAACTTCTGAGATAGAAGAAAAAGCCTTTGTTCTCTTCTCCCTTTCCTCTTTCCTTTCTCTGCTCCCTCCCAGCCTCTCCTTGCATACACCCCTCTTGGCTTATTCTTGTAGGTTAGGCGTACTTCCAATATACTTTTCATTTCAATCCTTCTACTTCACAGTTTAGTCAAATTAACAAAATTTGTTTGGTAAACAAATTTTCCAAAAGCACTGAAGTATAGAACATCAATGATTACTTATGAGTTGGATGGTCAAATGCAAAATGTAATTTTGGTTATTTTAAAGTCATTTCTGTGATTCTATTATGTACAGTTTCTCAAAATTGTCACTGTGCATTTAAAAGTAACGAATCCTACAGGCATTTGATTTAACGTGCACTTCCCTCTGCTTGCAGTGTACACTTTTTTTGTAATTCAAATTGTCCCTCCAATCTCATTCTACTGTGATTGCTGTAGTTTCTTTCGTACGACGTAGCTAATCCAATGTAATCTTTACCTTTTTAAAAACCAGGATAGAGTATCTAGTAGAGTTTTACATTGTTGATGACAGATAAACAATAAAGTGATGTTCTGGTGGAGGTAGAGTGATATGCTTTTTACTTCACTTTCCTAATACTTTTAGTTTACACTTGTAAATTATAGTGCTTCAGTTCACAGGGGTATACGTGTAATCCAAGAAATGAAGGACTCTCCAATTTTTGTTCAACTAGATCTGTAAAGATTTCTGCAAAGTCATTTTCCTTTGCCATATTACTTCTATAGATGGTTGTTCAATAATGCATCCATAGTGAATCTTCCACCAAGGTTTTTTGTTTATTTTTAATCAATTCTGCACTCAAAGTGTGATTATGGTCAGAAAAGTCTCTCTGAAAATGGCACCTTCTTACTTAGATCGATGTCCTGCTTGTCTGCTGGTTGTCTAAAAGACTTCTTGCTTCCTTTTTGCAGTGGGACACCTTTTAGGAAAAGGCAACTTCCTTTTCTTAGAGCAAATAAACCTAAAACAATTCAGTTACGGCTACAGAATCTTACAGGTGCTGATAGCTAAAGCAGAAATGCACACTGGCATTCTCAACCCAGATAAATTTGCTAGCTATGTATAAAAAGTTTCTCTTTTGTAAACTTGGTGAATTCATTACGCACAGTTGCAGAAAAACAATAGATGTGGGAAGATCCTTTATGCCATTCTAGTCACTTTTCAGAGTAAAAACACACTTTAAATACAGCAGTCTTTTCAATCAAAACCTAAGTATTAAAGGATTTGAGCCAAGCCCACTACTGGCATAAAATTCATTTAATTGAGTGGATTTGCAGCAGTTCATCTGAGTAGGAAAGCTTGGCTGGTAATTTTCAGATAACAGAAATTAACACCAGGCATAAGTAATAGACAAACTTGTATTATTTTCAGTATTTGCACTATGCTAACTGCTCTGCCTCCTCAGTAGGTCTTAGAATTCACTTTCTCCTCCGTTGCCAATTTTTCGTGGACATGCACTTTGAAGCGCAAGAATTTTCAACAGACACATGGCCTTTTTTTGCATTCTGATTGCCTGATTAACTCTAGGGAAGTCACGGGCTTTATATCTGACGATGCCCGTGCAAATGCATTCCACTGCCATTGCTTCCTGAACCCTCTGCCGCACCACGCGTTGCAAGAAAGGTGGTGTTTGAATGTTGCAGTGAAGAACATTCATATGCAGAACAAGACACTTGACACTGTCGGTCCTTTTTATTTTTCTCCAGTTAAAAATAACCTTACGAACAATCTGTTTGGAGTACCGTAGTAACAGGAGTGTATTATACATGCTGTTTTATTTCTTGGAAGCTGGGGGGAAGGGAGGGATAATGCACTCACCTGTGGCTCATGTATTTATACCTCTGCTATCCAGAAATGAAACACTTGTGTGGAGATGGGTTCTTACTGCGTAATTTAATAAAGTTTTAAAAAAAGAAAAAGAATATGTATCATAATTTCCTTGTATGCAAAACTACTTGTGGTTGTGAAAGTTACGGGGGAGAATAAAATGCCAAATACAAAACAAATCCCAGATTAGAGCAGGATTCTACAGAGACTTAAATGTGCGTAACTAACGTTGAGGAGACAGCTCACGTGCTTAGGAGTTAGTGGGACTGTCAGCTTTTGTGTGCTGATGCGTTTTCCTTGGTAAGTGTTGACAATATGGCAGATTGGTACAGTCTTGGTTAAACCCCAAATGCAGATTCTCTGTGTGCATCTTGCATATTAAATAAGACTGCATTAGTTACCTTATCTTTTAAAAGATAATGTGTTTCTTATAAAGACGTACGGTTACTTCATTTTTTTCAGTAAAACTGAGACATTTACTTTTTTCCAGCAGTAAGTCAGACCTAGAATGATGCAAATCTAGAATCTAATCTTTGTAAACACATACAAATCAGCTGAAGCTTTAGAAGTCAAACCATTCAGCTGATGGCAATTTTTTGCATGATGTTCACCTGCAGTAAATGTTAACCAAGGGATTGTGCTATAAACTCATTTCTCAAAGTCCCGTTGGAAGTATGCTCATCAGTTTGAAGTTGTTACCCCCTCCCAGTTATACAGGCTACAGTTGAGATGCTCTTATCCCTTTGAAAATGCAGTTACCAGTTTGCCTCTCTTCCCGCTCCCCTCTGTAAAGCCAGGATGTGAGCACTGCTCTACCAAACGGGTTACTGGGGTGTGTTAAGCAAATGAGTCATTAGTGGTGTCTTAGACTATTTTGGTGGAATAATGGCAGTGTCAGGTTAATGTAACTGAAATTAAAATTACAACAGATGTGTACAGTTAACAGAAATTATTTTACCTCTCTGGATAGTGACTTATTCTAAATGAAACAGAATATCTTTGTGATAATATTGCACATCACAGCTGTAGGTTACCTAAATAGGCATTATATCCATTACTGTTCTGTTACATCGTTCAACACAACTATTATAGAATCATAGAGTCATTAAGGTTGGAAGAGACCTCCAAGATCATCGAGTCCAACCGTCAACCCAACAACACCATACCCACTAAACCATGTCCCTAAGCGCCTCATCTACCCGTCTTTTAAATACTTCCAGGGATGGTGACTCGACCACTTCCCTGGGCAGCCTGTTCCAATGTTTAACTACTCTTTCAGTAAAGAAATTTTTCCTTACATCCAATCTAAACCTCCCCTGGCGCAACTTGAGGCCATTTCCTCTCGTCCTTTCGCCAGTTACTTGGGAGAAGAGACCGACACCCACCTTGCTACAACCTCCTTTTAGGTAGTTGTAGAGAGCAATGAGGTCTCCCCTCAGCCTCCTTTTCTCCAGGCTAAACAACCCCAGCTCCCTCAGCCGCTCCTCATAAGGCTTGTTCTCCAGACCCCTCACCAGCCTCGTTGCCCTTCTCTGGACACGTTCTAACATCTCAACATCCTTCTTGTAGTGAGGGGCCCAAAACTGAACACAGTATTCGAGGTGCGGCCGCACCAGTGCCGAGTACAGGGGCACTATCACTTCCCTGCTCCTGCTGGCCACACTATTTCTGATACAGGCCAGGATGCCGTTGGCCTTCTTGGCCACCTGGGCACACTGCCGGCTCATGTTCAGCCGGCTGTCGACCAAGAATTAAAGTACCATAAGTTGGTACTTTAATAGTACCAAAGTATAGTACTTTATAATACCATATATAGTACCATATTTTGGTACTTTATGGTCTAACTTTCCTTTGCAACAATTAGTTTTGCCTTCAGTCATCAGTCTAATTAACTAGTAATGTATTTTGTCTGTAATTTTTCAAATATCTGTAAAAGACTCAAGTCTCCTGTATAAATCGGACATAAATCAGAGGGAAGGGAGCTGGTTTTCCAAGGAAAAATGAAGGAGACATCTATAAAAGCATCGGTGACCCTTAATGCTAGCGCGAGGTTACCTTGCGTGGGGGAGGAGGGTGTTCACTGCATGAACTCCATTGGGAATTGCAGCAGCCATCAGCCCCAGCCCTGTGACACCACGTAGTGCTGCCCACCCTCCGATAAACTAAACTGATCAAATAATATCTATCCCGTTAACTGCCTTGCGATACCTGAAAGAAAAGCACCGTGTAAAAATACGACTTCAGAAATACGGGAGGGGAGTGGAGAGCTTAAAGCTCCATTTTTCTAAATGCTGTAGTCCTTAAGGTTAATTTGCTTCAATTATTCATCAGTGCGTTCTGTGCCTGGTACATTTTGCCATCCTGTTTTAGCACACTCAAGTACTTCAAAGACTGCTTTTCTCCCCCCTTTCTTTTTTTTGCAACCTCTTCCTAAATTTAGCAGACGCACCCCTTTGTGCATTAAAGAATTGGACTAGGAAAAAAGTTTGAGACCTGCCATCCATTTTGCTTAACACAGTACCCAATTATCACACGCATATTTTTTTTTTCTTCGGTGGAAAATACTTATTCATGAGTATACTGCCAACGTTTTAGTTAAAGAATTTCATTGAAATGTAATATCTACACTAAAACCACTGTTGTATGTACTTAATTGCATAGCTGATGAGAGCAATTTTGCCATCCATCAGACTAATTTTTTATTAATGGCGTAAGAAAAAAGGTTGAGGTGCATTTATTACACTAGATATGGTGAATGGGTGGAGGCTTAACATGTAAAATATGTCTCTGTTCTAAGTGCACAGAGGAATTAAACTCATTTTAAAGGTGCTTTGAAGTTAGCTTGGGCATCTAATTTTCTGTGCATCTGCTAAGAGAGAATCTCAGCGTAGGAAGAACGCATCCCATCGCCACATGATCCGTGTCATACATTGAAGCATACAGAAAACAATTGGCTTTCTATAGCTCAGGTAATGTATGGGAGGTGATTAATAGTTTTCCACACTCTGAGCTACTGCTGTTACCATTCTCTGCCTTCCACATTAGGATTCTGAATTTAACAACCAAATTTATAAACATACACATGCATATGTATACACATATGTATTTTTTCATTTTACATTGTGCTTCCAAAGACCTGGCTGCTCAGGGAGGGGCGTGTTGAGTAGTGTCGCAGGGCCCCGTGCTGTCCTGTTCTCTGCAGTGCGGTGGCACATCTCCTCCAGAGTTTCTGGGCGGTGAGGGCATCCTGCAAGGCTCGCTTTCCTCTCTGCCCCTCCGAGTTACAGAGAAACACGTAGTACGAGGTAACTGTACCTCTGTGGGCCCTCTAGGATGGGAGGAGAGCTGCGACGGTAGACTGATTTGGGAGCTGGCACTTGAAAGACTAGCTGGAAGATAATGAATCTGACAGTGGTTGGAGATGATGGAAATACCTGCTTTTTTTCATTGGTAAGTGCTTTTGCTTTTGTGGTGAGAAGCATAGAAATGGATGAAACCAGGAGCTGGCTGATTGTCTCGAATAGCCAGAGAGGTGGCTTCTGCAGGACGCTGCAAATACTCCTAGGAACAGCGATATATCATGCTTCTGCGTGTGTCCATACTTCTCCAAAGACTAACCAGAATTATTGCTGACATCGCTTCCTTATGAAATTAGCTTTTGTGTGAGCTTTGTTGTGGTGCAATTATGGATTTTAAGGGTGGACTCCATCATTTTTAAGTGCAAAACAGTACACAAAAATACTCTTAGCTTTTAGCAACATGTAAATGAACTTGAAAGTTGATCAGTAAAGCATCTGTTCTTTACATACAATCTTGAACAATCTGAAAAGCACCCTGTAAAAGATCAAACAATTCAGTAGAGGCATGTTTTTGCTTTTACAGTATCATCCTTATTCCTCTTTATCCTTTCCATCAAGCTGGTGAGCTGGGTTGGAAAAGTATTGTCATTTTGGTGCCAGAAATGATATGTTTTCTTCGCCCTCATTCCGGAATTGCATTACATCCTAGAGGTTGTGATTAAGCTCGTCAACATGTGTGACAAACATTTAGGAAGTTGAGTCAGAAAAAAGATTTATATCCTAGTGCTTTTCTCCTGTGTTTATTCCAACACTGCTACAGCTTCTGAAAAAAATAAAGCAAGTAGTTGGGCAGATGGTAATTATCATAGGTAGGTCAGGCAGCGGTGGCGTTCAGAGCTGGAGAACCTTCCTGTGAAGCTTGGAGTTGTTTCATCGGTTTCCTGCGTGGTTACCCGGAAATCCCGTACCCGTGGATTCTGCTGTCCGCAGCTGACACCTGCTGTTGCGCACACGAAGCCAGCTGCTTCATATGGGTCATGTACAATACATAAACGCCTGTGCTGGCAAAACAGCAAAACTTTAAGTCAAAGAAAGTTTGTTGGCAAGTGTCTCCAGTGCTATGTTATTTCAGCAACAACGGGCTATTTATTAGCCTTGAAACATTCTCGACCAGAAGGTTCTGTCTAGTTCGTAGGACAGATACACGTAAGATGTACGTCAAGAAAAGGTAACCTCTTCTAGGCAGCACAGAGTCTTTTACTTATTTGCCTCCTCTAATCACACGTTCAGGTCATAGGGGTCAGGCTTTTTAAAATAAAAGCCTTATCCTTGAAACTCCTGGTGGGGAGGTGACTGTCTCACCACTCCTGTGTCGACGGCTGGGCTGCT
>NW_008824900.1:7540012-7544158 GCF_000699105.1 Pygoscelis adeliae | reverse complement strand
CTTCAACGATGCAGGAGAGTGGCAGGAGCTGGATGATTAGCGTAACTGGAATATGCCGAGGCTGGGGTTGATCACTTAAAAAACTGGAATACAAGGATGTGTGTATTTGTCTCTGTAATGGTAATTGCCACGGGCAATGGGAAATCACTGTAAAGGCCTGTGAGGGGGTTGAAGGAGGGAAGCTTCTGAGCGCGTTATTGATCAGCAGCAGGAAGCTGTGCCGCCTGGAGAGACGGAGAGAAGCTGTCACAGCGCAGAGCGGGGAGGGAGCTTCGGATGTCTGCAGAAAAGGTGCCCGGCACTGTATTGCCAAAAATACGTGCAGTCTTTGGGAGGGATGCCCCTTTTGGAGCAGAAGTTCATATTTATAGAAACTTTATGTTGCTCGATTAATGAAAAAACACTTTTGATGGATGGGCTCTGGAATGAAGATGGTGTTGACAAAAGCTGACTTAAGTTTTCTCTACCTGGCCCGGCAGGAAAACAACTTGCAATAGTTGCCTTCTAGGCTGACAGAGGCAGGCTGCTATTAATAACACTTTTATATTCCAGTCTGTTTCCCATTAAATTTTCTCTTGGTTGTGATGTTAAATGCAGACAGCCAGAGGTAATAAAGCAAAACAGTTTGTCATAAAATGTCTTCTGGAGAAATGCAGCTTTTTCCCCCCCCCCTCCATGTGACAGTTTGTGTTTAGAACATGAAATGGATCAGATAACTGGAAGGTGTTCAGCAGCATGTCAGATAGTTTTCTACTTTTTTTTTTGTCCTGAACTGTAGTTTTCAAATAGTTTCCAATGGTATCACACAAGAAAACTGTGCTTTGCTGTGATAGCTGCACTCAGCTGTCCTTGTTATTCTGGTGTCAGGCTTCTCATTTGAGGTAAGTGTAGCACACAGTTGAGAATGAAACCTGCTCTGCTATCTCTGCACAGCACATGTGCAGGTCTTGATGGCTTTTCATCTCTTATTACTTGGGCAGTGATCGGTTCGGTTCATGGTTACCTGAGTTTTGTGGTCTCCGAGATACCTCGTCCCACTGAGGGGAAACTGTTCAGCTATGTTAAATGGGGAACACCTCAGTTGAACTGCTTAGCAAGCTGATGCCAGAGCAGATAGGGCCTCCTTGCAGATGTGTAGGGAGGGATGTAGGAATAACATAGGAAGAGGAGTTTAAAGGCTGCCTGATCACTGTCTTTGGCAACCTGTGGAAAAACTTTCTTTGCAGTCCAAATGTGATCAGTTGGGTAACTTTCCTCTGTTGTGGATTCTGAGTTTTTATCCATCTTCCACATAATAAAAAATTGGTGTTGGACAGCAACTAGAAAGCTTCAAGTTTAATGTGGTAGAGTTGTCTTTGAAAATGCGTATATTTTAAATAGTTCTCATGTTGCAGTTTTCCAGATGTTGACACTGAAAACTTGAGAGGTTTTAGCTAAAACTTGACTTTCTGCTAATCTGGGGGGAGGGAGTACCGCAAATGGGAGATTGGGGGAAAACACCTTGGCAAAATCTGGGAGGAGGTATCATTTGGTCTACTTTGCTACTTTGTTAGGATCTTGACTATTTTAAAGTATCACTGCTATAATGTCATAACTTAGTATAAAACTTACATCATTATTAGTAATTTAATTACTCAGAAAGGTTTGTGACTGTGGTCTTTAATTATGACACTTTTTTTTAGCTACTTTGACTGTGGGAATTAATTTGATACTCTGGTTAGTAATAAAAGTTTTCTTCTCTTTTTGTGTAGGCTGCAGAAACTGCTAGCTTGGAAGAGCAGTTGCAAGGATGGGGAGAAGTGATTTTGATGACGGATAAAGTTCTTCGCTGGGAGAGAGCCTGGTTTCCTCTGGCGCTGATGAGTGTCGTTTCCTTTTCTTTTCTGTAAGTAGGTTGTGGAGGAAGCCTAGAACACCATTGCATTTTCATGGCTAGTAGCAAACCTATTAAGTAAATTAGTAAGACATCTTTAAAAATCTAATAGGAAGGCTCTTACTCCAGGTTCTGTTTCTGAATGCGTGTGAACTTTGTTGAAAAGAAGAACCTTCAGTGTGTTGAGAACAGGAAGTAACATGAGTCGCATCCTGCTCAGAGGGGGGCAGCGCTTTCTGCAAAAGCTGTTTGCCAGCAATGGTTGCTGTAGTTTTTTTACCATGCTCAGCTGTATGTTCTTCGTTGGTGTGTTCATATTCTGCCCTCATCCTTTGTATCCTGCTTCTTAGACAAATCTGGTTATCTCCTTTGGCTTTTTTCCCCAAACCAACAGCAGTAGCATTATGGAAAACTTGTTTCCATAGGGCAAACTTTCCTATTCTGCATCTTTGGTGTGGTGCTTAGGATGAGTTCAGTTGGTTTTGCACAACTTGTTTTTTTTACATTCTCTGTCCTCTCCTTTGAGAAAGGAGGAGAAGGAAAGATTGCGGGTAACTTTCAGTCAACGGGATGGGAGGGTGTTGCCTGTCTCTGGATTGGAGATACAGAACTGGCTTGCTGGAGGCACTGTACGTGCTTTTACGTAACATGGTAGTAGTCAAGGTGACCCCAGCCTGCCTTGTACAGATAAGTGTCCACGCCAGCTGTGGAGTTTGCCAGTTGCATGTGTTTTTGGAGTAAGGAGAAGAGGGGAGTTATAAAAATAAATGTTGAACCAGCTGAGGCAGGGATAATTGGTCTTCTGGCTAATATAAATTTTGTGGTCTTCAAGGGATGTGAGGAGGATATAAATCAAATGAAACTGAAAAGTAACTTTCTTTTAAAAGAAGTAATTGCATGAACTTCAGGGTATTCTGTTAGAAATTCTGTGATTATAGCGGGAAAGATCTTGTGTGAATAATACTTTGAGGAAATAGACAGAACTACTTCAGATTCCGAATTGGTACTTCATCAAAAATGAACTTGAACATTCAGTGCAGTAGCACTGTGCCAGATGTATAGCAAGACTCGCCCTGCAATGGACTGTGTCATTTCTTTACTTTTATTACTTCAATGTTCAGGAAGTTCTGTTAAGTGCAAATAAGTAGCACGGGGCACAGCTGAGCGTTAACAGACACTTGCGAGATGAGCTAGTTCTTGCCCGGTACCCATACTGCTGTATTTGGGTGATGGCACACTTAATATGTAAAAGCACAGCGCTGTCCTCGTTGGAGATTTATGGCTTCTTGTCCAGAGCAGGTTTAACTAGCTCTCACAGGTGAGACAGAGCGAATGACAACCCGTAGTGGATCTGAATTCTGTGACTTACTTAAGAACCAACAAGATTAGAGCTTTCACTCCACCGTGTTGTTTCATATGTTCACTCACTCGTCCTCATCCCCCAGTCAGCGTTAAGTTCACTAGATGGTCAACTTCGGAGAGCAATAATGATGAATTTTTACTTCTACTGAACTTTATACTATGGTTGCTGTATTGTAGCATTTTCTTATCTAGCACATTAAGAAAATTGTATTTTTTTAATTTGTATTTCTTTGTAATAGTGTTGAAGTACTTAAACCTTTCTTTATTTTAGCAACAGGAGCAAATTTGAAAATTTTATTGAGGGTGGGTCTACTGTTTGAAGTCCTGAGCCAATCTGAAGAGGTGACTAAATATGTCTAGTATTTAGCAGTCTGAGCATCCAGAAGTCATTTCTGTTATCATCTTTCTGCAGGATGATCTACTACTTGGACCCGTCAGTTCTCTCAGGTGTCTCCTGTTTCGTTATGTTCCTCTGCTTGGCTGATTATCTTGTTCCTGCTCTTGCACCTAGAATCTTTGGCTCTAATAAATGGTGAGGAAGGCTTGAATTAAAGCAGTTTCTTAAGTGTAAATAAATTATGAACGTTATCAAAATGGATATCTGACTTGCAAATATCAAATGATTACTTTATAGAATCATTGTAGTAAGAAATCGGCAATCTCTATAGTATATGAAGTGAGGACACTAGTAAGATGTCCTTCTTTTTCTGAAAGATTACTACTACAACATATCTTTATTGTTCCTTCTCTTCTAGAAAAATAAGATTTTTTTTTAAAGGAGTAGGCACATTCTTTGCTCCCCATTAAGGATGCTAGTTAGTTCTGCTAAACTAGTTTTTAGTAATTAATGGATAATAGATACTGAGAACTAAAATTACGAAGAAGGGTATTGGATTATATGTTTGTAAAGA
>NW_008824900.1:7536453-7539996 GCF_000699105.1 Pygoscelis adeliae | reverse complement strand
TACAATGAGGGAAAAGAGTAATGCAGAGAGAGTATGAATGTGATCATAGGTGATTGAAACAGATTTGAAGAGGGGCAAGGCTTATAGAAAAGCAGTAAGGTGGGGAAGAACCTTAACCTTATTTGGACTAAATTTTGAGTTAAAAGTAAATTTTAGTGTATCTGCTTTAAGCTGACTAGTGGATAAATGTTCTTGTCTAATAATGAACCAACATAAAAGCCAAAATAATACACACTGGGATCAGGTGTATATTACTTGTGTGTATCCCACTGGTATCAGATGAAAATCAGTGGTCTCCTGGTTTGAATGTGGTTGCTCTTTGGGAGTCAATTTAAGACAGTCAGTGTACAGAAAAGTTACAGGGGCAGTTGCATTACAGCGCTCAATAAAGATAAGGTATAAAACTAAGTGAAGCAAATGCCAGGGTAAGTATTGGATAAATTTTTACTGCTGGAAAACGACCGTGGGAGATTTCTAAAATTTCAGATGAAATCTTTAATTCTTATTTCTGACTTTTTTCTTTAATAAAAGGACTACGGAACAGCAGCAAAGATTTCATGAGATCTGCAGCAATTTGGTAAAATCTCGTCGCCGAATTGTTGGCTGGTGGAAACGTCTCTTCACACTGAAGGAAGAGAAGCCTAAAATGGTACTGAGTTCTAGGAGTTCATCTCTATTGTCTTGAGGTTCTATTTGTTTTGTTTGTCTTAAGTACTTTAGCAAGGCACATGTCTGAGTAAACTGGTATTTCAAACCAAGAACCAGCAGTTCTGGCTGTGATTTAATGCCAGTCACACATCTTATTCAAACCTGGAGCGGCAAGATACACGACTTTAAACTTGCAATACTGTGCAGTTAGGAGCATACCCTTGATAGAAACCCAGCTTCACTTTGTCTTATTTGGATAGGTCAATTTTTGGAAACACAGCTTGTTTCCAGTGTACAGGAACTGTCCAAAAAACTAGATCTTAGCAATGTGTCAGGTTAGGTACATGAACTACTGGGTTTACTGTCCTGAAAACAGCTTTCAGGTGCTGTGTGAGGCTGAAGTCGTGTCAGTGGGGATGGTGTAGTCTGACTAAGGGATATCTGGACAGAAAAGAACTGGCATCCTGTAAAACTGATGGTCTGAAAATAAATGGGAACATACAATTGTAGACTCTAATCTCAGTTGTAACAAGCCTATGCATAGGTATTGCATGTGGAAGAGCCAGCCAACTTGAAGTTAGTTTTAAATGTTGAATTGTTGCCAGATACTGAAGGGAATGGGGAGAATTCCCAACAGATGGGTGATAACTATTCCCTTTCCATTTTTCAGTACTTCATGACCATGATTTTTTCTCTTGCTGTGGTTGCCTGGATTGGACAGCAAGTTCACAATCTCTTTCTGACCTATCTTATTGGTAAGTGTGCAGCATACAAAACAGAAGTAACTTTTTTGTTAGCTGCCTGAAATGGTATGAGGCTGGTAGAAGCAATTTTTGATTATGTGTGGTGATTTTTTTTTTGTTGCTGGTTATATTTTTCTGTTTTCAAGCAGTTAATGGGGCTTAAGGGAAGCAAAGAATTGCAAGGTAACAGAAGCTTGTTAAAGGAGTGTTAAGTAATTCCTTTTTTTTTCTTCTCTAGTAAGTTTCTTGTTGCTGTTTCCTGGACTAAACCAGCATGGGATCATTACAAAGTATGTTGGAATGGCGAAAAGGGAGATAAACAAACTTCTCAAGCACAAGGAAAAGAAAAATGAATGAAGACTTAACTGCTGTTCACTCTTGTAAAAGATTTCCTTGGGAACAGTTTTGAGAATTAACGTATAATTAAGACAATAGAAGTTGTATTGCTCACTGGCTTTTTTTATTGGCTCCCTGATGAAGTGAAAATGTCACTCTAGCAACTGCTGTGGGTTTGTGTGTCTCTTGCTGTGCTGACTAGGGTTCTGCAGCTGATCTTACATGAAAGGATCCTGACCTAAGTGTCTTCACCACACTAAGAGGCCCTGTGAATACATGCCCCTACTTGAGAAACAGCAGAGTTGTAATGCGTGATAGCGCTTCTGTAATTGTGTGTTAGTTTCACTGATCATTAATTTGTGGCTACAGCAAGTATGAAAGGCAGTTCTGAAAGCTTGCACTTCTTGGAGGCTTGTTACTACTGATCCTTGTGGAAGGAGGACAATTAGCTGAGTAAGAATGATCATAGCTGAGGGTGCATGCCCAAAATCACTGCAGGTGGTGATCCCATTGTCTCATTGAATCCGTTTGTTTTTTTTGGCTGCATATACCAGATTATCTGTTGAATAGGGGTCTGGAATATATAAATTTGTAGTTCAGTTATTTAGCTGTAGTTTAAACTTCAACTCGTTGCACTGAGACTGTAGAAAATGAGTTAAGGTGTGTGTCACCTTAACAGCTGATTGTTCTAAAAACTGCTGTTGTCATGGAGCCATGTAGCACGTTTGGTTTTATGAATGTTGTGGTCTGTATACAAAATCACCTTGAATATGCTAGGTTGGTCTCTGTAAATAAGCCTGTCTGAATTGTTTGTGCTTTTCTATGACCTCTCCCTCTTTTTTTTTAAACTGAACTTTTTTCTTTAAAAAGCTAAAACCTGTGTTAATGCATTTTAAAAGTTTACTGTTTTAAAATGAACTCTCTTCAGTGTCTATTGTAACTGTTGAATAGGTAAATACAGACTAAAGAGAAACTTCTTTAAGTCTTGCTCTTTGCGAACATACAGCAAACTGTGTAAATGCGTCTTTCAGTCAAGAAGGGGAGCTGGGCACGGCGTGCTGGTGGCATGCGGTAGTCAGCGCGCAGTGTTCTAACAGAAAAACACCTTTTGTTTGAAATAGCTCACTGTAAATATAAAACTTTTATCAGCTGTGACAGGACACTGACAGCTCCTGCTGCAGAGGGGAAAGGCGGTAATGTCATCTGTAGTTGATTAACACCGGTAGAAGTGACCAGGGCTGTGGGCACATCAGACCCAGTCCGTAAAACTTCTGATAGATCTGAACTGCGGGGAGGCGTTACAGTGCAATCTTGAAACCGGTATTTACAAAATGCTCTACTTCACTGGCACAGGCTGTCGCTGGAGGGAATCCCGGGTATAAGAAGGCAAGTGGTGTCACGGCACAGTGTCGCAGAGCTGTCTTCGGGAGAGCTGGTGGCGGCCCCTCTACGCCCACGTTAACACCAGCTTAGAGAGCTGTACGTTTGCTGTTACAGCACGGAGAGCCGTGCTCCCGTTTTAAGTTAAAATTCGGTAGAAACACAACCTGTCCACTGGGTGCAGCTTTGTTCACCTCAGGCCTTCAGCTTCCCGGTGAAACTCCTCGCGGTAGGGAGTAGCTGTGCCGTTAAAACTTCAGCGGAAATCAAATATACTAGGGATCCCTCTGTGGTGGTCTGTCTCGTAAGAAAAAAAAATTGAAACCAGGAGGGCAGAACTGCAGAACTGCAGTCACGGTACTTTCTGTTTTCTTGGTGGTTTGGGGTGGTTTTTTGGTCGGTGCGGGGTTGGTTCGGTTTGGTCCCCCCCGCTCCC
>NW_008824900.1:7523403-7535431 GCF_000699105.1 Pygoscelis adeliae | reverse complement strand
GGTCCCTGCCGAAGTGGTAAAAGCCCCCGTGTGCCGCAGGACCCGGCCGTCTCGGGAATGGCCCTGTGGCCCAGGCAGGAGCCCTTTCCTGGCTGGTTCTGGCGGTGCGCTGGCCCCGTTAGTACGTGGGGCCGCAGTACCGAGTCACGTCGTGCTTTGTGGTAGTCCGGGTGCTCTTGCCTTTATCACGAGAATGCAAGAGTTGACGTCCGGTTTCCTTTTCGGAGTGCCGTGTTGCCCTTGCATCCTGCAGGTTTTTTGCAGATCAGCAAGCCGAGAAGCATCTGTGGTATTTAATACCACGTACGGCCGTGTAGTTTTTGAACAGGGCTAATGCTGCATAACTGGGTTTTGAAGTCCGAAACTGTTCACCTGGGAAAGGTGTCATACTGATGACATGTTGTCTAGATGGTGGTTTTTAAATTTTTGTGTGTGCGTGTTGATAAAGCCAAGTTTAAGTGTGTGTGTCAGGTTCCCTAACTTGCCACGATAGTTGTGAATCCTCTTGAGCATCCCTGAGTACGCGATTTGATGTGCTTTTTAGCCTAAGAAGGGTTTTTAAGGTTTATTGGAACTTTCTGTCCATCTTAGATCTTTTAAGTCTAAAATTAGCCTTAAAATGCATTGCTCAGTATTTCTGTGCTGAAAAGCTGGTGTGCGTAACTGCCTCTCCTCTTCCCTGCAGGCACCATGGTGCGCATGAATGTTCTAGCCGATGCTCTCAAAAGCATCAACAATGCAGAGAAACGTGGGAAACGCCAAGTTCTCATTAGGCCGTGCTCCAAAGTAATCGTCCGGTTTCTAACTGTGATGATGAAGCACGGTAAGTCTAGAGTGCACAGCGCTGACTTTTTTGTCATTCATGGTTTCCGTGGATGCTGTTGTGTTAAGGTGCTTTTTGACTAAAAGTAAATCAAGATGCTTGAACTAGTTTTGTACAGCATAGTTGACTGAGTTGTATTAATGTAGCTAAGTATTATATATTTGATTTGTCTGTTTGCTAATCTTTTGTAGGTTACATTGGTGAATTTGAGATAATTGACGATCACAGAGCTGGGAAGATTGTTGTCAATCTCACAGGCAGGCTCAACAAGGTAGGATTTGTCTTCCTGAATTCAGTTCTCTAGGAAGGTGTTTAAATGAAACTTTTTTTTTAATGTTTGCCTGCTCCAGTTCTGAAAGAATTACTTGTGAAGAAGGTGGTGTTTATTGAATCCAGGTAAATGAGAGTAATATGGGTATTATCAGTGGTTAGCAAATGCTTGTTAGTTTTTCTAGATTCATAATGGTATGGTTGACTAATTAAATTTCTTTTAAACTCCAAATATGTAAGACGCTTTCAGGGAAGTCTGCTTGCAAGTGCTGTGTGCTTCTCTCTCTTTAAAGGCTTTCTGGCTACCTAGTCATTCCTCAGTTTTCTTTGATGTTTAAGCTGTCTAGAAGACTTGCCTTAAGAGATAGGAGCTGAGTTGCTTTCCGGTTGATGTTTAATACCTGTAAATGTTGAAAAGACAAGCCTTTCTCCTGCCGCTAGATGGGCTTTGCTTGCAGCTGAGGGAAAGTTGAATGTTATGTTAATTAATGCTTTTTCAGTTCCTGGGGCATATGAAGTATTCATGTGTGTTTTGGAAATTTTTTAAATGCGTTTGTCTCAATATTGAGCTGTCTAGTTCTGTGCTGGCTTGCTGTGCATCATCGTTTCCAATTAAGCTATTCAAGGGAGAGGTGGCTCTTTAGTAAAGAAGTAAAAAAATTACTCGGTCACAATATGTTGGGGGCTGTCTCCACACTGAACAAATATTGCAGCTGAAAATCGCTTGAGTGTAGTAGGCAGAGAATTCTGGCACCACCCAAATTACTAGTGTTATGTGTCTGTAATAAAAATAATGTATGTCGGGTTTGAGTACAGTGTTCCTTGAACTCTTCTGGGATGATTTTGTAACAGAACTTCCCGGGTGCAGCTGGATATAATGTTTCTCTCAATAGTTGCAATAAGGGAACAGCTGTTTGGTTCAGAAAAATATCCATCGCTGCAGGAAGGTGTGCTTCTGTTTTGCTCTTGGATATTTATTAAGATAATTGGTGGTAGTAGGGGTCACGGTCAGTAAGTAATACAATTAACTTGAAAACTTCAATAACTCTTATGCATGTTAATTTCTCCCTGTTTAGAATCTACAGGTATTTTTTGCTGACTATGTGTGATGATTAGAAGTAGATTATCCCTGAGTAATAGCAGGATTTTTGATGATACAGGATGTTTAATAATCTTCAGTGGTTTTATAGTATGCTTTTGTGCTCTCCCAGGTCTAGCCATTGATTTGTTAGTTTAGCTTCAGCAGCAGTGTAAGTCACTCTATTTAAGTGAGGAGGAAGAGGCAAGGCTAAGAAAATAACGGCTGAATAGCTGTGTGAGAGTCTCAACTTACCTGAGAGGAAGCGCTGTTTCATGTTACGGGTAACGGAGCGTGCTTCTTGGTACTCTAATCTTCTGCTCCCAAAAATACTTTAATTGCCGTTGTTAAATTCCTTCATCCAGTGAATTGGAATGACAAGCGTGCAAATCCAGTTTATAAAGTTCTTCAGTTTGTAATGGAATTCTGTTTTATAGTGTGGTGTAATCAGTCCCAGATTTGATGTTCAGCTGAAGGATTTGGAAAAGTGGCAGAACAACCTACTGCCTTCACGTCAGTTTGGGTAAGTACGGAGAAGAGTTAAATCCTTGTCGTATGTGAAAATGCGGGGGGGTTTATTATGCTTTCATACTGCCCAAGTTAGACTCTCCTGACACCTTCCCTCTCTGATCAATCTGGAGATAGATACCAGTCTAAAAATCCATCTTCCATATAAATGCTCTTTTTAACCAGTTTAAGGGGACGCTGCTAAGCAAGGACCTATTTTTGCTTGGCTTTGGTAAATCCTGGTTTCACCATTTCTACAGTTTACTGGGAAGATAGGGCTTTCCTCTTACTCGTTTTAACTTTATTAATGGCCGTTTATAGATGGGGAGGAGTTGTGTAAGTTACCAGGTCAATGGAAGTAGGTCGTACTACTTTTAAATTAAACTTCCTGATTGTGTATAAATTGATTAGATGTTAAGTGATGGGAGACTCGAAGCCTCTGTTAAACAAATGTCCGCTACATAGAAAATCTTACTATTACGCAGTGTATTTTTCCTTCCCAAAATTCACTGAGTCAGGAGTGATAGATCTCAGTGCTCCAGGATGACAGAGCTGGAAGAGTCTTCAGGGGCTCAGCCAGTCTGCCCTGTCAAAGGCAGGATTAACGGGTCCTTGTCGTTTCTGTTCTTAAAGCTCCAGAGATAAGCCGTTTGCTTTAGCTGTACCTATATAGCTTACTAGGATGTGTTGTCATACTGAGATTTTTAAGACTTTAGTGGGGACAGGAGGTTCTCAGACGTGAAGCTACGTGGATGAAGTATGCTGATAACGCAGATGTTGGCATTAGCAATGACTAAGGCTGCTTCAGTTGTCAGTCCAGATGCAGATCCTCATCTGCATCAGTGCACGGTGTTCAAAACACTGAGAGACAAAGCGCTCGGAGTTGAGGAGCTGTCTGGCACCCTGGCAACTCTACCTGCTCTGAAGAAAAACGTCTGCTTAAAATAGAAGCAGACTTTGTCTAGAGACTATCAAGTTGCTGCTGCTACAACAGCTGGACTGACTTTACGGTGGGAACGCGCAAGAAAACAACTTGCTGAGACTTAGGAAAATATTTGGAGAACAGAAGCCTATAAATGTCCTTTGTGTGCTGCAGAGTTGTACTTGTGAGAGGAGTTCTTCATTGTCTGATAACCTGATCTTCCGTTAGGCCCATTCTTACAGAAACATATCTTACTAGTGTAACACAGAAATGAAGGTAGTGCTGTCAGCTCTGCACGAGCATAGAACAAAACTTACGATAAACTGAACATTTGTTCTTTCTTAACAGGTACATTGTACTGACAACCTCAGCTGGCATCATGGACCATGAGGAGGCTAGGCGAAAACACACGGGAGGCAAAATCCTGGGATTCTTTTTCTAAAACTTGTAAAAAAAGAGGATACTAATAAATTGTTCAAATGGACTCTGGTGTTTCCAGTCAGTATTTTAATGACTTCGAACGCTCCCTGTGATAATGCTTGTAACAGACAGCTCTTCAATAGTGCTTAAGTTCCAACTTTACTTCAAATGACGTTTGGGTTCCCCACCATCCCTGGTCACAACTTTTATTTCTGTTAATGATATAACACACTTTTAATAGTTACCACTTGAATGACAGTTACAGGTCGCTCTACAGAATAGCTTCAGCAGGGGAACTCTGATGTTAAACTACATACTCGGCTATGTATGGGATAGCCTCTTAGATGTTGGATACACGTGTCTCCATAGTTACGTCTGTGTGGCTGCATAGTTTCACCTTTTGGCTGAATAATAGAAGGTGCCTTGCCAGCAGGTATTTCCTGTTTATGGTCTAAAAAGTTACGAGATGTGGGATTGTGGACTAATTAAGATGGTTGAAGTTTGATTTCGGATCACAAACTTGTTCCACATCTTGCAGTGTAAGGAGTAACTGAGGTAGAGAGGTGAATAATTTTTTTTTCTTCAAATTTCTACATTGAAAGTCCTTCGAAACATCAGTTTTGGGTAGGTAGTTGCTGTGCAGCTGCTTTGCATGTTGCCATGAAGACGTAACTGTTAGGGATTTCTTTAAGTTTTTGGAGCGAGGAAATAAGGATAATGTTTAGTATTGAATGAGTTGTTGGTCTTTGTTTCAGGCATCTGATGTGTGGCAGTACTTGATAGAGAAAAGTCAACATTTCTTCCAAAGCAGTACACAGAGCCGGTGACTACAGCTGAAGAGCTACTTGCAGATGGTAGAGAATGGGAAGCAAGCTTCTGGGCTGATTGCATTGTCGTGTAACAGCAGTTGGAAATGCCTTGCCTTACTTCGATTTGTTTGGAGTCTTCATTAGGAAGGAACCTATTGAAATGTAGCAAGGCTTTAAAACAGCTGTCGAATTTGTGGTTCTCCTGGTATAAACAGTTGGAAACAATTTTCCTTCTTGGTGGTACGTCCTGATGCTTGATATGTACAGTTGCTTGAGTTAGACGTATTGTGCCTTGAAGGTGATACTTCCATCGCAAAGCTTTTCGGAGAGCCTTGGGATGGAGGTGACTGTCTTCAGGCACAAAGTCTTTATGTAACCTGTTTCAGTTCAATCCATTACTTTTTGTGGAGAAAAGGAGAAGGTGATACTTACTGCTAAGCAAACAGGTCTTAACTCTTTGTAGACGGGCAGCATAGTCTTGCCTAAAGTGGTGGCTCTTCTCTGAGGAACAAGAAGCTAGCAACAGAGCTGTGAAAGAGTGCTTACAGTAAGTGTTCTGGTGGTGTACACTAGCATCCTGTAACAGACTTGCACCTTGACTGGGAAGAGCAGAGGAATAATAAAAAAGGCTAGTTTACCTGTTTTGTCTCAGTCACATGCTGGTTACGGTCACAAAGTATGGACTGCAGATGGCATCAAAACATTCAAATGTGATCAGTATGGTTCTCAGTTTGATTTGAAACAAATTTGCTTAGCTGAAGATAAAGATCTGTACCCTGTATTTCAAAAAGTAGTTACGAAGTCAAAAGAAGTCTGTCTTGACCCCTTTTTTCTTGTCAAATCAAGCTCTTTTGTTACACTTTTTTTTTTCCCTATCCTTAATGGAGCTAATTCTGCAGTACTAAGCACTGATACACAGACCAGCTTTTGTATTTCTTGCTCAGAGTGACCCTGAAGATCGTATCAAGGTTCTACTGTTACTTTTTATAAAATTTTTATTTTTATCAGTCTGGAATAGAACACACGTTTCTGATACCTGATGGAAGGGCAGTGACACGTTAAGGCTTCCTTTAGATGAATTTACTATGGCTTCAAGTTCCCTGCTAGTTTGATATTCATATTTTAAACTAATTTTATACAGGACACGCACGTCAGTTTTTCTGAATGAGTTTACCTGTGTATGTCCTTTACTACCACAGAGACTTCTGAAGTAAGAGAATTTCTGGTATTCTCAGTTGACAGACTAGTTTGGAATAGACTTAATTTATTTCACAAGCCAGCCCAATGACTTTTGTAGAATTATTAAATGGAAACCAGAGCTCCAGTGTAAAAAGAATGACTTGGAGGGAAGCGTGCAGCAGCAGATGCACCTTTTCCACAGCATATCTAACGAATGTAACTACGTACTGGCTTGCCACACATGGAAGCTGATGCGGCTGATCCGAGTTCATAAGGTGATCTCTGAGCTTGCACCTCACTGACGAGAGCTTTACTCCTGGGCAATCGCTGCTGGCTGAGATTCAAGGAACTTCTGAAGTGGGACTTGGGAGCTGACACACAGGATTATGACATGCCCTGCCACACAACTGCTTTAAATGGGTTTGCAGAAATTCTTAGACATGTTTAAAATCTGAAAGTGATATTTTTTTAAGCCTCAGTGATGTTTTGTGAGCTGAGGGCATATGCCTTGGGAAAGCAGTTTGTAGGTAAAAGTTAACTGTCATTTTAGGTAATAAAAGGATTAATAGGGAGAGGTGAGAGGGAAAATGGCACAAAGCTGAAAGTGCAGTACGGGTTGCAACTGGCAATCAAGGCAAAAAAATGCCTTTAGAGAAGGTGTTTGGTACCTGTGGAGCAGAGGGGGGGTGTTAATGATGGAGGAGTCCCCTGTGGGACAGAGGCAGTTGACCATGTGGGGGAAACTGGGAGGGTGGGTGACACCTGAGGAAAGCGTCTGCGCTGCAGACCCCTGAATTACCAAGCTTTACCCCTGGTGCTATCCTGGATACCCTGCAGTCTAACACTGAACGAGTCTGGAAGTGATTGTGTCACCTCCATACCCTTCTCGATGTCGGGAGAAGTCCTGGCCTTTTGGCTGGAGGTCTGCTTCTGGTTGCTAGGCCAAATCTGAACACCTAGGTCCGTGTGAGCGCAGCCGCTTGCCCGGCTGTTGTGCTGTGGAGAGGCTAGTCATATTACGGTATGGACAGTGTATGGTGATGCTGCACTGCCTATAGTCCCTTCTTACCTGCTCAGCTGATCACAAGAAGGTAAGCATCAGTGGTCCTAGTCACAGGTGGTAAAATGGGGTCAGAACTTAATTTGAGTTGTGAAAATTACTTACTAAGTCAGAAGTAGTTGGGAGAGGGTTGGTGACCTGTCTGCGGGGTACAGACTGGTCTCGCTTCTGCTGTCAGATACATGATCAGTACTTCCAGGTGCCAATTGCCATTGCTCCTTGTGCCATTGTTTAAGAACAGGATAAAACGTTCAAACGCCTGCCATGCGTTAAGAGAAATACCTATTTATTGTTGCAGTGGGAAGTTGTCAACAGATGGCAGCACCCAACTTTGAATCGCTGGAGACCGAGGGCGATCTGTGTGAGAGGAGTCCCAAGAGGGCTTTGGCGTTGCTGCTGGTCTCCCTGCTCCTTCTGCAGAGCTAAATATCCTGACTTCTCCTGTACTCTGGTCCACAAAGATAATTTTTTCAGTCTTTGATGCAATAGAGCCTGATTTAAGATAATATGGGAGGTGAGCATAAGTATGGATCTTCAAAATATGGCAACAGGGTAGAAAGCCTGGTGCATGGCAGTGGCTTCACTGGAAACGTGCTTTCTCCTCCTCGTCCTTTTGTTTGTTTTCTGCCACAGGTAATTCAATTGGCTCCGTTGCCCTGAATGGAGCCTGTTTTTTGTTTCTCAAACTCATGTGCCAATTACTTGCACCAGAAATGCAAGCAGTAATTGTACCTTGATCTCCAATGTCTGAACAGTTATCTTGGTGACTTTCATGCCTACTGGAGTCTAGGTGAAAGCCAGCAAGGACAGACAAGGATGTGTGTGGTGGTGCAGCAGAAAGCTGGGAAAGAAAATGGGTTGAAGTGGTGAGCGAGGCTTTAGAACTCGCCCCAGCGGATTTGGCACTGAGTAGTAATTTCACAGCAGTGGAAGAATGAGAAGTCGCTCGTGGCTGGCGTGGGGGCCCTGACTGCAGGGTGCAGGAACGGGGAGCACGGTGATGAGCATGTCAAGATGTGCGGATGAGGCTGATGATAGAAGATAGGAGACATTTATATTTAAGGGATCTGGGACTGCCAAAGCAGTTTTAGGGTTTTTAATTAAAATTTTAGGGTTTTTAATAAAAATTACATGCTCTCAAATGATGAGGGTTTTTTGTGTTTTGTCTAATGCTATTTAGCTAATTTAGATTTAAGACAAGACTGACTATTGTTCAGTGTTTTACTGCCAACTAATGCAAATATCAGGTGCTCAGTAAATATCTGGATGGATTTAACCACAGTTTAGTCCAGAGGACTATTCTAGTAGGGCCAAGGAGTTTCAGAAGCTGGTGGCCTCTGTTCTTGCTCATGCCTCTGATGCTTTCTCTGCTCAAGTGCTACCATTGTATTCATGCAGTTCTATTTTAGAAGAGAATTATCTGTTTTTCTCTTAATTCTCCTGCTGTTCACCATCTCCTTGCGCTGGTACATTGTATTTTGATTACCAGCTCATGACCTGGGTTAATTTGTTTTTGTTTACAAATATTTTTACAAATACAAAGAGAGAAATGCTGACATAGCAAGTGACAAGAATAACTGGGTAAACTTTATTGATTGATATGCAAAGGTGCATCTTCTGCTGGGGAAAAAAGATAAATTCCATTGACCTTCTCCTGCTCTTTTCAGACGAAGCGAATGAGGATGTCTGGAGGCATAAAACTTTCCACTTAGTTTTAAGTTGATCCAGTCTGGTTTGTTATATGAGATATGTAAGAATAATCTCATAAAAGCACTAGAAACAGAGGAGAACATGTACAAAGAAATATTGTGGTTCTGTGAAGGTAATGAGAGCTTTGGCCTTTGCTAGGACCACTTCTAATGTAATCAGGTAGTCCTGGTATCCACCATTACGTAGTGGTTACCCCTGATTTCGAAAGCTGTCCTGGCGTTCTTGATCTGACTGTGCTGGGTTTAGCAGCCACCAAGTGGTTCCTACTCAGTGCGTGGCTGCTAACTTGAATCTGTACACGTTTGTATAGGGAGCACAAATTAAAATCTGTACCATTGGGGCGCTTGATGCACAGGGCAAGTACCGACTGGATCTTCTCTCACGCAGTACCCAGAATGAAAGGATGGGCAGATATTTGATTAACAACTAAATTACAACCTGGTAAAATGTGATACTTGTGATATGACAGTATTTTAGTCGTGCTCATCTGTGTAACACAGGTTTCAACTGGGTGCTGATGCTTCAGCATGCTGACTCTTCTTGGTGTGCTAGTTTTCCTTAAGCAGAGAAATGGATGTCCTTAATCACCTGATGCATGTTCCAGCCGGAGTTTCACTTGCTGAAGGTGTGTGAAGGAAAACTGCAGGCCAAAGTTTTTACTTATACAAAGTAAAAGTGGGGAAAATAATACTTGTGTCCCTAAGATAATTGTTCTACCTTCTAAAATCTGAGTTGGGAAGTAAGTCCAGAAGAGCCTCTCGGTTATCTTCCCTGACCTTGGTATAACAAAGGCCCCAGACCTCATTCCTGTTGAATTTCACCCCGTTTAGTTCTTTCCGGGTGTGAGGGAGCAAACAAGAACAGGAGGGCATGCTAGTCTTGAAGCTGCCGTTACAAGCGGAGCAAAGCTATGATGATTACTCCCAGCAAGCAAGTTAAAACACCTTTTGCAAAATCTCTGATGTGCTGGTGACAAGCCTCAGTCTAACAAGGTAATCAAATTCATGTCTGCTTTCTTCAGTAGCCTAAATGTAGCTGACCGCTACAAATGCGTTATGTGTCCTGCAACCCCGTTCAACCTCCTTCATACACTGGTTGTGACACTCAGCTGCCTAAGCAAAACCTCTGGGAACATGCATTTTGTTCTTGGGTTGGCATCAGGGCAATAATCATTGTGCAGTTGTAGTTGATCAAATTTTAGTGCTGTGCAACAGCATAATGCAGCAGGATGCTTGAGATCAGCCAGCTGAAAACGCCCAGCAACCAGCACTTACACTTTTTATAGTGACATAAAGCATTGTAAAAGTGGATGCCGAATGGTCTATAAAAGCAAATGGGTCAGCTGCATATTTTAATGAAATGGGTAGCTTGTTCTACCTGTTCTGGGCTGTAATTTTGCTGATCCTCAGGACACCCCATCTCATCAGTCTTGTGACTGAGTTGAGAATAGTGGTGCTGTTGGTGCAATTGTGCTGATGGGATCGACGTGGGCCTTTGCTTTGGGATTAAAAGGGCAGGATTCAAGTTCCAGGTCTGGCTTAGTTAGGTTTTATCAAGGGTTTTATCTGCTAGTGCCGCACTTAATCATTGCATATGCATTCCTGTAGTATTGTCTGCTTTTAGACAGGGTGCCCTAGCAGGGTATGTGACCCACCCCAAACTTTCTGTCTGCCAAGGAGGTGCTTTTCTTCACAGTTCGGGGGTAGCGTTGTGTGAGGGCAAGCCATGGAAATGGAGAGCGTTCCTGCTACTCTCTAATCCATTGCTGTTCCCTCTTGGGTCTTCATAATTTATAACCAGGAGTTGATTTGTTTCATATTTCATTCATTTTATTTATTGTTCCCACTCTGTAACACATCATGCTACCCATTCTACAGAAAACTCTTTTTTCCAGAAGCTTGCAATCACCTGCCTGTGATCTCTAGAGGTCTCTCTTGCCCTAATATAGGAAAGTATGAAAAAGGCAGGAGTAGCAAAACACTTGATACGTGATCTTGGATAGAAACGTGTATGTGCAACACCCCTCCATCTTCACCTCCCCAGCTAGATTAGAGTGGGATTTGCCCCTTCTATTGTGGGGAAGAAACGTGGCATAACCATTCTTGTTGTCTTCCACTGATGCAAGTAAATTGGGCTTTCAGCTGGACCAGGCTGTAAGCAGGAAGGAGCAAGGATTATATCTGGGAGCAGGAGGAGAAAAGCAGGTGACGCGTGAGGTTAAAAGAAAAGCTGCTGCTGAAACCACCTCTGGGGTACTTTCCCAGTCTCATTAGCTCTACGGATGGAGCCTAATTGGTGTTTGGTTCACTGTTTTGTGCAGTTTTAAAAAGCAAAGTCCAGGAACATCAATGAGAACTTTAGGTTTTTAGTATCTTTACAAATCAAGCCTTTAACCATAAGAATGAAAAAAGTCAAGGAAAATAAAAGGATATTTTTTTCCTTTTCTCCCTACACCTCTGCAATTCACACGGATGCTTGTCTCCTCGCTTGCAATAACATGCCCAGCTGTATTCTTGCATAACAGGATCCTCGACATATAATCCACAAGTCTGCGTGGGCTGGTAATTAGCGCTGGCCCTCATTCAGTCCTTGGGATTCATTGCTTAGGGGCAACATTAGCCCCTCAGTTAAGCATCTGTGCTCCTCAGATTTGAAACCATTTTCACCTCACTCGGGCAGGCTGTGTGTCCCGGGGCCGACTGCACACATCGCTTGTGTTTGTGCGGACACCTGTGGTTGCTGTGGTGTGGATGGGCAGGTGGATCTGTCCCTCTTGGGCAGAAGTCAAAGCCTTGCTTGTTTTCCACGACCAGTGGAGGATTTCGGTTCTATTTTCAGTTTAATGTGGAAAATAGTTATAGTTCAGCCCAGGTAGCGGGAGTTTCTGAGTTTGGTGTGATGCCTTGCTTACTGTGTTTGTGAAGCATCGTCAGACGAAAGATGAGATGTGTGTGGTAGGACCACTAAATTCATCTGCTACCTGCCAGGCAGACATCTGCTCTGGGAGGGAAGCAAAAATCAGGAGACTATTTTTAGCTCTGAAATACTTTTCTTGAATGACATTCAGTCTTTGCCAGCCTTTGATGAGCAAAGAAATAATCCCTCAAGGGAATAACCGGAGGTGCCTGGATCTGTGCTCAGCTGCCAGCAGCTCCTGGCGTGGCCGTGGGAGTGCTGGAGCAGCTCTGGGAGCAGTGGGCATCATCTAATGGCAGGCACTGGGTGAGAGCGAAATGCATGTGGGGTGGCA
>NW_008824900.1:7519566-7523322 GCF_000699105.1 Pygoscelis adeliae | reverse complement strand
TGAGCCCATTTTCCTGATAAGAGATCCAGTCCTATGGTGCAGGGCACGGGGCTGAGAACCACAAGCCCATTGCATGTCAGGAGTCAGCCCTGTTCCCATGCCCAGGTGGGAGAATTCATCTTGCAAATCGGCGAAATACAAACCGAGTGCTGGTAGGTGGCGGCTCCAGAAATAGAAAGATACAGTGATAGCAGGTAACACTCCCTGGTAGCGGAAATAAAAAGAATTAAACTGTATAGAAGTGTGCTTTAATTGCTAACTCTGTCCTGTCTGCTTAAATCACTAGAAATAAAGGTCTCCTCTTTAGTGATGAGCAGTTCCGGGCAGAGCAGACGTGATGGGGGAAACATGTTTGGAATAAATACTGATGTGAGTGACACTTATTAGCTACAGTGTGGCATATTTATTTCTCTGTAGTTAGCATAATAGCACAGCTTGATATGAGAAGGGTTCTTTACTCTGTGTGTGCATGCGTAAAAATAACAATGGATTGTTACGGGCAGAATGCAGATGATTTTCCTGTCTCTGCAATTAGCACCACCGTTTGGATGGCATCATTTGTTGTGAGAGAAGAGCGAGTGGCCTAAGCATGGCTGTGCTTTAGGAAAACCTTCCCTTCCTTGTGTCAAACAGGAGACAAGGGAAGCAACAGTACAAGAAGGTGGCTCTTCTCTTCTGTCTCCATGCCTGGCAGTTGCCTGCCCATGGTGGCTCTGCTCTGCCTTTGGGTGCTGCAGAGCTCCTATGAGGGCGAGACACCCCTTGCCAGCCCCCCTGGGACTCCTGGCAGCCTGGCTGCAGCCAACAGCCTTAACTTGAGCTGTGGCTGGAGTGGGAGGGGAGCGGAAACATCCCGGTTATCTCACAGGAATGTAATCGCAGATGTGTGGGTGGCTAGGTGAAAGCTTTATTGTCTTCTGAGGAGTTGGGTGCTCCAAGTGGAGATTGGCAATGGAGATAAGGTTGGTTGCTTGAATATGCAGGTTACCTACCTTTCTGCTGATGGGAACCTGCTCATCTTATTCTTGTCTTGCTTTTCTGTGCTTGTGTACCAGGTGCTTTCAGGTGCCCCCATACCTGGTGCTCTTATCTGGGAGTGGCGGTGGAGGCTCTGCAGGGAGGTGCTTGCTGCTCACTTGCCCCGAGCCTGCTGGGTCATGCTGGCTGTGTGTGGGTCTGGCAGCCCCGCCGCTGCCCTGCCCCTTCTCAATTCACAGGGTTTGGGGTTTCTTGCCCTTAGAGAGCAAAAGCCTGCAGTAATTTTAAAAGCGTTGACCAGCTTCCCACTATGATTGCCATTTCTTCCCCAAGTTTCTGGAGCGAGGGAGGGAGGGAAAGCTTTGCTGAGGGTCTGTGTGCCGGGCAGACGCTGGCTGCCAGCCAGCGCGGGGCGAAGGGCCCCCTTGCAACAAGCTTCCAGACAAATCTCTTAGCACTCGAGTGGTTCAGCCGGTGTCGTCTTTGAGTTGTTGCTTTGCAACAACCGTAAGATTTCTCATCTCTTCTGCATGCGTTTTAATCTAAGAACGTGTGGAAATGGACGATCTTGGACCTTTACTGTCCTGTTTAAACTTTGAGTGAAACTGGCTGGTGGAGTGCAGAGCTGCTTGGGGAAGGGAAGGGAAGACACCGGGGTGGACCAACAAAGGGACTGTCTGAGCTCTGTTTCCTTAAGAAAAATCATGAGGCGTTTCAAATGAGGAGCCAAGAGCTTCTCAGGTCAGCTGTGAATGCTGAGTACTGTCTCAGGAGCCATCTTGGAAGCCTTTTTGTTGAGGGGAATAGTTATACTGTGGCAAAAGTATTTACTTGCCAGGTATTTGCCTGCCTTATTTGTACTGTGTTCTTCCATTGCTGAAATGTAAGATGAAAAATCTTAAGACATATGCCTGGGAGTAACAAACTTTCCATTCTTTCTAAGTTCGCTTGATTGAGTGCTTGGTTTAGAAATACCATAAAAGTGCCAGGCCATAGCTTGAAATATCTCATTACCAGGTGTCAGGCTGCTTATAACTTTCACTCAGGGATTGTTGAGGGCTTTTTTTTTCCTGTCGGTCTTCTAATGAAAATGCCAAAGGGGGAAAAACTATTACAAAAAATAAAAAATGCTGCTTTGATTGAAAATAAAAATGCTGAGGCAGCAGTGGCTTGCAGTTGTGCTTGCTCTATTGTATTGCCCTGACTATATATTATTTCACAAGCCTACGGGATGTTGTATGGTGTGAGGGTCTTGTACGGGCACAGACCTGCTGGTTTTCAGCATGCTGGGAGGTATTGCAGAGCTGAGAGATGAGCAGGTAGTTTATATCAATAGAGGGACCTGACAAGTAGGCAGGCAGGAAAAAACTCAGATGCTGAGGTTACAGCACTGACTTGGCTGAAGTCAGACAAGTGTCCCCTGTAGGGCATGGGCAGCATGGCCAGCTGAGGGGACAAGGACCTTGTTGGGCCTTTTGTGGCTGCTGGTGACCTGTGACAATGTGGGGACACTGTTTTAATGCTCTTGCCTTCTCTTACACTGTTGTCTGCCCCTCTAGCTTTGGGTGCTAGCACAATAAATGATGTAAGAGAGCTTATGACATTGCCAGGCCCTGTGTAATATGTGCATAGGACCAGCCAGGCTGTTGTGGACCTGTGAAAGGTGGCTGAAGAAGCAGCTGAGAACTGGTGGTCCGAAGCACGAGCAGGCAGCAACAGTGCTGGGAAGGAAATGTGGGGAAGGCTAACTGCACTGCTGGAGAGGCTGGGGAGGGCATATCTCCTCTGCCTGAAAGGAGGAGGAAGGTGCTTCTCTGGAGACCTTAGTCATGGTTGGAGATTCATGTGGCATCTTCAGAAGCCTCCTGTTATGGAGAAGATGATGCTTTAGAAGGACAGTCTTGGCCAGGTCCAGCTCGTACCGACTTTGGGTGGCATTAGGATCTGTCTTTAGTCCTGGACTTCAGCAGTGCTTCCCTCCTGCCTGGGCATCTGCCAGCGCCGGCAGCAGAAGTGATGGTTTGAGGATCTCCATGTCACGCTGGAGAATGTGCTGTCAAGGATGGAGGTGTCACCGCTTGTGTACCGGTACCCGAATGTGCTGGCTGCTGGGAAGCCTGCAATCCCATTACTGTCTTTCAGCGAGCCGTGCCCTGGCACAGGAAGGTCCCTGCTGCCTGGGGCATGCAGGCAGAGGTGCTCGAAGACACCGTGGTACCACCGGGGGAGGTCATGGTGCCCCAGAGCAGCCTGCATTTGTGGGAGGTTTCTGTGGTCCTCTCCAAGGTTCAACTGATTGCTTCTTTGGGCCTGCCAGAGGCTGCAGTCCCCTCCTTACAGCAATGCTGGCACTTTCCACAGCAGGGAAAGGGAAACTTGAAGACGTGGCAACCAATTTGCAAATAATAAAACACTTAAAGCTATATGAAAAGCATCTTGCATGGAAAATCAAACAGGGCAAGAAAAACAGCACTTACCATCAACATAATGCAGCTGAAATCTCTTTCTTGGAGATAATAATCTCTGACTCCAGCAGTAAAAATAAAATACAAAAGCTGGAAGAAGCTAGAAAGCACGGTCGTGGGAGTGAATCTTGGTGAAATGAAAATTAAAAACACAGTGAAAGGCATAGAATCGCCTTAAGTAAAAACAGAGCCGTCTGCCTAGAACAACAACTGAGATTATATGGGAAGCACATGAGGGTGTGGGGAACTGGGCTGAGCATGGGGCTGCAGCGGGGCTGGGGCCGTGCCAGTGCTCAGCCATGAAGGAACAGGG
>NW_008824900.1:7519320-7519549 GCF_000699105.1 Pygoscelis adeliae | reverse complement strand
GAAGGAACAGGCGGAAAGAGTCCCTGCCTAGACTTGAGAAAGATCCAGGTTTCAAGTGTCCCTCGCAGTCTAGGAGACATTCAGGTCCTTGCTTTTAGCACCCAGTCTGAAGGATAAAGTAATTTGTGGTCTGTCTGAAGGATAGTGGCTGATCCTGGCCAGTGCCTGCTCGTGCTTGGTGAAGCTCATCCCCAAACTGCTGACCTTTAATGGACAGTATGTGCTGAAC
>NW_008824900.1:7507103-7519301 GCF_000699105.1 Pygoscelis adeliae | reverse complement strand
ATCTCGCTGAAGCTCGCATTTAAAGGTCTGTGCAAGTCAGTCCTCATACAAAGCTCGAACAATTGAAGGGAAGATTTCCACTGGCACAGACAAACCCCACCAGGCTGCGACGGCTCAGGGAGGCAGTGCTGCCAGCTGAACTGAGTTGGGAGCAGCCTATGGAGTTCCTTATTATCCCTGCTATGTGGGAGGAGCACGGTCTCATGTAAATCAGAGCCACAAAACTGGACTCTAAATGTTGTTTCCCACTTCAGGTTTTAAACAGTCATTTGGAGACCTTCATTTAAAAATAGGTATCACTTTTTAAATGCTATAGGAGATGCACAGCCTTTTATCAAAGGATACCAATACTTTGTATGTGAATACCTATGTCTTGTGACCATTTCAGACTGACCTTGATGGATTTGTTATGCTAAGTGTCATAAAAATAAAACTGCTCAGTGAACTATCTGCTACTTCCCACAACACCAAGAAAGCACCTGGGGCCCTTTTGCTCCCTGTAGACAATGGTGCACAGAGGCTTATGCAACTCTCCTGCTCTGCTGGTGGCTGCTCTCTTCCAGAGCTGGCATGGTATTTTTAGATGCAAAGGAGAAATGTCTTCTAACTATATGCTAATCACATTTTCAAAGCTTCAGCTGATATTAAAATGATTCAACCATTGCCTGAATTCACATACTTTTGTTTGTTGGCTTTTGTATGCTGTGTGTAGCTTTTCATATGACTGTGCCTATTTTCTACCAAAATCATGGTTTGGGAGCTGCCGTACAACAAAGAATGTTTTTATCCTTTTTGAAGATCTTTGGAGTTATCCTCGGCCCCAGCTATCTGAAATACAGACTCATGCACATATATTCTCTCTGCAGGCAAAGAACAGAGGCAGGAATAGACTTTACAGCTGTGGTTCTCAAATTTTATTAGTCAAAGGGCTGCCTGACCTTCAGGGAAAAAAAAAAAATCTGGGAACCATCATATCTGATGCTGCCATCCTGGTGTTCATTTATGGCCAAATAACTTCTTTATAAGATCTTTTTTTTATTAGTTTTGCTTGCACTTTTGTTTACTTGCTTGCCCAGATGGGAATGGGCTCAGTAAATGTCTTTGTCTCTCTTCATGGGTCACTGTCTGGTGTCTCACGCAGCACCCTCGGGCCCATGCTGAATGCGAGTCTGCAGCCCTTGTGGCCTCTGCCCCATCGGTCTTATGTGGTGTCTGCTAAGCTGAGGAAAACAGTCACTTTTCTGCAGATGGTGTGATGAAATTAGTCCTTTTCTCAGTAAAAAGATGCCGCATACTCAGCCCAGCCCATTGTCTGATACTGAAGAAGCATTCTCAAATGCAGTCCATCACAGAACAAACTCACCATGTACTTAGGCAAACAAGGAACACAAGTGATTGCCATAGCTTTTCCGGGGTGCTGGTGAGGACCCCGTGTCGGAGCAGGGTCCTTGCTGGTGGGGTTCATTGGGAATGAAGGGGAGGAGATGGGAAGACCCAGCTGCGCTTCACTGGTGTTTCTAGACCCAGGGTGCTGCTTGTGCAGCTGACGAGGGCTGTCAGCTGGAGCAGGCTGGGGTCATCTCTCTGCAGATGTAGGTGGGGTTTTGGGGATCCCCATGTGGGAACTGGTGCTTCCAAAGCCAGGCTTTTCAGTGGCAAAGCAATGCCCAGGTTTGCTGTTCCCAAAGGCAGGGGCTGCTGCCCTCCCAGGCCATCTTGGCCTGATGCAGAGGAACGAGGCTGGGAGGTGCTGGGCTGCCCTCCCACGCATTTTGGGATCTATCCCCTTGCCAAGCTGCTCTCCCTGTGCCCTGTCCTAGCCCGTGGTCTCAGAGATGGGCCAGGCACGTGTGTGCTTCCTTGAGTGGCACTTGGACGTGGATAGAGGCTCTGCCTGTCCCTCGGTCCCCTTTCAAAAGCAGTTGGCTGTGGTTTTCTGCAACGCGATGCGTGTGGGAAGGGAATGGCCTCCTGTGGTACACGCGGCACAAGCACCCGCAAGTGTCAGGTTGATGCCCTATGCGCTTGTCGCCCGTTTCCGAAAGTGCCCCCCTGTCCCATTTCTCCCTCTTTCAGCTCGGTGATCACCGTTGGACTCCGAGTTTCAGGATCTTGTATCTCCTGAAAGAGGTCGGGCTGCTGGCGTGGCTTGGCTCCTGGCCCACTGAGCCCTTTAAAAAGCCACATGGCTGCCACCTGTGCCAGTTCCTGGCATGCAGGGCCACTCGCAGAGATGGGGCTGCTCTGGGGAGGGCAGCACTGTGGGGGTATGCTACTGGGGATCCCCCCTTTTGCCAGGGCCTGGCCAGGCGGGGCTGCTGGCGGCCACAGCCCCGCTTGCCCACGGGCCGGGACCACCCCACCTGGCTGCCGGCCCTGCCCCAGCTGGTGCAGGCCCACAGCTGTGCCTGGTTTGGCCCAGCCCCTCCCGAGGGGCCGGGGAAAGCTGACATGGAGGGTGGCTGCTGGGGTTTTCAGCTGTCCTGAGCTCCTGTTGCTTTGCAGGCACTGAGTCTCCTCTTGCTTTTCAGCTGCCCTCTTCAGACCAGTGGCTTCTCGGTCCCTTGTGTGTCCCTTCTGCCCAGCCATGAGGGCTGGCTCAGCTCTAAACTGCTGGCCGCGAGTGGGAACAGCAATGCCAGCATTGAGGGCAGCGAACAGCTCTGGTCTGGGCTCTGGCAAGGTCCCTGCATCGAGGTGAGGCACAGATGACATTTTGAAAGAAACTAATCTTGTGTAATTCAAGCACTAGAGGGAGTGACTTGCGCTGATGGAGGATTTGTTCTGTGTCCCCTCTCTTCCCTGTGCTGCTTTTCTTCCTCTCCTCCTCCTCTTTAATCCCCATCTTTCTTGGCTTCAACTTTTTATCCTGATCTTCAAGGATCAATGCAAAACGCTTCCACAGTTCAGGAAGCTGCCCAGATTTGAATTTAACATATTTAAATATTTAACAAATTTAGGACTGAATTAAAGCAAAGGGAGACAAAACTGGGAACAGACTGAAGAATAAGTGTGTGTGTGTGTATGAAGGAATAAAGGCTATGCCTGCAGATACACAGGGAAAATAAAATGTGGGAAAGAAGACAGAGAGAGCCCGGTCCCCCTGTTGTCATATCAAGCACACTGTGACTAATGGCGATAATTTTTTTCCCCCCATCAGTACCATAATAGAAGAATAAAACTAATTGTTATCTGCCACCCACTGTTTGTAAAGCAGCTTCTCTTAAATAGTTCTTATGTACTGAGTTCAGCTGTCAAAAGGAGACGCTTTTTTCATGGTCTGCGAAATGCATTTCAGTATGAACACAGCTCGATGCAAAGGTCACCCCATCAAAAATGTTTTCCCTCAGTAGTGTGTATAATGGCAAAAAAGGCATTTTGCAGTCTATTTTCACAATTTTACTTGATATTTCTTAAATGGTAGACAGCTGGAGATTAAATTCCCTTTGATGGGCAGAATCTGAGGGAGAATGTTTTGTGGTGTATTTTGGGTTTCCCCCTCCTCTCTTCCATGCTGCGGTATAGGCTCTTTAATAGCTACTTATGACAGGTAGTATTAGCCATAAAAAGAGTGGGGGACAGAAGAAAATTACCTATTGTTTTTCAGATTGGCTATTGTTCCTTAGGATATTAGTATGTGTTCCTGCGTGTGCTAGTGTTTTAACGGTAATTTGGTTCCCGGATGCTTAAATTACTCTCCCTATCAGTGTTTCCATTTACTTGACACATTCCACATATGAAAAGACTTTGGGACCCAGCCTACAGAGCGAGGGAGACCACGATGACAGTAAATATCGCTACAGACAATAGGCAGAGGTCACACAGCAGCGAGAGGGAGGGTTCCTGCTAACACTTCCACAGGAGAGTCGGGGTAAGGCAGTTTGAAGTTATAATTACGGGTGTACTCATGCAGGGGTGCCTGTTCTCTGTGTGTGCTCCCAGACCTGCTTGTACCATAAGCTGGTGGGGGGAAAAAAAAAAAGGTCTGACTGTCTTCTGCCAGGCATCTGAAAGCCGGTGTTACGTCTTGAGGGATATAACTTGCATGTTTCATCCACATTTTTACAACAACTGTGCTATGTTTCGGAGTTGGGGAGGGGAAGTTTGGAGAAGGCTTTACTCGCCCCAGGCAGAAATGGCTTCCGCTGTTGTGCTGCCTGGATTAATCCGTGGTGACCCTTGCCCAAAGGACTGCGTGCAGACAATGAAAACAGTGGCTCTGCATCAGCTCCTACGAAATACATGTCAAGTGATCTTCCAGCAATGGCAAAGGGAAGCTCAGGATAGTTGAGAATGTAACCCCAGCTGTTGCTTCTCCCCTAGAAGGAAGAACCCGTCTCTCAAAGAGACATTTCTTATAATTTCATCTGTAGTTTGATTGTGTGTATTGATTTAGGCTTCACTCTGCTTATGTGCACAGAGACCTTAAAGGAAAAAAAAAAAAAAAGCAAACACAAATGGTGCTAAGCCTTGAGATTTAAGCCCTGCCATTAGGGCAGTCCTCAGGAGAAGTTCATATTGTAACAGTGGTTGGTGATCCAGTTGCCCTGGAAGATTCAGCGGTGGTGGTAGGTCACCCTCAACAGGCAAGAAGTTGTACTGCCTTGAGGATAGATGAGTGGTGTCAATCTGCAGGGAGAACAAGGGCTTGCCTCAATGAAAGTAATGTAGTGTCACAGTAGTGTCCTTGTACGGTGGCATGGGCAGACCCTGTCCTTGACTTTGTGTGAAAACAGTCAGGGCATAACAACAGTTTGGAGATCTTAAACATCAGCCTTCAGCTGGGGCCCTGAATGCAGACTGAACCTGGAGTGTCTGACTCATTAAGCCTGGGCTGTTACTGTTTGATCTGTTAGTGAGTAGTAGTAATGGATGGAAGTTTCTGTTGGACCAGCTTCTGAGGCAGCAAGAGGAGGCTAGGATAATGTAGATCACACCTTACCTGCAGGGAGGTACTACCCAGTAAACCTGGAACAACTTCTCTGGTGGTAGGAGTATTGCTTTTTCTCAGCCACCCATCAGAACAGAAAACTTCTAAGTCTCTCTAGGCCTTATTCCTCTCATTAAATGTTAGATTTCCCTTTTTTAAAGGGCAACTGTACCACATGTAAAAGATTTTAGTTCCAAGTGCACTCTGAATGCAGCAGAACCTGCTTTGTTCTGTTGTGCTAGCAAAAACCTCTTGACAGGGATGGGTGTCAGTCAAAGCCCCGGGCTGAATTGACTGGCCTGGAATTAGGCAGAGGATGTTTTGCAAGGGTGTTCCAGCCGGGGAAAACCACACAGTCTGGTCTCTTCTTGCTTCTAGGCTGCTGTGTAGTCCAGAGAGCTCCTTTGTTTTAAGTTGTGTTGTTCATGGCTGAGTAACAGGGGTGAAGGAGTCCTTACTTTGTCTCTGGGCCCCTCCATGGGTGACAGTGCCACGAGGTGGCAGTGGCCACCAAATAATGTCTGGCCAGAAGCACAAGGTCCAGGCAGTGCATTTGTCCAGCTCTTTGCTCTCTGATGTAAGGGTGGGAGCACAATCCAGCCCCTAAATGCCAGCTGAAGCACTGCTCTAGTTTATACTTGTCCTTTGACTTTCAAGTAGACCCAAATTCCCATTTCTCCATTCCCATGTTGTTTAAGCACCTCAGTAAAGTCAGGGTGAGAGATGACCGATTTCTTGATGAACTGTGCATCGCTTTACTGTGTACACACTTCCAGAGACTTACTGCCTCTGGAGGGCTTGCTCCTATTCAGGTTGCACCTTCCCTGCAGGATTATCTTGGGTGTTTTGTGTAATGGTGGTTCTGTCTCTTTTCCTAGATACTCAGTTTTTGGCTGACATTTTGCTCTTCTATGCCTGGGCTACCTGGGATGGACAGCGGGAATTGCAGCATGAATAAAAGCTAAATCACTGGAGTGATGATGGCTCTACTGCCTTCTCATGGGTCTCTGTGTCTGAAGGGGCAGAGAAGTTTTCCTGCAGTTTGGTGAGGTAGACTTTTAGAGATGGCTGACCTTGAGGCTTTGTAGTAAATCAAGGGATGTATCTGTTAATCTTGGTGCTGAATGTCTACAGGAATTTGCAACACCACAAAAAGTCCAGAAGTCCTGGTAGGCCTTTGTGGTGTGCCTGAATTGCCTTGCTAATCCTGGGAAATCTGCCTTCCTGGCCTGGAGGAGCTGGCCCACGTGCAAACCTACCTGCTGTAAAGGAAAGGCCATTTACACCCTGGTGGGCTCTGTAGGCTTGGCCAGTTCAAGAACCATACCAGAGGCAGACAGACACGTCTTTATCACGCAGCTGATGGCTTTTTGCTGTCTTTGGTGTAAACAGTGTAAAGCAAGAACCACGAATGCGTGGTAGACATGTGAAATGTCTGATAAAGGAGAACAAATGTTCAGGGGTGGCTCTAAGCAGAATGGCATGGAAAGACAGGATGCCGTTTGCATTCTGCAGTCAAGTTACCGAATAATCTGAGGGCAGGCCAGGAGGATAGAAAGAAGGCAGGAATCACCTCTATTCTGTTTTTCTGCTGATAAATCAAGCATGACAGCACAAAACTTAATAAAGCACTGTGACATTTTAGGTAGAACATTGCACATGGGTGAAATGTGCTGCCTACCCGTGATGGAAAGCCTCACTTTCCAACAGGGAACTCCATTGCTGTCACATCATTGGGGCTGGTAGATACCACGTGTCATAGATTTCTGTAGGCAAACCTCCCATTTCGGGTTCTTCTCTGTAAAATGGATTTTGCTTCACCCAGCAGGGGTGATGTGAGGATATGTTTGTTGATATTCTTGGGGTCCTCATCTATTTTTGGGAGAGAGCTGTGGAAGGCTTGAATGGGAAATTCTTTCTGTCAAAGCATACCCATAATTAAATCGGTCTATTTATTTATGAGTTCAGGCAGGCTTATTATTGTTTTTTCTAACCTTGATCTAACAAATTGCACAATGTGGTCTGCTACACCTCTGCTGCTCCATGCATGCTGGGGAGGGTGGACACCTGGTGTCAGTGGAGGAAGAGTAGTGGAGTGGAAACAGTGGCCTCACTGGGTATTTCGTTTGAAGATTAAAAACCCTGCATGGCTATTTGTGAAATGTTTCTTTTGAAGCAGCAGCATGGGTAGGTTTGTTGTCAAGCAGGAGATGTTATAAAAGCAAATAACTGCAAGTTGGCTAAGTGCTTCATGAGGATCCGTGAGTTGTGAGAGGTGAACTCATCTGGCAGCAACACTGGCTGCATCGCTGTGTCACACACTGGTGGTTACTCTTGAGACACATTTGTACAGTGTACCTGGTGTACATGTTGCTTCTCCTCAGTGTAAGGCGCAGGCTGTTTCCGTCATGTTGTCTTGTGGATCAGATAGATAGGAAAATTACACACGTAGTCTTGTGCAAGGACCACAACTGGTTCTGCTCTCCTGAAGTTGGGGGGAGAAAGGGGAATATCCCTTTGTGGACAGAGTTTGGTAGGAAGGGAAAGCAACCTGCTGGAGAGGGGTGGATGCCTGAGCACTGCATCTGCCAGCGTGGACACTTGAGTCTTTCCAATACATAAATCATGGAAAACGTGTGTGCTTTTCTCGTTGTGTCAAAGCCAGAAAGCCCTGACCCAGCTGGAGGAAAATAATAATTTGAACAGAGATCTCATCAAGCAAGATGTTCCAGCTCGTTAGAAAACAACTTACTGTATGCTTGAAAGGCGCCTGCAATGCATAAAAAGAAATGGCTCACTCTTGCACTGGAAAATCTAAAGTAGAATAGGCAGCTATGACCTCATCTCTTCATGCTGGAAAATTACTGCCACTTAACTTGGTGTTCTTGCCATCGTAAAGTGGTTACTGGGGAGTCAGTGATTTGGGAGCAAGTGTAAATGTGGCTCAGTTGCTTATCAAGTTGGAGCAAAGTCTCTTGGTTGGAAGTATGTATAGTGAATGGAAAAGCAATGAACAAGCAATATTGTCTGGCTTTTTAACTAGCCTCTTCCAGGTGTCTGGAAGGCTTGGGAGGGAAGAATTTAAAGTGAACTGTGTTGCCTGACCCTTGCATTGAAGGCAACTACGGTCTTGCTACTCACAGGACAGACTTCTGGTCTGGTGCCCCACCAGTTCATTTGGGAAGTGTGGTCCCAGGGACAGACACTGCCACAGTGTTTAGGAAAATGAGCTGGTTGCACGATGCAGGCACAGCGTACTTTTTGGGGGTGATCTAAGTGGGCTAGCAGTAGATGGCACAGATGGTTGTATCAATCTGTCCTCTCCTTATGCCAGTTCAGAGTACTGGGCTTTTGCTGTGATTGCAGAGCTGGGGGGACCCTGTCAGGCAGACTTGGAGGTGAGTTCTGCTCACAGGCTGTGTGCTACTGGGAAGGGAGATCACCTCTCTGTGGTGGGCTGCCATGTTAGAGGTCTTTTGACTAGAATATGGCCTTTGGGAGATGACTCTTTTATGAGCCAAAGATAGTCAGGCCCAGCATCTCTGGTAATGCAGCCATTTCCAGAGAGTGCACCTGAAGGAGAAGTTCCTAAGAAAAAGAGAGTGGTGGCAGTGGTTGGAGGGACCTGCAATCTGTATGACTAATTGTCCTGTGCTTCACTCACGAGTGGTTGAATATACCTTTTTCTTCAGCAAATTCCATAGTTCTAAAAAAAAATAAACAGGGTCTGTTTCTGAATATGAGAGCTCAGAAGCTCTGAGCCTGGCATGGACTGGAGGTCCCCAGGTTCCCCTAGGCCCTGCCAGGGGAGTGAAAGCCAAGCCCTGGCTAGGGAAGGAGCTCCTTGGCTTCAGGCTCTTGTCTCACAGCAGGACAATGTAAGCCAAAGGCCCTTAGCCTTGAGGCAGGCCATGTGGGATGGGACCACTGCAATATGTCTATTTGGCATGCTTGGATGTGTAGGGATAGATGAAGCAAATTAAAGTGTATCACCCAGCAGTGGTATACTTCTCCGTGGGGAAGTCTGCCACTTCCCCAGGAAAGCTATTCCAATGGTTTAATTACACTCTCAGTGCTGGGAAACAAGCTTTTATTTCAAAGCTGAATTTGTTTGACTTCGGTTTCTGCCCATTGGGTCCTGTTTTGATGAGGCTTACTCTTGGCTAGCTCTTCTGTGTGCAAGTACCTGTGAGTATCAATTGAGTTGTCCCTTTGTTTTATTCAGGCACATTAAATTCCTTATGTCTGTCTCTGCAGAAATTGTTCTCCAGGCCCTGGTTTCCTTTCAGCTCTCATTTAAACTCATTTCCATGTCTTCCTATTATCTGAAAGCTGACTCTTTGGTCTGGACACAGTTCTAGGGACTTCTTAAGTCTACATACAAAGTTAAGGTCGCTCTCGTGCTGCCTGGCTCTTCAGTCATGCAAGAATGGCATCAGCACTGCAGAGATCGTTACTTTCTTCTCTTAATCCTTGTTTTCTGTCTTATAAACACAACATTGCCTTTTTGGTTCCCGAATCTACAGCCTTGCATTGTATTCTGCAGTGGTGATCCAACAAAGCCCATGCTCACCTCTGCAGACAGCGCAGCAGCTCTGGGGCTGGGGTATGTGAGACTCATGGGTATTGACACAGCCTGCCAGGTTGCTGTTTTCTACCAGGTCCGTTGTCTGTGTGTTACTAGCACTCACGGAAATGAGAAAGTTCTCCCTATGACCTCCATTTCACAACAATTTGCTTTGCAGCTTAATTGGTGTTTGTCAACATTAGAAAGTTTCCAGCTAGAAAATTTCTTCAGGCTTGGCTAGGTTTCAGCAAAGTGGGGAAACAGGAGCTCTCACTCCTTCTGTTGGGGTTTTGCTGTTTATCAAGGGAAAGGTGGGGATGGGAATGTGGAGGGGAAGCTGGGTCTAATACCCTCCATGAAGGCATTAGGGTACCACTGAGATGGCTTCTTTTAGGTGTATGAGCTTTTATAGGCAGTTGCAGAGAGGAGCTACTGAATGTGGTTCAAAGCAACCATCTGCTGTGGGTGGGCTGTGCTGCTGTATGGAAGAGCCACCTCTGTTTATGATTAATATTTTCCCTTACTATGAACTCTCTTTTATTTGGCCACTTACCACAAGACTTGGTTAATCCCTTGAAAACTCTCAGAAAATGGGTAACGTTGCCTGAAGTTGATGTTTAATTAAAGGTTAAATTAATGTGTCTGCCCTCTTGTACAGTGTAACCCACACAAGCAAAATCTAGGAGGACCGGAGAAGGCCAGATATTACCTGCAAGACCTAGTTTGCACATCAGAATAGTGAATGTCTGACAGTAATGAAGCTGTGCTGGAATGAATAACAGGTCTTGTTCTTCCCACTTGTTCTACGTCTCTACCGTCTGCAGTGTCTGAGTCTCACTAAAGCTGCTGGGATTTCAATGCACTGCTTGGGCATGTGCTTAGTTTCTAATTTCTCAGATTTAGGAGGGACTAAAATGTGTGGTAAACGCTTTGGTGAATGGATATCTTTTGCTAGAAAAAAACCAGTACAGAAATCCAAACCAGAAGGCAGGGTATTTTTTTTTTTCTTTTACGGAGTTTATGTTTTTCTGTTTAAACGCAAATATTTCTCCTTGACACCCTGCTTGAGGACAAATAAGGTGATTGCTTCTCGTGGCTATGCTGGTTTCCTCACTTGAGTCTGCTGCTATAATGGCAGTCAGGTTAAAAAAAAAAAAAATTTAAAAAATGGCAGGCGGTTGGGCAGAGATGGGATGTTAACCGTTGCGGAGAGCATGGAAACCCTGTGTCAGCCCAGAGCTTGTAAAGGGAAAACCATCACTTGGCAGAGACAGCTTAATAGGCTTGTAAAATCTGGCACCATCAAAACCATGATTTGGGTTTTATCAAAGCATGGCAGGGGAGCCTTGAGAAATGACAGCTGTGTTATCTGTCTTCAGATCATTCTGAGAGCAACATCAGGAGCAGGCTGGAAACAGTTCAGAAAATAATTTCATATTGAGGGTTTGCTGGGGGCAGAAATGTATAGGGAAAGTTGAAATGAAAGAATTAATAACAGTATCAATAACCTTCCTACAGCAGCTATCAGGCGTGACATGAAAATGACTTGAAAGTTGTCATCTACTGTGTATTTTATTCCTGTCAGGAAGGTTTGAGGGATGAGAGGAGAATCCAAACAAGGCAATTAGAAGACTGGAGCGTGTTGGGGGAAGGAGGAACGGCTGGTGTGTAGAATCTTTCAATGCAATTTTCCCTGCCAGACAAAGGGGCTGGGCCAAATTCTGATACAGTGGAGCAAATATTGGAGCTAGCAGATTTATGGAGTGACACCAGTGATTGCAGTGTCAGCTGGTGTGCACAAGGGTGGTCTGCACAAGATGCTGATCGTTGCAGCAAAAGGCACAATGCAGCTCTTCCTAGAAGTGTATCCTAGAGGCAGAAGACTCTAGCTAGGGTTTCTCACTCACCACCAAAACCTGTGAGTCTTTGAGTATGATTCAAATTCACTGAAGTCATCGCCAAGATTTCCAGTGCTTTTTCTGGGCTGTGGACCAATCCTGCTTAGTCCAGTCCAGTTAGTGTGGGTGTAGGGGATGGTAAAACGTTCTACTTTTTTTCTATCAGTGTATGTTGACTCTGAGCCATTTGTACTAATTTCCTTTTCTCCAGGATGACTTGACTCACAGCCAGGAGTTCACTGTACTTGTCTCAGGCTTTGGGATTCTCGGCCCAGACTGGAACTATCCATAGCTACTGGGAAAGAGAGCCCAGCACGTAGGTTAAACCACTTATAAATGATGGCATGGCTGAGGCAGCCAAGCTCTATTTCTGAAAGTGACTTAGTCACCTAAGAAATGAAACCGCACTGAAAATGTTCCCCTTCTTGAGGTCCAAATGCTTTTCAGACATTACCTAAGCCATCAGGCTGTGATGGGACAGACTACTGTGATCCCATTTGCCAGTTTCAGGTCATTAATGCAGAGGAGAAGGGACTCGATTTTCAGACTTTCCCAGAGACAGCAAGTTTCTATTGCAGTTTATGTTCAAACTTAGCCTGCAAATCATTCAGAATTGACGTTGGTTTTTGACCTATATTTAGCTATACTTTCGCCACATAGCTGGCCAAACTTGCAATGTTTCCAAGGGAAAAGGGAAGAAGTGAAGCTTGCAGTCTCCATTTTCTGAATTAGTGATTGTATGTCTGAGAGCTTCAGAATACTGATCAGAGAAGTTAGTGAAGAAGAGAAACCACTTGCATGAA